>NW_015090803.1:1457440-1518646 GCF_001431845.1 Calidris pugnax | reverse complement strand
AAAAACGAAACTGCTGAGTTGCTGAAAATGTGGGGGGGGGGGGAGTTTAACTTCCAATGCAAAGTAAGTATTTTGCAGGTTTAGCAGATGCGTGTGTGCATGCTGACTCCATAGCCTTTTTTTATAGGAAGGAAACAGGAAAAATTGCAGGATTTTAAAAGTCTTCATAGCTATTTTGGTAATTCTCATGTAGGAGATGGTACTTTTGTTTCTAAGATTCAGACACTGAGACAAAAGAACTGTGTGTGGTAGGTAACTATTTATATTGCAGCGTTTATGTAGTTGTAGCACTTAGAGAGCTTACACACATTATGACTTCTGTAGCCTTAGCTCTGCATAAAACCTTACAAGTGTCAAGTTCCTGCCCCAGAGGTCTTTTGGGATGTCTGGGCTACCTGTATCAGGTCATGCAGGTTCCTTAAAGCTTTGTACAGTTCTGCCTGTGAACTGCTTTCAGTTACCTAGGAAGAAAAAAAGAAGAGTTGAAAAAGCTTAAGCTGCAACACAACCCTAAATGTTTAAGGACAATTTTACCTGCTCTTGGAAGAGCAGGGCTGCCTGAAACAAAACAGGGATTGCTGGATATTTGATGAAGAGAAGCTCTGTGCTGTTGCCCTCTTTGCTTGAATAGTTTGAAATAAGTTGAAAAACCATGGAAGTCTGTTTCCCTGAAAGGGTAGGGTTTCTTATCAACATCTTCTTAAACTGACGGATTTTTTCAAAAGGTGAGAGCATTCATATATATATATATGAGTAGTCTATTTGCTAAATAGCTAAGCTTCTTGTGACTCTTGGTGCTTCCTGTTTGTGACTTGCAAGATGGTATCAAATTAATCAGTCTGTTTCTTGAAAAAGGCTTGGTCATTTTGGTGAGATGGAAATATCTGTTCTTTGGTAACGTACATTCAGTAACTATTGGTGAAGTAAAATCTTAATGCAAATGAAAGACAGATGGGATTGGGTTGGTGGAAGTACTGTTGAGCAAACCCAGGATTCAGCTGGTCTGCCAAGTTGAGAAACTCTATGTGAGTAAATCAGGCTCACATGTGGTAAGAAGACATCTTTCTTCTGCAGGTGGGACACACCCAGACTTTCCCTTGCTTGTTTTTAACTTGGCGGTGTTGAAATTATCAGACCAAACTATTAATTAGTTCATCCAGTTACTTCTCTGGGAGTGATCAGTCTTGTTTTTTCCATGAGTATAGTGAACACAGTTAGAACTTTGGAGTAACTATTAATGGGAGCAGTTGCTTACTTTCTGTATCAAAGTGTTAAGCTCATTTCATTAATTGGAAGAATTTTCATATCTGCTTTAAAAACAAGATTATTTTTAATGCTGCTGTGGAGGTTCCAGTTTGTTGCATAAACATCTAATACAAGAGCATTTATACGCGTCTTAGTAATTCTGAGTTGTATTTTATTTTCACTGATCAGCAGAAATCCAGAAAAGAAATTCCCTTATTCACTAACACAGGACAAAGATTTCTTTTCTGCTTTTTAGTCAAAGCTCTGCAGATTCCATAAGAGAGAAAAATTTGTTAAGGTGTTATTTATATTTTTTCCCCCCAATATTATTTGTGATTATTCCCATGTCACAGAAAGATCAAACAAAGTAAAGAAGCAAGTTCAGCAGATGGCAGTTTCAATGGGATACGTGTCTTTGATCAAAAATGAATAAGATTGCAAAATTCAAATATGATTATTTGAAGGTTATTTAGATAGGAGATTAATAGTAATATAGAGTAAGATATATAATACGTATTTTAAATCAATGCTTAATGCTAATTAGTCTTTAGGTTATACTGGCTGCTGAAGAACTCCTTTGCTGATCTGAGGTGTGAATTCCCCAAACCAAACCTAACAGCCTCCCATTAATAGTGTTCATAACACCCCTTTAAATACAAGCATTATACTGACACTGCTCATTTCCCTGAACCTAGCATTGTTAGAATCTTCTTTATTGTACTTCTGTGTGTGTATGTATGCATTTTCTCTATATTTTTGTATATATATAGATGCAGTGTACAGAGAGAATAAGAATCTGTGTGTGTGGATGCTGTTGAGTTCCTTTTGTAGATGCACTCTGATGCTGACCTATTGTGAACCAAATTCCATTCCTTTTCACTGGGCATACTCTTTTCCTTTGATGTATTTCCTTACACCATTATTAATTGCTGTTATTTCCTATTAGTATGGAAAATTACGCTTTCCTTTTTTTTTTTTTTTTTGTATGGGAATCATTTGCTTTAGATTATTGAAGAAACCTTTTGCTACGGTTGTAAATTATTACTATTTTAGGAAGGGATGTAGCTGGCTGCCACGGGTTTTGCAGTTATATTGGTCCTATAATGGTACATGGAATTTTCACTTTGCTTTCTGACTGGTTCCAGTGCCAAAAAGGAAACACGAGCATGTGAGCAATGACATATTATCAAGCTCAAAGTGCAGAAAATGGATTTCTGCAGCTTGTTAATATTTTGTAATTATTTGTCCTGTCCCAGCTTGCGTGTTTGATTTGCCCTGAAGGATCTGTGGAAATGTGTGTTCACCTTCCATCTTATACCATCACATAAATTTACAGTGAATTAACTAGGTGACTCACTGGATAATATTAACTCACTTCACTGATGCGAAATCATATGATGTCTTAAACATTTATTTAGAGTCCTTTGACAGCACTTACTGGCGTGTTTTTTAAAATCTGGTTTGTTTGACAGATGTAACAACTTATTTTATAAAGGTCTCACTATAAAATTTATAAGACAGTGTTTTCTGACAAGTGGTAATGTTGTATGGTGTTTCTATAGCAATAGAACAGAGTTTTAATGTGCTGCAACTAATGTGTTGAAGAGAAATTATTTTGGGTATTTGTGGTTGCATGCTAGATAATGTATTTATTGTTGTGATAGGTTAAAATTGAGAAATGGGAATGTGATGGTGCCGGTAACCCAGGGTACCCAGTAAAAAGCACTTTGCCATGTATAGGAAACATTTCAAAGCACAGCCTTGAGGTCTGATAGAATTAAATTAGCGTGGCAATTTAACATGAATCACAATAGCTAATCCCTCAGTGCGTGCTGAAGCTGGCACCATTAGCTCTGATTTCCACTGGAGCAAATGAAGAAGGTCAGTCTAGAAGAGAGGCTGGACCAAAGCAGTGTGTATCTGTTCCATGCATTTATTTTGAGGGTTGCAGGGCTTTGTGGTGCCCCTCTGAGCAGGGGAGGGATGCGGGGCTGTGCTGGCAGGGGCTCTGCTCTTCCTCACCTTCCCACTGCTCCTGGGAAGCAGAGCAGGAGGATGGAGCGGGAGGAAGGATGAGTGTGGCTCCCTTCCCACCAGGGAGCTGCCAGCATCCAGGGCCAGTCCTCTTGGCAGTTCTTTCTGCCAGCAAGTTTGACCTTTACCAGCCAGTGAATTTAGATGGAGGAGGGTGGCGTTTCTAGGTATTAAAAGAAATTGGGAGTAAAAATCTAAGGAAGAGGGTGCAACTAAGACAACAGAAAATAGGACTGGGAATCAGCAAGGAGTAAATAGAAAAAGGAGTAAAATGCTTTATTAAAGAAAGCAAAAATTCTTCACAAAAATGAAAAAGCAGGGGGGAAAAAGTGTTATCCAATTGTATGAGAACTGATTTATTCTGTGCATGGAAAAGCTGTATAAACACAAAGTTCATGTTAAAATTACGCTTACCCCTTCTGGCAATTATTCCAGTTTTGTTTAGAAGGTAACAGTTTTAATACAAAGATCTAAACCTAAAAATTACGATGTTATTAAAAGCAATGCTTACATATTTATGTGTATTTTATGTAGTACAGATAATCTGCTTATGCCTTTGTGTATTATTTTGCACAAAAATTAAGTTAACAGAAATAAACTGGGACTATAGGGTTGGCAAGGCTTGAAAATAATAAAAGTAAGTAGTTAGAAATCAGTCCTACAATTTTTCCAATCTAAACCTCATCCTAAAATCCTTTTCTGTAATTGCCCATTTATATAGTGCAGGGAGCTCCAAGGCACTAAAGCGGGTCTCAGAAAGAAGAGTACACACTAATATTCAGCATATCTACAGATCATTGTTTGTCTTCATGTTACAAAGCTGCTTAAAATTTCAAATCTCTTCAGCCTGAAAATAGTAGCTATTACATAGTTTTAATTTTCCATAGCTTGCGCTTTATTGCAAAATAATTTCATAAAGCTTTGCAAAGAAATTGCCGGTAGTATCAGATGCAGAAAACCACAAAATTTTGTTAGGGTCTCCGACAGTGTTGGAAATAGCTCTGAAAAGGGGGTTACGGAGGAAGAGCACTGAGAGCACGGCAGTGCTGATGAGCAGAACATCTCATTGATGTAACACAGGAGAATTTGTTTTTCTAGTGGAAAAGCAGACAGACAGATAGGAGCTTTACCAGTCGAGCACTACAGCTCTTCACTTCTGAACAAACGTGGTAAACCACCTGTAGCAGAGGGGTTTTCTTCCCTAATTTGTTGGAAAAAAGGAAAAGCGTTTTGTTCACTCATAACCTAGGAAACACATAAAGGGAAATTCTGGGTTCACTGAAGTAAATGAGAACTTGGCCATTGCCTTCAAAGAAACCAGACCTTTACCCTTTGCTAGGTTGTTTAAAATTACTACAGGCATAGCAGAGTAATTTATAAATACTGTTACACATATAATATAGGACTATGTCAGCTGTTATAACTACTCATTTTGAAGAAATGCAGAGTTATAAACTACCTAATCAACCTTTTACTCATTTTCAAAATTTCTGTGCAAGGTAATTCAAAGTTTATTCTGACTCTCCTACATGCTTATTAGACAGTATTTTTCAGTTCTGTAAGAGTAATGCTTTGTATCTAGTTGGGCATCTTAAATGAAAATGGCAAGTTGAATAAGCTGTATGTGTCCTTTGTGTGAATCTGTGTAAGGGTTGTGAGATCAAGGGTTTCTTTAGCCCAGGCCCCGAAGTAGCAAGAAGCAGATACCCAGGATAGAGTGAAGGGCAGAGCTAACATGTATTTCCCCATAGTGTTTCCCATCCTCTGCCTGTGCTTTAGTCATGAACTTTCTGAGCCAGATCACACCATAAATCCACCATAGCTGATTTGAGTAATTGACTTTATCCAAATAGATATATAACTTTATGTGGTCAGAAAGATAACCACTTAAATATATTTTTAAAAGCAAATCAATACCTGTAACTGATCAATACTTATGCTTAGCCCAGGGAACACAAGTTGCCACTTTTTGCATGTGTGCATGGTCTTCCCAAGGAGCAGGGTGCTTGGCAGAAGGGGAATTTGCCTTGTCACAGGTGGCTTTGGTGTCAGTTGTGCCATTGCCATTCTGAAAGTATCTGCAAAGGAACCCTTGATGTGCTTTAAAATTGGTAAAACTGATTTATTCAGAATATTTATAAAGTTACTGTAGCTAGCAATTGGTTACCAACACTTTGTTGACTATTTTTCACTGGGCTGTGAATAGGCAATAGCAGGTAAATGCAGAGTCCCCCCCAGGAAGTAGAAGAAAGCTTGTCTTTGCAGAGAAAGACAGAATGAAAACATTACTGGAAATTATCTTGCAAGGACAAATATTTGGGGAAAGAGAACCTCTACAGGGGAGGAAGGCAAGTAAAATGACTTGGCAGATCCCTTCTGTTGCTAGTCTTGGATTCCTTGCTATTAAACTCTTGAGTAGAATTGAGAATAGTTCTTCTTCAACATGTAATTTAAACATTGAATAGTTTTTCCTGCTTTACTGCGGTAAAACGATATTTTTGGAATACTGTGGTAACAATAACTTTAGAAC
The DNA here is from genome assembly GCF_001431845.1 of Calidris pugnax. Classification (NCBI taxonomy): domain Eukaryota; kingdom Metazoa; phylum Chordata; class Aves; order Charadriiformes; family Scolopacidae; genus Calidris; species Calidris pugnax. The sequence goes on along the minus strand of NW_015090803.1, from coordinate 1,512,837 downwards.
AAAACTCATTTTCATGCTGATACGGCAGATAAATGGAGAGGCAAACTCCTTCTTAGAAAAACTCCTTCAAAAGAGTGGTTGCTTTTGCTATGTGTCTGCCCAGCACTTAGTGTGAAAGTCAAACATGTGGTTTATACTTCAAGTATATTTTATTATTTTCTACTGACAGCGTTCAGTCGTTTGATTTCTCTAGTATCATCTGATGTATTCGTCAGGCCAAAGATTCTTGCCTGAAATTTTGTACTTGCAGGACTGTGGCTGGTGTGTGGTAGCAGGACAGAGAACAGCCATGCACCCTCCACGTGTATCTGCTTTTGATATCAGATCTATATCACAGATAGACATTTCCAAAAATAGTGCCTGAAGTTGAGTTCTTAGTTTCTTATCTACAGTGAAACCTTGATTACCTAATTAATTCCCTGCGTAGAGGAGTAAACTTCTGCTGTTGTTGTTACTAATTTTTGGAAACTGAGTGGGTCTCTGTATGGATCCACAAATTAACAGATTTGGAAAGAATTGTGGACCCGGGCTATGATTCACACCAGCTGGGCTTGGGCTGTGGCTACCAGCCGTGTCCACTGGCAGAGCAGAGGGTGGACCGGGTGCTCGGGCTTTGCGTGCTTAGGTGCTGGGCTTTCCGTGCCTGGGTTCCAGTGGTGGGCAAGTCTGTGGTCAGAAAGTAATGGGATTATGGTGTATTTTTTTTGTCTTCATCTGAGGGTTGGGCATAGTTCGTTTTGAGAGACCACCTCTGCTTTCCACACAGTCTGTTCCCCGCTGTTGCATGGATTACAGGGAGACACGCTCATGCTCTTGGATTTTCCCTCCGTTCTTTTTGTGGCATTAAATAGTTTTAAAATAGTCTTTTGCTTTTTGAATTTGTGAAAGGCTGTTGGCAAAAAAACATGCGGGTTTTGGCATGTGTAGTGCTGGAATAGACGTTGTGTGGTCTCCTTGGGGCTAAACCTCTCCTGCTGCGTGGGTTTGTGCACTTGAGGGAGCCTTGTGTCTATAACCCAGCGGGTCCCTTCCAGCCTTGAGGCTGGAAAAAATGGAAGCACAGAGCTCACATACGTCTTGAAAGTGTTAGACTGAAGCGTGTATTCTCTCAGAAGCTGTAGGGAGCTGTGTATTTTGTATTTCTGACACCACCTGAGCCCTTCACCGTTCCAGCAGAGGCGTGCGGAGGAAGGGCTGTCTCCCTGTGCAGCCATGGACCACCTTCCAGTCCCTCACCCGTTTCTCAGGTGCTGTTTTTGCTGTTTCTCAGCAGCAAAACTGATTCTTTGCTTCCTCAATCATGGGGCAGGGTGAGCTTATGTGTTAAATCAGTGTGCACTGAGCAACCTGGTTCGTAGCCAGGCCGTTGCTGCTGTTACAGTTGGTATAAGGCTAACTCAGCCATCTCTGCAGTTACACTTTGGTGTTAGGCATGTTCCTATCAATAAATCAGGGAGTTGTGTCCAGAGGCCTAGTTAAACTCTCAAAGTGCTGGGTGTTTCTCTTCCAAAGGATAACTGCGTGCTCAGGGGCATCCTGCTTAGCGTATGAGCTTGTTAAGCTTCAGAGAGGACAATAATAGAATCATAGAATTGCCCAGACTTGAAGGGACCTCCAAAGGTCATCTAGTCCGACCACCCCGCAGTCAGCAGGGACACCCCCAACTAGACCAGGTTGCCCAGGGCCTCGTCAAACCATTGACGAGGAGGAGGAATGGTTTGTTTTACCTGTTTTCTCTTGGTCGTAACTAGCAACTGCAAACTGGTAATTAACATCATCCAGAACTCCTGAGAAAATAAATAGCTCACCCTGAGATCACTAGGACGCTGCTGACGTGCCATTAACCCCGGGACAAGCTGCACCCTTAAACTGTGGTGAGGTCTGTCTGACCCAGGTGACAGAATGGAAAAGAGATGTGTGACTCCCTCCCGAGACGCGGTCAAGGTCACCTCGCTTGGGATATTTTTGCACCCTGGCTTTCGTAACCAGTCAATAGTTTCTGACTCTACAATCTATTGACCAGCTGGTTGTTGGCCGAGGTGCAATGGCAGGAGCTGAAGGGGAGAGCTGGTGCTGGGGCTGGTGGGGCATCCTGTGAGCGCGGTCAGAGCACACGCTCCTGGTCAGGCGTTCACACACCTCCGTTATATCTGTTATCTTTCACTTTGCAGCTCTCTAATTAGTTACGGTGAAAGAAGTAAACTTCTAGAAGCATGAACTGAAATAAGATAAAAATAAATGGTTCTGGGGGTCAGAATATCTAACCTTTACTTTGGAAGCCAATACTATGATGCTATCTGACGTGGCTTCTGCTACCATTTCCATGTTTTTGTACTGTCTACTGAGCTAAAATAAGGTTCAGCAAAGGGTGACTAATACAGTAAGAATATTGTAATGAGTATTAATTAATACTTTGCAATTTAAATCAGGGCCAATATGAAGTAGATCAGAAAAAAATCTTGGAAAAAATCTACTACAAATGGGGTTGCTTTGTCTGCTGTGGCTCCCAGCGCTATTAATCAGGCATAATACTCCAAGGCACGTATTATGTGATTCTGCAAGTTTTCCTGACTCTGCAGTTACTAATTTTGCAAACTTACTGTTTTTCATTAACACTACGTTTTTGTACTTGGTATTCTGGCACGAATTAGGCATACAAGAAAGGAAAGAAGAGCCTTATCTTTTTTTGCTGTTTGCTTTTACCTGCTAGTTGTTGTGACAGATTCCCACTTAAGATCTGTAGAGTCCAGGCAAACTTCTCTGCCACTATTCCTGCAGGAACAACTATAGAAATCTCTCAATGGATTTCAGAAAGTCTCTCTCAGTCCAACCCCTGGCTCAAGGCAGAGTCAGCACCAAATTCAGACTGGGTTGCTTGGGGATTTTTCCAGTTGGGTCTTGAAAACCTCCAAGGACAGAGAATGTAAAACCTCCCTGGGTCCCCACTGCAGTCCTCAGTTATCCTTGTAGGGAATTTTTTTTTACGAGGGGAGGATGGCACACTTAGTTCTTTATGACCACTTCATTTCTCGTTCTCTGGCTCCAGACCTCTGTAAAGAGCTTGGCTCCATCTTCTTGCTAACTCCTTGTAGATATTGTCTCACCCTTTCTCAGAGGGCATGAGCATCAGCTCCCTGCCCATCTTGTGTCCCATAGCTAGACTTGGTGAAGGTGATCAGTATATTCTTCTTATACTAGAGGGCCCAAGACTAGGCACAATATTTCAGATACAGCCTAGAGGTAAGGAGAATAATAGATGCAGTGCTTGGTAACTTTTCAGTTCTCAAAAAGTTAAATTATTGCTTACAGAGTCCTTCTCATGAGAGCTACACAATTCAGCATTTGTTTCTTTGTTGTCTTCAGTTTAAAATTCTTCTCACCTCCTCATCGAAAAATCTGCATTTTGGCTGTTTAATGCTCATATATGGCTTTTCTTTATAGAGAGCATCATAGGGCCATTGGTCATGACTCTGGTAAATAAGGAAGTTGTGAAATTGTTCCTACAAGTCTTTTATTATATTGCTCAAAAGGGGAGGGAACTGTATTCTGGAAATCAATAACTTTCAAGAAGACTTAAGGGTTGTACTGGATGAGTTACTGAAAACAAGCATTTGGTGTTATATTGTGGCTGTGTGGTGTGACACAGAAGTCCTGGGATTTATAAACAGGACTGTTACTCTTATGGAATCTGTTTATTGCTACTGTAAACAAGCATGTTATCATCTCTAGCTATGACAACTAAGAGGTTGCTGAAAAACTGTTCAGAGTAGAAATGAGGCTTAAAATTTACCACAAACCTGAAGTCCTTAAGCTCCGCTCGCTGCAGAGAATGTTCAACATCACCCGTGAAAACCTTGGGGGAAGGTTCGTGGTTCTAGATAAAAAGTTACCACAACTTTCCACCATTATAATCAACGTGAGACAATTTCCATTAAATAAGGTTCTGCACTTTGACACAGAACAAAATATGAGATGTGGAAGAGGCTTTACTGAGTTTTGAAGTGGGTGTTAATTTGCCTCTTCTGTAGCTGTCTGGTACGTACAGATTAACCCCATACAGTTCTTGCAGTTGTCAGCAAACAGCTCATGGCACAAGAAGGTACCTTTGTTGTGACTGTACACCATTAGGAAAGAATAATTTTAATATATATCCATCTTTTTTTTTTTTTCCATATTATAATTAATTTGAGAAAACGGGAAAGATACCATGTAACACTTTGCTTTCTTTATGCAGTAAACTGCTAATGAGTCATTCTGTGTGGTGAATACAGGAAAAGCAAAAGGTGAAGTTGCTGATAAGAAGCATCCGTCCTCATGTCTTCTTATATTTAACTATATGGCTATTTACATGTTTGTTTTTCACATATGCAAACATATGTGTATGTTGAGTGTGCACACGGAAAAGGACCAAAACAGTGAGTCATTAACTCCTAGTTTCATTGAGTTTCACTTTTAAATGCTTTTTACTTTTTAAAATTGTTTTCCTCCGGTTGTAGTTGAATTGTCAGTTGGCTTAACATGCACAGTGGTAAAATTAAGAGTAGTTAGAGGCTGGCTTAGCAGGGCTGAGCATAACTGGAAAATAACAACGTTCTAAGGATTTGACACAGAGCTCAGCAAGTGCAAGAAATCAACATTGAACAGGCGACCAGACGTGAGGAAAGCAGAGACCGTGAGCCACCTGATAAAACGCCGGCTGTCCCCTAGAAACCATACAGGAAGGTTGAGAGTGTTTGATTAGAAGATGAGTGTGTGTGGAGTGAGCTCTGGTAACGGCACAAGTGCCGGGTTCTCTGTTGTCCTCTCCTGCAGAAGGAAGGTCACAGATGGATTTGCAAGATAGGGTTTGGGAAAGGCTTCTTGGCCTCAGGGGCAGAGGGAGGCTGGAAAAGCTGAAAGCAGCCCCACTGCCTGGAGAGAGATGTGAAAGCATCCCGTCCTCCGTGGGCTCCCTGCACGGGGTTTGGAGGTGAAGGTGGACCACGGTTCTCCTCCTGCCATGCAGAAGTGACCTGGGTCCTTAGTGAGGCTGTGGCCTGGAGCAGCACTGCAGTGGTAGATCCCTCAGCAACTCACTTGGGTTTGCTTTAGTCGAGGTCTGTGGTGTTGCTGTGTGTTTGTGTAAGTTCCTGTTTGGAGCTATTTCTGTTACTTGCACGTATTAAGTAGCATATACTTAATATATAAAAAAATACTTAAAGGGTGGGTGTCAAGAGGATGGGGACAATCTTTTTTCAGTGATGCCCAGGGATAGGACAAGAGGAAATGGGCACAAACTTGAATGGAAGAAGTTCCACCTAAACATGAGGAGGAACTTCTTCACTTTGAGTGTGGCAGAGCCCTGGAAGAGGCTGCCCAGAGAGGTGGTGGAGTCTCCTTCTCTGGAGACATTCCAAACCTGCCTGGACACGTTCCTGTGCAACCTGCTCTGGGTGGACCTGCTTGGGCAGGGGGGTTGGAGTAGATGATCTCCAGAGGTCCCTTCCAACCCCATAGCATTCTGTGATTCTGTATTGTTCGTAGCACTAAATCACGAGATCAAACTTCTCCAACTGGAGAGTTGCCAGTTGTTGATCACTACATTCAATACTTTCTGTGCTAAATTTTGTGTTTCTGGTTGTGAACACACAAAGGAAGTAGCCTGGTTTCCAGACTTGGTCTGAAACTCTATTTGTGGTGTGCAAGTGTCTGTTATGTTTCATTAAAGTGCTTTCAGAAAATGTTATGTGGAAATGTAGTGAAATCTAATTAATTGGTAAAGCCTATTTGTAAACCACATTGAAGAATTTTTGCTATTTCTACTGAAAGTGCCGTCTAATTATATTATGTGTGCTTTACAAAGAAATTCAAACGTAATAAAATGGAAATAGCAAATCTATCGAATTACAGCAGATAAATATTTAGAGCAATTCCTAACAGCAGAATTTTAGAATAAACTCCATTACAACAAACTAAGGTTAGTTTAACCATATCCTTCCCCTGTGTATGTCGTGCGGGGGCTGCTGTGTCTCCGTGTGCTGGGTGAAACGGGCTGTTGGGCTGGTAGGACCACGCGGTGGGAGAGGGATGTGACCCGGGCAGAGCCGGGCACGGCTTTCGGGGAGCAGGACTGCACTTGTCATGCACCAGCCACCTATTTTGTAAAACAGAAGCATAAACCTTTTTTTGGTAATTCTCAGCTGATAATAAATGAAGGATGGTTTATTGAGCCCGCTGGTTTCTGAGCTGTGCCTCTGCTTGGCTTACAGAGGCTTCCAGTACCCCTCAACCGAGCCTTCTTTTTCTCTGTCGATACATATCTAGTTGGTTTGAAATGCAGATGGAGAAGTGTTTAATACCTCTTTTTCCATATTTTTAAAATACTGCTAAAAACTTATGTAGAAATGTCTTTTTTGATGGAAGTGTAGTTAACTCAGTCCCTCAGGGTTGTCAATGAGCCTGTTGGGGCCATCGGAGGAAAGGTGACCTTAAAATGTACCTTCTCGGTTCCCTTTCTCACTATCAGAAATAAAATACACTCCCTTTCACATGTGTTGTCCTAGAGACATATTTTCCCAGTAAAAAGAAACATTTCCTTTGACAATAAAAGAAAAGATAACTTAAAATTTCTTCAGCCTGAACTTGGCAGAGAATTTCACCGTCTAATGGTGCCACCACATGTTGCTGGCCGAAGTGATAGCTCTCAGGGGAGCCTGGTGTTGCCAGGAACTACAAAATATGTTTTGGTATTAGAAATTATAAGGAAGAAATGAAATATGCAGCTCTTGGGGCTCTCACATTGCTTATGATTCATTTCCTGAAATATGTGAGTGACTGCACTTGGACTGGTTCTGCCCAGGCTGTGTGTGCCATGGCAGCATGGGGAGCTATTTTAAGAGGTTTTTCTACTCACTGGCCCACTGAAGAAGCTGGGAAATTTTTTTGTTTGTCATATATTTTAAATATACTAGCGTAAACTGGCCACAGTAAGAGAATACTAGCATAAGATTACCTCAGTTAAAATTAGGAGGACCTTCAGTAAATGACAGTAGTCCCACTTGTACAGAATTTTTGGACCGATTGCCATCATTTCTAGTCACGTGCTTGGTTTTTTTCCAGACTTGGAAAGCCCTGCAGAAATCAGAGAATAAAAATACCTTTCTAGTTTTCTCCATTCCTCAGCAATCCCCATCTAATTACAACAATGCTCAGAATTTAAGAAAGTCATTCTAAAGTAAGAAAATTAGGTTCGAGTTTGATGAATCATGGACTGAATTAAGTTGCTGTCTTCTGTATCTTTTTAAGAATAGAGGTAGAAGTCACTTTAGTTAAGATGCTGTTGTTTTATACAGACATTTATTTAAATAAGTTAATCAAGATGCGGAAGAGGAATTTGTATTCCAGCTTTTAAATACGGCTTTTTTTCTGCACTGTTGCTATGGAGAAGCATGTAAATATTTGTATCCCCAACTAAGTTTACTTCCCTTACAGATGGCATGGAAATACAGATAAAAATGGTAAAGAAGAGTTATTGTAGGTGGGTTTTTATCATGTGAGTGATGTTTTGGAATGGGTTCAGGGACAGGCTAGCAGCAAAGGAAAGTGGAAAAGTGCTGTGTTAAAGCAATCTTTATGTTAAGGAATAGAAATTGAATGAAAGTGTCCATTGTATTTGAGGCTTCCTCTTTTCCAGCTTTTTTGATAGCATTATTAGGTATTTGTGTTCTAGTAGCTCATACGGACTGGGCCATTTGTGTAAAATGAGGTACAAGCACAATAGAAAGAACTTCAGCTCAGATGCACGTGTCCATCCACCACTGGGTGGATGATATGGAAACTACACCATTGCTTAGGAGTTGGAAACTGCATAAATTATTTCTTGGTGTGATCAGTCACATTTTTTCATGTCCAGCCTTGTTCTTTCCTTCTCCGCCAGATTGCCTGGAAGGTGGCAGTCATGCTGGACACCAGGCTGTGGCCTCCTCAGCTCCAGCAGATCTGTGCCTTGTCCTTTGGGCTGGTCTCCATCTCATCTCCTTCGACTGTTGTCCTGCAGTCATCTTCTTTGGGGGCTTAAGTCACTTTAATTATTTCTTAGTATATCGAGGTGGTTTCCAGCCTTCCAGACCTGTCAAGACCCTTAGCTCATAACGCCAGGTGATGTGTGAGAGACACCTTTGGCACAGTTTAAATTATTGCCTTGGTGAATTCTGTATTATGAAACATCCTCTTTAACAAGAAGCTTCAAAGAGTGGCTCTGGTTGCTCTTATTCAGCAGATATTTTCGATACCTGGAATTGTTATTCTGGTTTCACGTTGAGATCTCTTTGGTGATGTCCTAAGATAATGAAACCAAAAAAAACCGGTTAACAACAGGATTGGAAATAACACGTCACCACAGTGGTCTGCTACCTCTTTCTTGTATCACAGGATGTTTTTGTTCAATTCAACAGCAGAAAAAAATGGGCAATACTGAAGTACTGAGTACCAGTTACAGCTTAACATTCGTGCAGTGGGATACTGGGGGCAGCTTGTGTCAGAACTTCATTGACCTCTTAAGATCCCTTAAAAACTTAAATATTTAAGGCTAAATGACTTTTATGATTTTTCTAAAAATAGAAAACCTCTATAGTATTGAAGACTTCACAGCAAACTAAAATTTTACATCTATAAAGAATGTACCTGTCCTGGTCTCAGTTGGGATAGAGTTAATTTTCTTCCTAGTAGCTGCTGTGTTTTGGATGTAGTATGAGAATAATGCTGATAACACATACTGGCTTAGTTGTTGCTAATTAAGTTAAGGACTTTTTCAGCTTTCCATAGAAGGTGAGAGGGAGCAGAGAGAGGCCGAGCTGGCCAAAGGAATATTCCATACCAGAGGCATCATGCTCAGGATGTACATGGGGGCTGGCTGGGGGCAGGGATCCGCAATCACTGCTTGGGACAGGACAGGCAACCCATCATTGGGTGGTGAGAGTGACTTGTGCTGCATCACTTTATTTTGTATGTTCTTTTGCCATTATTACTGTCATTATTATTATTTTCTCTTCTCGTACTGTTCTATTAAACTGTCTTTATCTCAACCCATGAGGGTTTTTTTCTTTTTCTCCCTCTTCTGCCCATCCCTGTGGGGTGGGGAGTGAGCGAGGGGCTGTGTGGTACTGGTTGCTGACTGGGGTTTGGACACAACAGTATCTTAAAAATGTGCCTGCCTCCACCAGGAGCTTCCCCCAGCCTTTCATCGTGCCCTTCTTCCAGCAGTTGCCCCTGGCCATAAGCCTGAGGGGGCAGGGTTGTTCCTGGAGCTGTTGGGCCCAGTAATTGCAGCGTAAGGCCTTATTTATCATAAAAAGAATTAATTAACATACAGGTTACATCATCGTTTGCTGAGTCTTTTGGTGGGAAAAGCAGTATTTCTATTAAAAGTATCATTTGTAAAAGTCAGGCGTAACAGACTTGTGGTTTTGAACTAACGAAACTTAATTTTTTCGTGTAGTTTGGTTATTCAGTTGGATTCAGAAGTGTCCTGCTTTCAGACTGTGCTGTTTTGTGTCACTTGTCACCGTGCTGAGCGTGCCTCTTCTCCTTGCCCCCTCTCTCACAGCAAATGAAGCTGGCGGCCGAGTCGCTGAAGGAGTGACCGGGGAGGCAGGAGGGTGATGATGGTGGCGACCACGTGTGACCACGGGCACTTCTGGAGCCTTTCTTCATGGTGATGGGCAGCGCTCACAGCGTGCACTCTGCCAGCCATTCAGTAGGTGCCACCTGCTTATATGACACTTGGTAAATATTCTCTGCCTGACACTACAAAAAAAAAAAAAGAAAAAAAGGTATTTTTTTTTTCATAAAGCACTCCAGCGTATGCTGGGTCTGGCTGGAATCTGCCAGGCTCACCCTGCTCTAAGTGATTGAAAACAGATCCTGTGAGCAAGCATCCAGAAGCTGACTAGAGTTTGCAACTGCAACTTTGTAAAAGAGAAAAAAAAAAAAAAGAAAAGAAGAAGATAGAGTATTATTTAATTCGCAGCGTATGGTCCCTTTGGGGCTATTGCCCCTTTTGTTTCTTTATTACAAATCATGTATTTTTTTCCAAGACTGCTTATTAGCTACTGTTTGCACATAGCAAATTAGATTAAATATTTTATACATTGCATAATGAAATACGTGATTGTTCCCTATATGATCTGAGAAATATTTGAACATTATTATTATAAAGTATGCATTATATACTCCTGCGTGCTAGTTATCTAAATAAGCCCCAGCTAAAATCTTTTGAAAAGCTAGGTAAAAAACACTCAGTAGGAAACAGATTGCTGATCGGTAATTTATGAAGTATATTTATTTTTTAATTTACATTACATTTTGGTATCACTTCCCTGGCCCTTGAGCTGCAGCATTGTATGAATGGGTCTTTTGATTAATGGATCAATTAAACTTGATATGCTAGTACTCGTGTATGTGGTGAATATCTGATTTTCTTCCTTGCATTTCATAAATACCTTCATAAAAGGTAATTTTCCTAACGTTTTGTTGTTTTCTGACAGTAATAGGACCAAAATCTACAGTGTTTGCTCCCATGACCTCGAGACAGTTTATTTTCTCCCACTGTGACTTTCATCTCTGGTAGATGTAACTTACCTATAGGTGAGACTCGCTGGAAATCTGTTGGAAAAAATCTGCTGTTATAATAATTAAGGTATTTGTCTACTTTGCACATTTCAGATTTCTGCCACAGGGCCCCCCCAGCAGAGCAATATAACTAAGCCAAAATAATGTATTCCATCTGGAATTTAAAATTAGCATTTCTCAAACTCTCCAAGCGTGACCCAGTGAGGAACGGCTCCGTTCCCTGGGGAGGAGGAGCAAACCCGTGCTGCAGCTGCTGCCTCTCCTCTGCCTTCTCCCACGGCGCCGCCCCCACGCTGACGCTATTCCAGGGCTTCCTCAGGGGCTGCTGCTCTTCCGCAGCCTCCAGCAGAACCCACAGCAACCAGGGACCTAAAACCTAAAACAAAGCTTTTTTGAGGAGACCGGCATATTCTCCACGAGAGCTCCCCAGCTTTGCAGTTTATGGGCCACTTGGATCCAAAGTGGCTCGTGTTTGTTCAGGTTTTGAGTGAACGGTTCAGGAGGAGAAAAATCTGTGGGAAGGGTTCCTGGTGGGATATGTTCTCATGAGCTTGTCACAGCAGTTTGGAAGGGATTCTGCGGGTCTGCTAATTTATGCTGGTTTATGAGCGTAAAGTTGGTGTGTTTTGCTGATGGCAACTGTATCAGGTGTCTGGAATAATTTTCTGATGAGGAGTTAGAAAAGGAATCGAGTCGTGTCTCAACAGCCATCATGTGAAGAAGAAATAAGTAGACTCCTGCAGAACTGACTTTGTGGTTGTCCTTGTGGTGCTTCCGTTCTCCTCCTTTCTGAAACAGGAACATCTACAGTGAGGTGACATAAATCACGTTAGCGGTTGCTCTTGCCTTGGGCAGATCCCTTCACTTCTGCTTAGTTTCCTTATCTGTAAATGTGGATGATACTGTTCTTTAGGTGGATTCTGCACCTAAAGCTAGTAGTTGTGGAGGAATTATGACCTTCCATAGTGTGAGTGAGTGAGAAGGATGGGAATCCTTTGTTTTATAGGAATTAGAATTTGTTCTAGATACTGGGAGAACTCTTGGTGTAGCATCACAGCGGCTACACAATCATGATGGTGTTTTCTGTCCCAGAGAGCACACACCTTAGCTTCTGGGAAATGTCACCTGTATATTGCCAAGTGATGCTGGTCACCAAACTGAAATCCAGCTCCTATCCCTCTGTATGCTGCTCTGGTGTCCTTTTCCTGGGCATTTGCTGTGTTTCATACTGTTTTATTGGGATTTTGGTTGGTTGGTTGGTTTGTTTGTTTTACATTGATGATGTTACCTGTTTTCATTTCTCACTCGAGAGAAAAAAATGTTTCTGTCTCTGCTTCTGAGTGCCTGTGTTGTTTTCTTTCTTTCTGCTGTAGGTGCATCTGTAAAAACTGTGGGAGGTTAGGGATGAAACTTACTGACAAACATCTGTTCTCAGATGAAAATATTAGAAAGAATAAATACGATATTTACCAGTAACTGCCATTCACAAGCTGTGTAGTCTGTGTGACTGCGCAGGAACAGAGGCTTTATTTTCCCATTGTCCTCAGGCCACCCCCTGGTGCAGAGCTGGTGTAGGAGGCCCTTGGTCTGGGTTTCTCATCATGCAATAGAGGAGGGCACAGCAGGGTGCAGGGAAGTGTGTGCTGAAGTGACAGGAAACAAAGCCACCTCCATCAGAGGTGTCTGGTTCCCCGTAAGTGTCCTCTGTCTTCTTCCTTGGGGTCATGGAGCAGTTTGTGTACAGCAGAAGCTGCAGCTCACCTTCAGGCAGAGGGTAGTGGGTTCATGCCGGGTTGTGGAAATGTGAAATGGGCTCTGAGCAGCTGCCCCAGGACTGGGCACGGCCCAGCTCCTGCGTTCTCCTACGGGCAGCAGGTCCTTAGACATCCATGGCACAGTCCATCATCCGACGAGAGAGAGCCCACAGAGACAGCCTGTCAGGAGCACAGACAGACCTGGGTCTGTGGCAGATGGTCTAATGCCTGCAGGGGGTCTAAGAAACAAAGTGCATTTCTGCTCTAAAGCTTTAGGGAGACACCTAGGATGAGACTGGAGGCATCCTGCTTGGGAAGACAACTCTGTGGGAGTAACCTGTACCTATCCACAAGGCCTTTTAGCAGCAGCAATTCCAACCAAGAAAGCTGTTTTTAAAGAAAAGGGAAGTCATAAATAATTTACTGGTGATACAGTCAGGTACATTGTGAGCCACGGGTCTAATTGTGTGGGCCAGAGGGACCTGCAACTCAAGATCTCTACTGTACCTCCTGGACTGCAGCACCTCCCGTGAACTTGAGGACAGTAGAAGAGGAAAACACTGGAATGGCAACATGGGGAAAGGCTTCTCTGTGAGCAGGCAAGCGATTCTGGGTATTTTGGCTGACCCCAATCTGAGGGAATTGATCTCGAATCTCATTCAGGACTTGCACCGATGGAGAACTTACTTCTTCATTCAAATAAGCAAAGGCAGCAGGACCCACACCTGCTGCCCCCATGGGCTTTCTCCAGGAGAGTTCTCCCCTGCCCCATCCAGGAGCTGGCAGAGGAGGCTGGTGACTCACCTGGTGCCCCAGGAGAGGTGGGATCTCTCTGCACCCCTCGGTATGAAACCAAGCAGCGATGGCATCTGTCACCCTGGTGTGATGGGGTGACACTGGGCAGGGTGTCATCAGCCCGTCCCGCTGGCTCCCAGCTCTCCCAGGCCTCCCCCAGCCCTCTGTTTCTCAAGAGAGAGGGGTGAGAGGGAAGAAATAGGAAGATGTTACACAAGGGCTTGCTGAAATTAATTGCTAAGGAGATCTGACATGGCACATCTGAGAGCCTAGTGAAGTCCTTGCAAAAACCACATGCTTTTCAAGTCCTCTAAAGCACCAAGTACACTTGCATTTTTCATGTGACATAATTCTTCTACCAGCTGGGAAGGTAAATAGAGATAATTTTTTCCCCTAGCATAATAGGCTTTACTCTGTCACTAATTCAGGGTTCTTGACTTGTAGAAATTGATGTCATTTGTAATACACACAGATAGGCCAAACGGAGTCAACGTGTTACGAGTAATAACAATTTTAAGCTCAAAAAAAAAAATAGCCAAAGCCTATGGTTGAAGAAGGGAACAGGCTAAAACTACGACATGCACATCGCTCTGGAGGCAGGAGGCAACTGAACAAGTGAGTATCTTACACTTCCCCAAGTACAAGCCACCTTGAGGTGTAATTACTCAAAACACCTTTTAATGAAAGCGAGTCATAATCTGGACCTAGTGACAGACAGATCTGACCCTGGGAAAGGCTGTGGGGTGGCTGGGCTGCCTTTGGGACATCCCGTTTGCCCCTGTTCTGTTTATTGCCAGCTCTGTAACTGGGTAGACATTTCTTTACATGCTAATGAAAAATTCATTTTTAAAAAAATCTGACCTGTGTGTAACAACTGCTGAGATGTTGCTGCTTGGCCTTGTTGTCCCAGAGCAGAGGGTAGCACAAGCGAGTCCTCCTGCCACCTCCACCGTGGCTGGGAAGCTCACCAGCAATGGCACCTGCCCAGCTCCAAAGCCTGTGGGTACAGCCTCGCACAGCCAGCCAATCAAAAAGCAATCATACAGTAATTGCGTATAATTACATGACCTGTTAAATGCCATTAATCCCAAACTCCCGGTGTCCATACTCTCTACAGTTCAGTTAAACCACAGCCTCCCTGTGGAGTCACTGCAGGATGTGCTCAATGCTCCAGCCCAGGTCACCAGGGACAGCCCCAAGGGGAAACTGGTAACGGGCAGGAGAAGACACCAGAAACCAACCCACAAAGGTGGGCAGGACCTGTTCCAGAGACCCTGGCCAGCGTTGCTGCCCCCTCCTCAACCTGAGCTGCTTTTCACAGTACCCTGGAGAAAATACAGCCAAAAAAATGCATTACTCTCCTAAGGACATGTTAAGACACAGCAGTTTGTAAGTGGTGACGGTGACAGCACACGCCTGGGTCTGAGCTTCCCCATTTCACTGGTTCCCTCTCTCTGTGCTGACAGACCTGGTTTGAGACTCAGCCTTGGGGAGCAGATGTTTCCCAGCAGCATGGGGCACAGCTGTAAGAGGTACTCTGTGAGTGGAATTAACTCCTGGGCTCCTGTGACAGCAGAGCCTGTGTGTGGACAGGGCTGCCTCTTGCCCTGTGGTTTCGGGCCTGGGGACAGTGGCTTTTGGGGCAGAGACACTTCTGACCTGCAGCTGCTGGTGATAACAGTTGGGTTTTTCACTGTTTTACCCATTTTACATTGCAAAGAAGAATGGTGCTGGGGGAGGTCTGGATTAAAAACAATCTCTACTGATGAGAATTCAACTCGCAGTAATCTCCACAGAAAAGAAAATAATAAAATGTTAGTTTACACATTGGCTATGCAGATTTGGGAAAGTGGTGTGCAACCAGCCACTCATCTAAGAAGAGCCTGAGACAAGCAGAGCCCCTCTGCTCTCCCCAGTGCTTAGAGCAGGGCTGGGGGAGGGATCCCTTCCCCCCTGGGGTGAGACTCAGCTGACTGTTCGGGCACACACAGCAAATATTTTAACTGTAATTTTGAACCCATTGTGTCCCGTGTTCCACAGCTGCCAGGCCCAGCAGCAGCTTTGCTTGGGTGGCAACCTGGGCAAGCATCTCAGAAGCCTACACGCTTTTAAATGGTTTACTGAACCATTTAAATAATTCAGAAGTAAACAGCCACCTCAACCTTTACACCAAAAATGACTTTAGCAGATGCCAACCGTGACAACTTCTAAACACAACTAAACAAGTTTGATCTCTGCAAGAGAATAACTGAAAGTTTGCAGTTTAACACACGTCCACACACAAAGTTGTGTTTTTTCAAGGCAACCGAGCTTACATTTCTACTGGTTTCTGGTTTGATTTATTCCAACCCGAGCAGGGCTGTTCAGTAGGAGCCTGACCCGCGTGTGCCACCCAGCCTGGGGACACAGCGAGCACCCGCAGTAACAAACGGCATTGACATGCAAATGAGGGGTTATGCATCAATCAAGATATCACTTTTATTGACTGGATTTTCCATTTCTGTCTCACACCATGAATGTTTATACAATGAAAAAGCCAAACATTGCTGGAAGCAATAAGATCAGCTGATATTTCTGTACCCTCTTAACACACACACATGGATTCTTTCTTGGTGAGAATTTTTTTTTTATATTTCTGTTCATTAATTCTGCTTATTTATACTGCTACTCTTAAAATTCTGTGTCAAGATTGTCACATCTTAAATACGGATTAAGTTGCTAGAGGTACATTATTTTTTATATATATATTTATATACACACATACAGAAAAATACAAGACTAATTGTTTTTCCACAATATTTAATTTATACACTACTGTAACTATATGCAACTTTTAAAGACACGTTAAGGGGTACAAGAAACTGTTTACTTGCTCTAAATAGTTTGGTCCAATATTATCTTAATGTAGTGGTTATTCTCGCCCTTCCTTGTACGTGACAACAGAATATGACATACACCACATGCACAATCATTCACCTATCAACAAATGGATAAAGGACACCACTCAGACTAACATCTGTACACCCAAAGGTTCAACCAACCACACACAACTATAAGGCTATAATACAACTATGCAGCATAAATGGTCAACACTGCTGTTCTAAAGTGAGCACCATATATACAGTCGTATATAAAAACATCGGAAACAAAATACACCTGGGGTTAGTTAAAAGGTGCCATTCCAAGGCTGTACATAATATCAGGAAAGAGTATTTACAATACTTGGAAAAAAAGCTGCAACAAATAAGTTTATTGCCAATGCCCTTTATAAACTTGTCTCCTACTTGGATGTTACGCTCACTCTCTGTGAACCACACATCTCGTTTCTGGCCCTTGGTAAGATCCCTGCTCAAAAATTTCAAGCAAATATGTTCTATGGCTTCACCCACACATCTATTCTTGTAGCTTTTGATTTATAAATAGCACACTGACTAAACTGCAACTAGAGTTTAAAACTTAAAGAAGTAAAATGCTTATCCTTTGCCTTGTTTAGGAAGCAGAACATGAAACCCCTGGCTAGGCGAGCCAGTAACAATACCCCATGCAATCTAGACTCTCTTAGTAAAGTTTTTTTACTAATCAAGAAGAGCTGTCATGAGCTGTAGAAACCACGACCAAGCCTAACGCCGTTCTTTGGTGCTCTGCTCACTCTGTGGTGGACATGAAATGCTTTGTATTTGACCATTCTGCAAGTGTTACAAGATGCTCAACAGTGTAGACTCCTCTCAGACATCCAACGTCTGCCCAGGGCGCTGCTACATCATACCACCAGTTTCACTAGCATTGCTTACAAGACCCAGTGCACAGCATGAAAAAATAAAACATTCTTGCCCTTCCCAAAACTAGGAATCTGCAATATATTTTATTCTAGATAATAAAATTCCACAAAAGTTAATTCATCTGGTCAAAAGTATCCTTTTGTACAGAAATAGTCTAAACCAAGACCTTGCCATGGCAATGAGAAACCTGACAGAAAGGCTAAGAGCTGCAAAATAAATACTTTCCTATACGCTATTTTAAATTGACTTTATGAAAAAGCATGATTACTGAGGGAAAATAAGTGGTGTACATGTGGGTAACAACAGTATTTTAAGTCTTAAAAAAAGTAATAATGAGAAAAGTGTACATGACAATAACAATTTCAATTTGAATCCAATTGCCTAAAGGTTTTCCATCCCTTATTGCCTTCTGAATTCTCGGGGAGGGGAGGAGAGGATAGGGGAGAAATTTTACAAGGTAAAAACCTAAAATATTAAGTGTCATGATATACTAATAACAAAAGTAATTCATACAAATACTTTATTTTCAGTTAGCATGTAAAAACTCAGAAGTAGACTTAATAATTTACCTTTGTTATATTAAAAAAGAAGATTGTCTGCTTGTAATATTAACATATTTCTATGGGAGAAAGCTGCCTTACAAATCTACTTGCCTTTTATTTTTTTTTTTTAAAGAAAACTGCCTCTAGCAAAACAAGATCTTTTCAGTTTGATTTTTGAGCCACAACTTTATCCATATCATAGCTTAAGACAAATAGGTGTGGGTTTAAAATCATATTTCAAGATCACTAATTTTTAGTGCATCTTTGCTTTGTACAAGCCTTGGAACATCTGAAAGCTCCCTGAAGAGTTTTCAGCATCAAAACATTATTGCTTTGGTTCTGTTTCAGACACATAGAATTATGCCACGTATCACATATTGTAGTTATCACAGAAGGTCAGAACAAGAATTAACATTTCACAAGCAAACAAAAGCTTCTCTCTCTAGTTTAAGTGCAGAACACGAAACTTCTAAGTGCTCCATTTACATTAAGATCCAGATATATATTTTAATTTAATCCAGATCTTCCATAGTAAAATTATAAATGTAAAAATTACACAATAAAATATTCTGTTTTGTTGAAAAAGAAAAACATATTGGCTAGCAGCATGCAGAGACCATGCATTGTCATACCATCAAGCAAACAAAAAATTAAAGTGTAATAAATAACTGCTCAAAGCCCACTTAAAAATCTTAAGACAACAAAAGGGGGTCAGTGACAAGGTGTTCACAGCTCTGAACAGGAAGAATGATGCTGTCAAGTAGATTGAGTTAGTAAAGTCAGGTCACGGTCAAATGACATGACAACAACTGGTTTGACTGGAGGTACACAGCAGCCCCTCCTTTGGGTTCCGCTGAATATTCACAGATATTGTCTTTTCACAGAGAGGTAGTTGTAGCACATTGTTTTTCAAGTTCCTGTTCTTTATCCTATCCAATTCGTTTGCCGTGTCTGACATTTGGTCAGAAAAAAATTTTAGGTTTCCCAATGATGCAGCCTGATTTGTGTTTCCGCTGGAACTTATACACATTTTCCACGTTGATTTCTCCTGTACTTTTACACTGGAAAAGGACAGATTGTTTTGAGGATCAATAATGTATTTAGTGCTGCCGTGAATCTGTGAACCCAGGCAAAGGCTCATTAACTTCAGGCTTTCAACCAGTTCCCCTGCACTTCGAGACGACAGCTGCATTGAGTTTCCAGATCCAGCGCATCTCCGAGTGGACCCCGAAGTGTTGTTGGTGCTACCGCTGGAGCTACCAGAGGGACTCCCCCCACCTTTGTTGTTGTCACTTGGGCTCGTCTTGTCTACCCCTCCATTTCCATTACTTGGTTTGCTTTGTCCACCACCATCTCCTTGGCTACCAGGTGGCCCTTCGCTGCTATCCCGCCTATGCCAGGAGTAAGTAAACCCACTGTCCTTGTCCAGGCGTCTCCTGCTTTCCGAGTCGTCATCGCTTGTTTCTGAGCTGCTGCAGCTAGAGCCCCGTCCCTGGCTTTTCCTCCTGTGGTAGCGTTTGTGCACCGTGCTTGGCGAAGCAATATTCATTTTTAACCTGCTGAGCTTTGGGGGCAAGTTCTCATCCATGTCAAACTCATCATCTGACTCGCCCTCCTCAAAGATCTGATTGAGGACCGGTGCGCTCTTTCTCGAAGTAAGACGATTTGTAACTGAAGGCTTGCGGCGCAGAACAACTTGAGTAGACAAAGAAATAGGTTTCTTGTCTTCTTCATCCTCCTCTTCATCTTCTTCTACTCTGAACAAGCACTTTCGGCCACTTGTAGTGGGTTTTAAGCTCACCGAAGGGACTGCTGAAAGTGCTGGTCCAGCTAACTCGGGGATGTCCTCTTTCTTTGCGGAATCACCAAGGGCCTTGCTCCTGTGGCCGTTGAGAACATTCTCAGCCGTGCGAGCTGGTGACTGAGGAACAGTTGCATGGGAGAGAGGAGAAGCTGTGAGGTCATCCTCCAGATCTTGGGGTACATCGATTTTTGTTGGCCATGATTGCCTACATAAACAATCATAAAGGATAAAAGAGAAGTTAGGTGATGGCAAGAGTTTCAGGACAAGTGCAAGACCTGCACGAGAGAAGCACAGGTACTGCCACACAAAGGGATAGTTTAGAGGTTATGCTGGTTACTATGAAATGAAATCTTCAGATTTCACTGCTCTCAGAAAATGAATTAAGCAAAAAACTTTAAATAATTGTGTCTCAAAGAAAGTAATCTGAAGTAGGTATAGAATCACCAGTACCTAGAGGAAGATACGAGCTGATGCAAAAAAACCTTAAATAAGATAGTATTGCAAAACTACTATTAATCTGAAGCTTCTGGTTTTTCCCTCCCCAGTGTTTTTCATATAAAATTAGGTTAGAATTAACATGAGTGAGACTGAAAAGCTGAGTCAGAAGAAACATTCTCTCTTTTTCAGTAAGTCTTATTCAGACCAAGCTCTATTCTACCTAATCCCCTTTAATTTGAAACACACATGAATTGGGATCATACATTTGTCCTTAGCTGAGCAACTGGAATAATACAGCTGCATGAATTCAGCACTCAAGCTCCTCAAGAATATGACACATGAATAAACTGTAAATCAAAGTTCAAAATGTATAACTGTACAAGAATTAGCTCAAATCACAATGAAGTAACACTTGAGTGTAAATCAGCTTTACAGTTAGCAGCTGATGTCTTATGTCTATGATCTAAGCTCATATTTAATGATTTGTAAATCCTAATATATATTGTAATTTCCCATCCTTCCTCTCTCTATTCTGAAAGCAGACTCCAAAAGACCAACACCTACAGACAAACACCTTAACATTGAAAACCTCTTCAACTGTTTCCCTCAGCATAAGCCCCACATTTCCTCTGGAGACCAAGAAATTTTTTCTGACCTCTCAAAGTAAGAGTTATCTTTAAAGTTTGCCAATCGTTTGTAACTTGACGTAACTAAGATACTCCAGCACACTGCATGAACAGCTGCAGTCGTAGAGACCTCTGTTCACGTAGGGATTGCATATTACTAGACATTCCCAACCATATTTTGGGTGTGCCAAAAGAAAGGGCTGCATGATTTCACACTCCAAGTGTGACCCCTGATATCTGCTTGGCCAGCCTGCAAACAAAGACTGAAGGATCATACCAACTTCCTGATCTCTGCTGTGTTAAGAGGTCAAGCTGAAGAAACGAGGACAGCTCAGACATCTCTTCCCTATTCTTATTCTAAACGTGTTCTTTTTAAGTGTTTAAAGTTTATGGAACCACCTGCACTAGGGCTGCATTTGCTCAAGGGATGGAAAAGGATCCTGAAGTGTGCGATGCTTATCTACACAGCTAACAATTGACAACTCCTGTCCCAACTGTGTGAGCTCTGAAGAAGAGTACCTTAATAAAGCCAACATTATCCTCATCAAGCCTAACTGCAGACTTTGTTTTGACATGCTAGCTTCAGCTTTGCTTAGCAGTGATACCAGCAATACACAAATCCACCAGGATCCTCTAACCACCGAGATCCTCCAAGAGCAGGACCTGGCTGCCTACAGACCCGTGTGAGCCTGTGTAGCCCATTCCTTGGGAGAAGCCACACAGGCTCCTTCCTGCCTTGCTGGGCACTGGGATCTACTGGTGCCCTCCCACCAGTTTCCCTCCAGCAAGCAGCTCTGCCTGGAGGGAGGCCACACAACCAGCAGCTCCGACCCAAGCTGTCCAGACAAGGAGTGGAGCACAGGCCGTGGTCCTGCTTGGTCTGACACCGGGACCCTCCCTTAGGCCTCAGCTGACTCCAGAAACGCTGGGAACCACTGACCTAATTTTCTGGTGATTTGTGCTACGCTGGGTATTTTCAACACAAACAACTGTCTGTGATTAACAAATAGAACTTAAATAAATTAGAAATGTAAGTACAAAAGTGACAGAAAATGAAGATCTAAACATTACAAGTATTTACCACAGTTTAAGAACAGACTGATTTGTCAGCTAAGAAAGGGAAGAGCTCTGTGGCTGTCACAATAAAGGGTAAATATAGTATCTAACAGCACTGTGGTTCCCAGGCAATAAACCTCCTCAGTACAACATGTTTCTCTCTCATAGCAGCCCCTGTTTGCCTCCCTTCCCCTTATTGCCAGTAGGCCCCAGGGGAGGGGAGGACAAAAGGGAAGGCTCCAGGTTTGCAGGTAAGTTGTTTGGTTGTTGTTTTATTTTTTTTAAATAAAATCTTTTGAAGTCTCAAAGTAATGCACTACTTTGTTGTCTTTTGTGATCATTCTATATAAACACTTTGAATTTAGACCTGTCATGAAGACAATAAATAGCTACCTGTGACCATAAAGGCCAAGAGTTTGAGTTTATGCAGATGTCCTTGTCATGAAAAGAAAATTCATGCTCATAAGGCAGGCCTCAACTACTCCATTCAACTTTACAAATTCATATCAAGATTTAGATTCAATGAACTTGTTTGTTCCCATTCCTCACATAACCAGAGCAGCTCTCCTACTGAAAGTGACACTGATGCATAGAAAAAAAAGCCACAACAATTTAAAAGCAGACTTTGCAAAGACAAAGCAAATTTTCATTTGAAGGTAAACTCTAAGATTTCCTCTCAAGTAATCTGTTTTACAACTAATAGACACATTTGATGCTGTGCTCAGATTTTTAAAATAGAGGTAAAAAAAGGGTGATGATCCATTAAGAGAGAATCCCAGAATAAAGGTTACAGCGTTACTCCTCGAAGAGATGTAAGCTCTGTAACACCAAGCTCCAGACCATTTATGTTCTCTAGGCAACCCTTAGTTGCCTGCAACAATCACTCTTCTAAAGTATTTGTAACCATGCAACATAAGATAATATTTCCTACAGAAGTAGCCATTGAGCGAATGACCTTTTAAGGGCAGCAACAAAATTTCAGTCTACTCTAGTCCACAACACAGGGTGCAGTCTCATCTGGAGATAAAGATGCTGAGAACCACTGTAAGGTTCGGAGAGAAACAATTCATCATTCAGGTAGACGGAAGGGTATTTGGAAGAGACTCACATAAAAGCCTCCAAAACCAGCCTAAATCCGAGGTAACAACCAATAGAGATGTTGTATCTTTAACCTGTTTTCCAAAATACATGCCCTTAATTTATAACAAGTGTCCATTTTTTCTAGATTGAGCTTGAGGTAGTAGTATCTAACTTTTATCAACAAGGCCAAGGAAAATATGGGCATGCACCAGAAGGACACCACAGCATTTATGTCTCTACGATCATTCCTATTAAATGATTTCACATGTGACCTTGCATGAAAGTTGCACAAAGAAACCTTTGGAATAAGCAAACTATTTTGTCTTTTTCTCTAAATCCTACAGACAGATTAAGAACACTGAACATCAGCACAAACACTTAATATTCTTCTCTCCTTAAGATATTAGCTACTAACAATTGTTATTATTGCTAGTAATAGTTACCAATAATATTTTACCAAAACCTAAAAGACAACTTTTGAAGAGACTGGAGGTTAGAGAGTAAAAAATAATGGAAATGCCTCAGCACAACCTCCACCTTCACTGAAAAGATTGTCAAGATGACCCAATACAGGTCTTTTTCCAATACAAGCAGATCCCTAGTCACAGCCTATCACGTAACTCAGGAAATTGTTTAAGAACAATAACTATTCAAAGTGTGTATCCTCCAATATCAATGTGCAGGTAGAAACTATATTATTTGCCTTGTGTTTTTGTAAAGCATATGCTTTATGGGATGCTTTGATAATTGGTTACAAAGCAAATGGACTGGGTAGAACATACCAATACCAACTAGATGCCACAATCCCACTTTCACCTTTAGTTTACTGGGTCACAAGCTGAAGCTTTGAAAGATACCAGGGAACATAACTATATAGTTTTTTAAATCGTGCTTTTGTCAAACTAAAAAAGAACTAATAATAATCTATTGCAATATCATTAAACGAGTGATTAAAGCAATTAATTCAACAGTTTTCCTTAGATAACAAGCATATCAACTGATATTAAAATGAACATAACCTACAGATGTTTGGTCTGAGCTTGATTTGGGGGATGTTCAAGCCCATTAAAAATCAAAGCTAACAACTAACTAAACCATAACATCAAATTCAGAGTGATTTCTCATTTATAACTAATTCACCATCAACATGTTTATGAATTATGCAGCTAATTTTTTTCCAGGGATATTACATACACAATTTGTATCAGAAACTGAAGGTTAATGAACATGCCCTCTCCTAGTATATCTGAAAATTTACTATTTCAGATACAGACTTCAAATTGATTAGTCATTTCCTGAAAATGGTAGGAATTGAAAATACTATTGGTATCTGATTTGTGAACAGCTTCTGAAGCATCCACAGCACTTTAAAGACATAAAATTTGCAATGAATAAGTATTCTGTTGTTTTTAAAAAAAAAGAAGTACTTAAGCAATTAAGTAATACTCTCATTAAGCCAAGTTAAAAATTTAGGTTCCTAAATTCTCACCTGAACTGAGCTTTGATGTTGCTAGGACTTGCAGATCTGGTCTGAATTTCTTTTTCTTGTTTTTCACGCAGAATCCTTTCAGCTAGTAAGAAGTAAGTAGCAGTGATGTGATTGTATTTGTTAGTTTCCAGTGCCCTAAGGAAAGTGCAGAACATGAAATAAACCATACATCAATGGTTTTCTAAAAACTGGACATGCATCTCACACAGCTGCTTGTACTTTTCACAGCAGGAAGACTGCCTGAGAGCAGAACTGCATATTTTTGATGTTTTGACAAGCACGTCTCAGATCTATTAAAAATAAAGAGCCAAGAAGTCTAGTAATTTCAACTACAGTTGGAAGAAGACATCCGTGGAATATCATCCCAAAAAAGTTAAGGAATTCCTCCTTTACTGAACATTGTTTAAATGATAAAGTCGTATTTCATTCATGCTATGTACCAACAATGGGCTTTCCCACTGGCACATACAACCACAAAGTACAAATATTTGTTTATGCAATAGCTGGAGGAAAAACTTTCATTATTTTAGGGCTGCCATATTAAATTTACAGTAAAATTACGTTTGTAAGCCAGTAAGCATCATTCAGACATTCTAACAGAAAGGATGCAGCTAAACACTTAAGTGAGGCTGCAGTTTTCCCTTCCCCTCCCAAATGGTACGATAGTAAAAATTATTCCAGCTTCAACACAAACAATTAGAAAAAACAATTTTAGGTTTTCTTTCAATTTGGAAAATATTTTAGAAATTTGGGGAGTTTAATCTATTAGAAGAACCAGTGTAGCTTTCTAGGAAGCTCACTCAAGTGACGATGACTATCTTGCATTATATAGATAAAAGGAAAAAATATTTTAAATTACAAAGATTCAGGCATCCTGGATACATACTAAGGGAAAAATGCTAGAATTTATCACCTCAAAATATGAAGTACAAGGAAAAACATGGATGTCAAAGCAGTCAAATTTACTCCAGATGGCAAACTACCGCAGGAATCAAACACTGTTCCAACACATTTTCTTGAAGTGTTTCCCCAGGTTGGGTCTACTTAAATATTTCTCATCCTAGAATACTCTACCACACAGCAAGACTGTAATATTTGTTTGTTAACTGGCCTGATATTTAAACACTGAAGCACCTGGGTTCTCATTACATTCTTTAATCACATATAATGATAGATGCCTAAAACACACTGTATATAGAAAATTGACAACTTACTCCACTATTGTATCTCGGTCTGCAATATCACCAAGAACCATGCGTTGTATTATACTGTTGTGTTCCTCCTCAGACAGATTTTTATATGATACAAGAGGAATATTGTACTTTGTTGCAGGAGATGGGTCAACTCCTTGGAGCCATGCATGGTTTTCAATCTCTTCCAATGATGCCCTTCGCTTTGGGTCCCTCTGCAACATCCGTGTAATTAGACTGTGAATAAAAAAATAGATCTAAACAAAATGCACTCGTGTTTAAAAAACAGCCACTGTAAAAGCAACGTTAGGAAGAAATTTTCTGCTGTTAGCCCACCTAGAACTTTCGAAGTCTCTACAGTAAACAATGTCATGGGAAATTATTTCTTCTCAAAGACATTCCAAATATTGCTGAACTGAAACAAACAATTCAGTTATTAAAAACTGTAAATATCATATACACTACACTTTTCATTTACAATGCTTAGATTCTTAACCTGATTTTTCTGGTTTGTTTGTTTTTAATAGGTTTATAGGGCAACTGGCACAGATGGCCTACAGGCCATGTAATATAAATATAGTTTTCTATTATTGCTGCTGTCAACAAGAATATGGAATGCCTTGATAAGTAGAAATATTTTATACTGAACTAGCTATCAGACATTTGATTCTTCACTATCCATGAAAGGACAGTGATCTGGTCTATCCACAGAGAAATTCAAAAAACCACACACGCCCCCAAAACAACAAAAAACCCCCACAAAAGACTATCTGGGCTGATGAAGTGACAAACCTACTGACGGTTCGATACTGAGCATTTACAACTGCTGGAAGGGAAGTGCATAAATTCCCCAAATAAGCAGAGAAAGAAGGCTTGCTTAGCACAGCACATCTCTGTTCACTTACTATATATGAAGTTTCAGTGAAAAATTCTTAGGGGAGGTATTTTTGGCTTTGCACAACAAACAGAGCATGGATATACAGTTTTGTTGCCAAGGTTTCAATGAAATTTTATTGCTGCAACATGTGGAACGAGAGTTCTATGGTTCTCACATAATGCTTTTTAGTGCACCAACTATACTACACCATGCAACTTCAAACTGTAAGATCACACAAAACGTAATCACAATTTTTATTATTTTTAGTGTGAGAATATGAAATTAAAAATGGAGGCTAATTCAGACTTCTTAAAACTCGACTGTAAAAAAAGACTCACGTATATTCTTAGTAGCTGTGGTCTCTGCCTTTACCAAAAGGAAAGGCGGGGTGAGACACCCGTTGCCAAGATTTTCTTTGCTTTTGTTAATATCATGACAGAAAGGGAACAAACTATATACTTCATTTGACTTTTTTTAAACTACACCTGTAGTAAAATGACACAAACATACCACATGTGCCTCCTGCTTTAAGCTTGCTTATGCATCCCAAACCACCAGGAATGCTTTCACTCCAAGCAGTCTAAACATTCTGAGGGTGTTTTCCCTAAGAAAACCTAACCCAAAGAGGACTTGGGTAACTGATTGTACACTGATGATGCATCGCACAGAGAAAGCGGATCTACTTGGGCATTTAAGCAAATTAGTGTTAGCCAATATATTAAGCAAAAGGTTGCAAAAAATAAGCTTCCTGGCCTCAGCACAGTATGCAGCATCTAGAGAGATGTATTTGATAGAATTCACTGATAAGAGCTCTCTTTTAAACCTCTTCCTGTATTATAGTTCAAAACTCTTCCTGCAGGTAAAGCTCTCCAAGCTGTTGAGAGCAGTAATAGAAGCTTTTCCATGTTGCTGGAAATGCCAGACACTAATGACCAGACATGAAAACCAGCTGTGGCATTAGATTCCTGGACCACACAGATGACAGGTGAAGAGAGGAACAGTCATTATGACCACAGCTGTAACAAATTTTACTCTGTGTCAAATCACAGAAACCTAGATGCTGCTCCAGTTTTTTTTTTTGACTGGACCAAATGCATTTGTCAAGCATTTATAAAGGCATCTGGACCTCCACTTTGAAAATGAAAAGATAATCTATGGCAGATTCAAGAACCCAGCCAAACATTGTGAAATAGTGTAAACAATGCAACTGGAAGATAGGACTAGGATATATATTAATCGGTCATTAACTGATAGGGAAATATTGGAACATAAAAATATAAAAGCTGCAGTGAGCACTGCAGAAAAACAACACATCAAGATGAGTCACGATTCCCAAGAGGCATATGGTATTTCCAGACAGAGTATTTTTCTCCCTTGATTGCCTAGAATGTTGGAGTTGCAATTTCAGTAGGAGATGAGCAAAACTTGCTGTGATATCCTTGGGTTTGACAACTTGTATGTTGAACAGAAATCTGTAGGAATCATTACCTTTTTAACCCCTGCCACAAAATACTCTCAGCAACCCCCTGTAATTTGTCCAGCAACTGGTGGCCAAAGCCAGCTAGTGGTGAGCACCTACTTCAATCATTTATAAAATGCATGACAACTGAGACAAATAAAAGAAAGATACATTGTGTAAAATCAAAATTAAGTTTCACACAAGTGTGGGGGAAAACCTTCTGGCAAAAAATTATAACAGGATTAACCTTTAGTAAGAAGGGAGACAAAGAATATAAAAGAGGTAATGAGGAAAGGTACCCAAAGGTAATGGGAACCCACTTCTAAGAATGCTTCCAAGTTCTTTAGTACTCTACTTACTCTTTACATTCTTTGGATACGTGAGGTGGCACTGTGTATTTGCAGTCCATTATCATAGTCAGAGTTTCACTGTCATTTGCTTCTTGAAATGGTGGTTGTCCACAAACCAACATGAAGAGGATGACGCCTAAGCTCCATATATCTGTAAATATATAGTACATATTTTAAAATAACTGTTGACGAGATTACCATCAAAACCGTAAAATATTCTTGAGATGCATACTGGGGTTCTAAATGTACTCTTGATTATGAGCATTACTTATGGAATTAGCAATTCCACTAAAATACAAGATACAGCAGTTCCACTGTTTGACAGCTTTTCTAGTTTTAGAGGCAAAAAAGAATCAGAATTCATGACTTCAAGGATGCACAACATCTTTGTCAGCAAAGTGTTAGATAAAGCTGAAGATAATCCAGTCACTCAGACAAGAATTCATGACCATTTTCTTCATAGGTAGACACAGATTATGAACAAGATTTGTATTCAAAGCACATTCCTTTTTGAAGGAGTAGCATAAACTGTCCACGATATTGTTTACATGTCATTCTATGAAGTAGGGAAATTAGAAAGTAACTTATTTCAATGAGAGTGAACTACATCTGTTTTTCCTCCAGTAATGTTGCTTTAAAAAATTCTTTGCTACTTCTGATGGTAAATAATAAATCATTTGGGTAGAACTAGCTTCTTCCACCAATCATATTACAAAGTGTGGGGTGGGTTTGTTTTGGCTTTTTAAATATCCATCAAACGTAACAGTTACCAATGATCTCTACTACACTCCAGGAGTATTCTTGTTTCCTTCTAGTTCTTGCTTGTGTAAAATAAAATAAAAAAAAAATGTTTAACAACTTTGTTTCCCAATGAAGTGACATCCTAAAAGATAAAGAAGGAATGCTGGGTGTGAAGCCCTTTAGTTCATTTCTACTTATTGTAAAATCTAATATTTAGTTCAAACCTTTATAAAGAGTTTGCCTAGAAGAAAGTGTTTTACAAGTCTCACTGCATTCAATACAGGAAGCTTAAATATTGAGAAGTATTTCATATTGCATAAAAATAAATAACTCCAATATAGCCCTAGAGACAAGGCCATGCTCTTCACCTTCAGCTACAATTCCATGTTCTGGCAATCTTGGGTCCTACCTACACTCTACCTAGCATTTCACAGATCTGTACACAGTAAAGCCAAAGAGCTGAACTGAGGGAGTTGAGGAAGGAGAGGAGAGCAGCTGGCAGGGGCGACAAGCACCAGAGCACACCAGCTCTGTCCTGGAAGAGCTTGCAAGAGGGAACCACACAAAGTCACCCACCCAACTGCATCTTGTTTTCTGTGGCCTAGTCAAAATACTTGACATGCATCTAAAGCTGAAGGATGGCTACGATTGTATTTAATAATGTAAATCACACACATTCATCCCTAGAACAATTACTCATTTTGCTAGTTACAACCCATTCTTCATATAGTTTAGCTGACAGAGGAACAGAAACACTATATGGTAATTTTCTTTAGAGCTCTAATTTGTAGTAAGTGTATGCTATTAATTCAGATAATTATTTGATTTCTGCTATGCTTACTAGGGCCTCAATCCTGTAGGTACTGAGCATTTTAA
Source organism: Calidris pugnax (assembly GCF_001431845.1). Taxonomy (NCBI): domain Eukaryota; kingdom Metazoa; phylum Chordata; class Aves; order Charadriiformes; family Scolopacidae; genus Calidris; species Calidris pugnax. The sequence goes on along the minus strand of NW_015090803.1, from coordinate 1,483,373 downwards.
GACTACTACACCATATAATGCATTCCTGCAAGTTTAACATGCCTATTCACATGTTTAAGATTCAATAAGTTCGTTAATGCTTTGAAAGCCTGATGCCAGAAAGATGAATGTTCTAGAATACAGGATTTAAAAGAGCCTTCACAAGACAGGTAATTTCACCAAGGAGGTACACCTTTTATTTTATGGAGCTAGTTACATCTCTCTCCTACTGCTTAGTTTGAAAATAATACACAAAAAAAAAGTTTTGGTGTATTATCTCTCTCACCACTCAACAGGAAAAAAAACCTCATTTTTTGCAAGCACATAAAAACGTGGATTCATGCATTCCTCTTAACAGTCATCTTTTGGATATCAATGTCCTTCCTAGGTTTTTAACTTTGCCTAAAATCTATTTTGTGATACAATCTATCCTAGTGTTCTGATGCTCCCTCCAGAATAAAAAGCTTCATGTATCCTTTCAGCTTGAAGTATTTCAGAAGAGTGCATATAACAGTGCATTGTAGGTGTTTATTTGAGAAAATGAAAGGATGATGCAGCACAGCAAGAACTAAAATAGTGTCAATAGTGTGAACACACAGAACTTGGATGCTCCCATTTAAACCAGCACAGGGTTGTCTCAACTCAGCTATAACGCACAATCATTTTTCACTCATCACACCAAATACAGTGTAAAGGATGGTAAGTGTGAAGGAAGTGGTAAAAAAATGCTGATAAAAAACAGGAAACATTCAAATTAAGTTACTTTGAAAATTTGTTTAAATACACAAACTCTGAGAGAACAATAGAAAAATGGAACTGGTATATAAGAACTGGATTATTCACTGGTATTTCAAACTACCACAATTAATCAGCCAACAGCTCCATGCAATCCTAAAGAAAATAAGAACAGTAACAACAGTATCTTCCCTTTTGCAATCTACCACAAAATTTCCCATTGGCAGTTTCTCTAAGACGCATACAACTCTGTATGAAATAAAATTAGGATTTTTACTGGCAGATCTCTCTGCAAAAAAAAGTTTTCAGAACAGACAGCAGGAATCACTGTGGGTTTCGCATTATAAAGTTTGTGTTTTGCATATTTTGAAGCCACCTATAGCTTGACATAGGTAATACTACCAAAAAGGGGGAAGTCATCTCCTCTTTGTAAAAAGCACCCATAAACTTGAGGGTTACAAGTCTTACTTTTTCATAAACATATCTTCTAAATTTAAATAGGTGACTTGGGCCATGAAGATGGTCAGAGGGCTGGAGCACCTCTCTTATGAAGACAGGCTGAGACAGTTGGGGTTGTTCAGCTTGGAGAAGAGAAAGGTCCAGGAAGACCTTAGGTACTGGAAAGGGCTATAAAGGGGCTACAGGAAGGATGTGGAGGGACTCTTTATCATAGAGTATAGCGATAGGATGAGTTTCAGTTTTAATGGCTTTAAACTGAAAGAGGGGAGATTTAGATTAGATATTAGAAAGAAATTCTTCACTGTGAGGGTGGTGGGGCACTGGAACAGGTTGCCCAGAGAAGTTGTGGATGCCCCATCCCTGGAGGGGTTCAAGGCCAGGCAGGATGGGGCTTTGAGCAACCTGGTCTGGTGGGAAGTGTCCCTGCCCATGGCTTGGAACTAGGTGGGCCTTTTAAGGTCCCTTCCAACTAAAGCCATTCTGTGATGACCTACACTCCCAACATGCCAATAAGTTTAAAGACACTGGTTTGCTAGCCTTCAGCATAACTCAAAATCCAAGGTTTAGAATCTGAAGTCTTCAAAGCAGATATTCCAAAATAATGAGTTAATACCCATGTATCATTTTGAAATATTTAAAAGATCAACACTTTAAAGACTATAGAGTACATATATAAGAAATGCTAATGTTTGTACCCAATTTATCAGTGTTAAGCCATATTATATGTGCAAAAATCAATCCTTTTTCTGCACCTCCCACTCTTCCCTACTGGAGACCCATAGCTGCATATTTTTCAGTCAAATTCAGGAAACATACTGCAAAGAAAGACTGAAATAAATGAAAGTGCTTTCTTCCATTTAAAGATAAAATTTTTGTTCACTCATTTAATGTTCATTTTGGAAAATTCTTAGTTTCCAGAGTAGTGCCATCCGGCTGACAGAGGCAAAATTCAAGATCTTCAAGCGTGGCTGTCCTTCAGAAATTGATAAGAGGATCAGAGGTTATTTTATTACAGTGCTTATTTACCAGATCTTATCATTTCCCCAAAACATACATAAAGCCACAACACACAGGAATGTTCTTTACCATACTATTTTGTGCTGCCACAGTCAGTACTGCTCTATTATTCTTTCCTATTAATAACGAGAAAACTCATCTGTCCTCTGTGTCCCAAGGAAACTAAGAAAGATGGGGAGATGGTTTACGCTCAATTGATCAAATGCTTTGATCAACACTTGGTCAGTAGATGCTGCCCATTTTTGTGCTGTACCCGGTTATTGCCAATTTCTTCTCACGTATCAGTTGCAGCAAAAGGGGGGAATACCTGCTTCTGCTGAGGAGGCCACTTCCACCAGCAGAGCAGACAATGGCATCTTGGTCTTTCTTTTCTAAATCCCAACAAATGTTCTTACCCTGATACAAAAGGGGGGTTTCACTCAAACTGAGTGAAAGCCTGAGTCAAGATCTAATGAACCAATTTGGTCAAAAGCATCAACTTTGACAATTGCATATGCAGATCAGAAAGCTGTTGGAGCAGCAACGAAATGAGCACCTGACATTTCATCAAAGCAAGGCTTCTTCTAGAAAGAAGTAGCATCTCTTATTAGACCAGCTAGTATCTGGGGAAAGGGGGAAGAAAAATAAATCAAAGTTTAGAGGAACATAAGTTTTTCTTTAGATCTCCACACACTTTCAAAAGTATACTTTTTTTTAGTCAAGGCAGCCCTTATAGTATGTTCTTAATTTGATATACCTTATGTCAACTCCGGGGATAAATCCTAGCTGAGACAGCTTCCTGCTTTCACACATTATTAGAAGCTGTAGATGCACACTTTAAAGCGAAGATGAGAACATCTATTTACATTTTTTTTACCCATTCACTGAATGGCACTGGTTCACTAAAGGATTGCACAAGCACCAGAGTCAATAAAATGCAAAGGAGAATACAGAACTACATGGGCAGGATTTGAATGCAGAACAAGACTGCTTTTTTGTGACCTGTTAAATGGACTACACCATTTAAAAAAAAAAAAAACAAACAAAAAAATACCAATCTCACCTTCAGTTCAATGCAAATATGGTTTGATATACCGTATACACAGTTTTTTACTACTCCCAGTAAGTAGCAGTTGAAGGCTTTATGGAAAATGCTTCTCCTTTCCAAGAGTCATCTAATTTGCTCTCAGCAGAAAATTGATGAAAAAACAGAATTTAGGCCTGAGATGCTGCATGCATTTAGCATGTTTATAACCTGTAAAACTTTGAGTACAGTGAAGGAAGGCACACTTGTATACTGCAGCAACCAAAATCAAAGTCTCTTTCAAAAGGAGACTAAAGATCTTGAGATGCAATTTAGCCTTGAAATTGGGTACTGTCAACTTGAAACTGCCATGGCTAGAAGAATAAAATAAGGAAGATGAGGACTTTTAAAAGCACTAGCTAGCTAGCTGCACTAGAGAATATTCTATTGTTTTTAAAGCCATTATTTAATGTTGATCAGGAAAGGACTGTTTCAAGCAGGACTCCCAGAACCATGACAACCAGGGCTGTGTATACGCAACTTCCTTACATAACGTGAAGTCACTGCCATAGAAACCAAACTACGTCATTAGCTGTCTGTCTTAAACACAGGGCAGTCAAACAGCTGTTATGTTCCAGTTTGTACGCTGCACAAAAGATATCCATATTCATCTGCTTAACCACTGAGCTGGGCTTCACCATTAGCCATTTATTGCTTTCTAAAGTTCCTGATTTACTCTTAAAATAAGCACTACAAATGTCAAAGTTCCAATTTATGTGACACAGGGGGTCCTGATAAGAACTGCTCAAATTGCTACCATCCCTCAGAAGTCATTGACACTCGTCAGGCTTTATATATGCAGCTAAAAATCCACACTCATTTTGGATTAGGCACTATCTTGTTTAACTACATAAACAACTTTAATAAACAGACTCAATTTACCTTATTTCAGACTTTTATATGAAAAAAATTTTCTTTTTTGTCCTCCTAACTTAAATGTAGAACTGCCTAACAGTTTACACAGTGCATATTGCTCGGTTGATAAGACAGATCTTTCTACACAAAGCCTGCTTCTTCAAACTGATTTGTAATATTGAGTCAATTTAGTCAGGTTTTATAAATTTCTCATTGGAATGTTTCCTCTAACAGCTGAATACAATGGTTATCTTCCACTAGAAGCCACTCAATAAGGAAAAAAGAAAACAAATCAACTTTTAGGGAGATGACAAATGTTTACATGTTTATTTTGCCACTGCAGATGTATCAACATAATGTGGATAAATAAAGGATGGAAATGGACCCTGATTTCCAGCACTCTAACCACTATCTTAAGACAGTAAAGAGAATGTCATCACCATTGTTTGCTGTAACCTCTTCAGAGCAAATTTATGAAAGAAAGCCCAATCTATAGAAACCTGTTGAAGACAAGCCTTGAAAGAGACCTAACACATCAGCACCTCAATATCAAGTTCAATGCAGAGTTAAAAATGAAAATCTAATCTGAAGATCACCACTATCTCTGCACTCTGGGCATATTCAGGGCTAGGCAGCAACCGGGCAGTGTCTGAAGACTGCTGCTTTGAACTCAGACACAGAACCCCATCATGAACTACTTTATTTGGATCGGAATTTAGGGATGGAACCTGGCTGGTAACTCACAAGGATAACAATAGCAAGCCTGCCTGTTACAAGCTGAAATGAAAGATCCTATTCACAGCATTGGCTACGGAAAACAGAACAAATACTGAAATTCATAGCATAGCTTCACATAATTTTCTGAAGAACAACAGTTTAAGAGTAAAAATTCGTATGACAAGTCAAACACTGCAGAAAATGAGACTTCTATTAAAAACAGTGATGAAAAATTACATACTACAGTATAAAAGGATAAAAGCTGGTATCATACTACTGAATTGTTTGAATGGTGCCTGTTATATTGTTGATATACTTGTCCTTCAAAAGGAGAATAAGAAAAGTATTTCCACCCCTGTATAAGCTAAAAAGCTTTAAAAAGTTGTATCCCTTGTATAAAACATCAGTAGCAAGACAGTATAGAATGTGTGTTAATAATTTTAGCATTTCTGTGCATCACAAAATATTTTTTACACATGTACCATGTACACAGACTGCTGGCAATTCTGGAAGATGTTAAAACTGGATCAGTGGTAAAGTTTGAAGAGTATGGGTAAAGAACAACAATTACTTTTTCGTAGATATTCAATTTTGAGCTGATTGAACTAGTATTCCATTCTTTAACTTTTCATGAAAAAGCCTTTGAATAATCTTGGGGACTGACCTCTCTAGTTTTCAGAGATGCCACTGTCTCTTAATTCAGCTATTTTGGGGAGCCTTTGCAAAATGGGATTTATTTTTCCCTTTTAGAAGGCTGAGGAAGAGATCATCTGCAAACAATGCTAACATTTTCAAAATTAACAGGCAGAGATGGGCTTTCTCCTTGTTTTAAAGCACTACAAATCCAATTAAAATTACTATTAGAACACATAGCAGGCAAGAGAATTAGGAGAAATCCTTTCCTTCCCCCATCCCTCCAAAAAAAGAGCATAAATAGCAAATGGCATTTAGCAAATTATTGTCATAATTAGCTTATCTGTCTGATGAAACAGTCTGTTCTATATATGTTATTTTATTTGACTAAGACATGATCATCAGTAAGTAGTCTTACCTCTGGAAGCAATTCTTGTTTTCATTCAATCTGGCAACTACTACTTATGTTTCCCTGAAGACAATAGCATGGGGTTTGCTGGTTGCATAAAACTAGTAAAATACAGACAAATAGTTGTGCTTTGTTTTTTTAGTAACTACTGCATCTCAAATTTCATAAGGATATGATAACAAAAATACCACCACTGAAAGGTCTTACTGAACACGTGCCACTGCCTTTATTCCAAAATAGTCTGGTTTTCTCTGATTCATCAGTTCTGTATTTAGAAACACATTCTTTCTTTGGTTTCTGTTGCCTAGTCACATTTCAGAAGTTACTGAATCTACATTAAAAACACAAACAAAACCAACATTTTTTGTGTGAACTGATCTTCCAATATTACTACTCCAGAAATTAATTAGGCTGAGTAAAAAAATAGTATTAATTAGGTAAATGTAAAAGGAAGTTTCTCCTCTGTATAAAACATGTTCCCAAAATCATTGGACATATTCAAAGTCCAGCACATACACATTTCACTGCAATGTTTTTGGTCTCTTTTTTAATATATATAAATACTACAAGACAATTTGCTGCAGGTATCTAAGAAATCCTTCATGCTTTCTGATTTACTATCTTTTCCTAAAAAGTTTTAGCTGCAAAACAGGTAATTTGTACTTTATAAAAATTAACATCTTAGTACAGCTTTACAAATGAATGCAAAACTTGAGCGTAAGTAGTACACCATTGATTTAGGTCCCACCAGAACTGTATTGCTAAATTAGTCAGCCATGGGCTGAACGTAAGTAATGTGAATATTAGCTTGCAAGATACATGAAATGAAGCTTCCTGGCTGTGGAGATTTATTTATCATAATGAAATCTTTCTCCACAACAGCAGTTTGAAATATTATGAAAATTGTTTTCCCATGAACACGGCAAGATGACTACTTAAGCTACAGTTTAGCTGATATGGTAGTAACTGAAGATTATCTCAACAGCTTCTCCTCTGTAGTTTCACTTGTGTAAATTATTCTTTGCTTCACCCAGCAGTTTATTGGTGAATGCATTAAAACATGTGCATAAAGCAATCCAGAATGGAACAAATTATGCTTCATAAATATTAGCTGTCACAGATTTACTGAGAAGTCATTGGGATCACAGAGTCCCACTCTTCATTACAGCTCTGTCACATCATAACCACTTCTTAATACATGGCTCTGATACCTGTAACATAATATCCTCAATAATTTGAGGCATTAACAGTATTTTTGTCAATAAAGTAGTTAGACTGTGGGGGAAAAAAGCAAAATCAAAGGATAGCATACACGAAAGTTGGAATCCCCTTCTATTGAAAATAAATTTTAGTACCTGCACACAAATTGCCACAGAACTTAAAAATACATTCTTTGTTAACGTGAATATCTAGAAAGTTTCAGTCTTGAGGAAGTATTCCACAACCAGTTCCTTATGTTTTCCCCTTCAGAGAAATAAAAAAGCTCATTTCTGATTATTTTTCCAATTTGACTCAGTTTTTCAGCTGTGTGACTGTTGTGGTTTAACTGGTAATTATACTTGATGAATTTTGGTCTAATGAGTTTCTCTTACATGGAAGATGAAGTGAGCTAGGCTGAGTTGATCTAACCTAAACTTGCTAATGCAAAAGTGGGGCAGCTCCTACTGCCTTCCCCCAGAACTCTAGTCCAAGCTGCATAGTCCCCTCACCTCCTTTGCACCAGCTCTTCCACTCAGTGCTAAGGGAACAAACAGCTCTGCTAACCTGGCAGAAGTTAAGCCTGCCAAGAAGTTAACAGTTTTCTGTCAAATTAGCTAATAAAATCAGTTCATTAAATGATCAGCAATGCAACAGAGCACAGTGCATAAGAAGGGGTAGCTCTGCACGGCTGCAAGCAAATCGGAAGGGGAAGACCTCTTATGCTGGAAGCAGCTGAGTATTACTCTTCAGCTTTCTGCACCCTTACACCTTCAAGTTCACTCTATAACATATCTAACTATAATGTAATCTTCTAAAGTGTTGCAATACAATATTAAAAAGGGAGATGGTCAAAATCATCAGTAAAAAAGATTTTGTAGGAATTTTTGCCTTTATTTTCTGTCAAATTTGGCTGTAATCTGATTTTGAGCATACTGGAAGTCTAAAATGCTCGCAGGTAATGCTAAATGATTCAATGTCGTTTATGGTTTGCAAGTATCTCACCACTTTTTTTTTTTAACTCAAGTCTATCAAATCTTATATTCAGCACTTTTATAGTGTAAAAGGTTACTGTACATACCCACTGGCCATTATGCTACATCAGTCACTCAGTTTGCAAATAAAGTGCTATACACATGCAGAAACATCAAAACTAGCTCCACACAGGTCAGATGAGGATAGCTAAGTAGCCCCGATGACCCTAAGCACCTGGTAAACGTGGCTGAAGTTCTGAAAGACCAAATACACTCCAGCAACACTACATGCAGATAAAAAGCCCTTGCAAATGCTTGACACAATACCATCATTCCAATAGAGACAAAGTGGGTCTAAAAGCAGTATCATCATCTCGGAAAAGGGAAAGGTATGTCATGACAAATGCTCCATTTCCTTTAATAATCAAAAATGCGTGGCTAGATAATGAATACATACATCCATTATTATCTTACCATATGGTCAGATATCCACTGATATCTGACCTGAAGATATCCAGGTGTGAGTTGTACAAGAAAGCCAGCATCCAACTACTAAAGTAATGAATGTTATCCAAGCAGTTGGCCCCTGCAACTTCCAGGAATGCAGCAAGTTGGATTTGGACTACACAATTAGCACTGAGCTAAAATATTCTTGTTAGTCATGTCTTACGAGGAACATCTTGCCACCATTCTCTTGGTGTTGCTGTGACAGACTGTGATGCTAAATAATTGTGATACTTACAGCATTATTTGTGTATTACAGTACCGTTCTAGAGGCCTGTGTTCAACTCTGCTAATCTTACAATCTGAATTTGCCCATTTCTCACCTCCAGAAGGATGAATTTACTCTGCAAATGTTTCCATGCGTCTATAAAAATCACGTACAGAATATCCAACCACAATAAAAACTTATCAGAAATGTCCATGTCTTTCAGAATTACTATAGCTTACACAGCACTTAGTCCTTTGTAGAGATGCCAAGCAGTTCAAACTTGCTCTCTTCTGAAAGAATCAACTAAACTGGAAAACTGCAATTAAACTTTATCACGTAGTAAAAAGGTGATTTCTGTTTATTTAATGATCTCTGTTGATGCTTGTAGACTAATAAAGGAAGAGTAATAGCAGAAGCATATTTTATTCTCTCATCTGTAGTTACCCACTTTTGCTGGAGTTCACTGAATTATAACACTGCTCTAGACAGAACTCTGTCCAATCTAAAACAGCGTGTCCATTTGATTTACAAAATGAACTTTATGCACAGTCCTCTCACTTTCCTCTGACTAAAATTTTAATTAAGTGTAGAAAAAAAACATGGGAAACTACAAGCAACAGACCTTCTCATTATCTAACTCAGCTTTTTAAAAAGCCCTGGGAACATACAATCATTGCCTAATATTCCTCTTGCATCATTTTAACTACAACCTTAAACACAAAAGGAAATGAGACACCTAAATTAACTAGTCCCTTTTCAAGTGTGAAAAACTTAAGTAGCATCACAAAGGGGAGATTAATCCTTAAACTAGCTGAAAGTTAGTTTTTCATAAAGGAAGATTTTCCACAATACTTATTAAGCATATAACTTAAATAAAAGACTTGCCCTGAATATTTCAGCTCTTTGTAGTAGGAAAAAGTGTTTTCCTTCATATACTCATTCTAATATTATTTGTAAGACATCAGAAAAGCTCTGTTTGTGGTAAAGGTCTTGTGCAAAAAAATAGACCATCTTTATCATTTTTTATAGAAATAATTTTTGCAAATATAAAAACAATTTTGGATAAACAAAAACATGGGTGTTTTTTTTTTTAACTATTATGAATGCAAATTACCTTAACATGCACAGAGTATAAACAGGGCAATCCTTTTTAATTTGGCATTTTAGTAAATTGAATTGGTTTTCAAGTGGTCAGATGCTCACAAAGGGGCAGGACCACATAGCTGCACTGGAGAAAACCTGACCTTTCTCATAAGCAATTAGCTTTTAGATTGGTTCAGCTACATCATAACTGGCAAAATATCTCTGCCATTGTCAGTCATTATTATTGCAATACTAACAGCCCTATTCAGCCAATGAATGAGTTCACAGCACTTCACCACTATTTCAGGCTACGTATACACCTTGCACACTACCAGCATCAAAACATAACTAATGTAATCTCTCTTTTGAAAATGTTTACTTCTGAATTTATACATATTTTTAGTCCACAAGTATGACCACATCTTAGCATGAAAGTTTAAGTTTAAAGGTTAAGAAAGGTTTGCACAAACTGATTTCTCAGTTGCATAACTACATGGTTAGTGATAAATTTCCTAAATATATATTCTAAGGTTCTATGTTGAAGACTCCATTTGAGAGGAGGAAGGCTTTAAGGAAGTTCCTGATACTGTTTTTTTCTGCAATCTTTGCATTTAAAATACACAAATAAATCATATTTAGAAGACTTACATAGTGTATCTTACTTTTTTACCCAGTTAGACAAGGAAAATCCAGATTCTTCAAGGTCGTTATCTTATTGGCAACTTGAGGCAAATTTTGGTATTTTTATTCTGTAACCATTGTACTGACAGTACTTTACAGTACTTTTTTTGTAGTGCATTACAAAATTATGAAAATTGTGCCACTAAAGTTAGAATACGAGCACTGCAATCTGTCAACTAGGATAGAACTTGTAGTATCCAGTAACCAAGACAGTATACTGAGGAATCAGTAAGCAAAAACTAACCACTGAGGTGCATTTAAATATTGTCAGAAATAGAACTTAACTAGCATTCTCAAAGATCAGCTAAAAGAAATTCATTTTTTCTAGTTTTTCTACTGTTCACATCAATCCACCCTGTATTAGCCAGACCTCCTCCTCTATGAATCCATTTAAACACTTTCTTCTAGTACTATTCTGAAGTGTGCCTACCAAATTGCCTACAGAGTCCTCTAAGAAACATTTTATGTGATGCCACCATTCTTACATTTATCATTATGAGGTCCGAAGTGCACTTTATTAACTATATAATTCGATTTGGACCATCTGGTCATAATGCTCCTAATGCCCCTTTCCTCCTCCCCTCCCATTAATCCCCATATATCTTTTTTCCAAACATCTTCAATTGGGCAGCAATATCAAAACTTCAGTTTTTGCTCATCCTCCAAAATTTGACTGCTACTCTGTTTTTCAAGAAAAAATTCACATAAAGCACTGTACAGAATATTTAACAGATGCACTTTTCTCTCTAGTTTTGTAGGCCACTGCAATCAGCTACCCTCATGCTTCAATAAATTCTCAAAAGAAAATGACATAGAAGAACACAGAAGGACTCAGGAACATTAGTTTGCCACTAAAAAAACCAGAACCAACTCATTTAAAATGTTTGAATCTAAATAGAAATAATTTTGTCAAGCATCACTGTAGCATCAACATGGATTTGGAAAACCACAAATAGAACAGACATCTAAAATTCCTAATTATAGCACACTTGAGAAAGTACTTTCAAGTCCAGAAAACCCACAGTAAAATACCTATTCAAAGTCAGAAGTCATGGAGTGACATTCAAATGTTTAAGCAAAAGCCCTAATATCTACCAACTAAAAATTTTATATTAAAAATAATGCAAGAATTTTAGTTCAACAGTGTACAGCGATACTTTGTCAGCATACAAAATTAACCTATTGTTTACCTCAGGTAAGTTAGTAACAAATTGGACAAGTCAGTCTTCATTTTAACCATCACTACTATAACCATAGCAAAATACACACACAGCCATGTACAGAGTCCTAATGGGTGTTATTAAAACAGTAAAAGTATCAAGTACTGGGTCCACAACAACAAGAGGCATGTTGACTACAATAAACTATTTTCAAAGCATCATTTGGAATTACATGTACCTAAATTTGTTGGAGAAGCAGCAAGCTCTGCCTCAACTAATAGATACAAACCATCTGTATGACTATAAAACGTTCTTCAGTGACTCTATCAATGTTTACAACTATTTTCAAAAAAAACCTCTACGTCACTTCTAATAGCATATGCAGTAGACCTAATAGAGAGGGGAGGAGAATTATCTGCATTAGTCTGTCTAGCACACTCCACTTTCCAGCTAGAAACAAGCAGACTAATTTACACATTACTATTTCTCTTACCTTTTAAAAAACTGGGAACTCAGCCACTACTTTCAGTTCCCAGACAAGAAAAGGGCAGAGAAGGGGAAGAGGCAGTTAAAGTCTTCCTTAATTTCCTGTCCCTTCTTTCCATAGCCAAGTTAGTACTTATTAAAAATGGATTTCTACCACCTTGCAGAAGAACATGTAAGCAGTGTTGGCTCACAATATCATTCTTGTATGGCTAAACTGAGCAAAGAAAATCACTGGGCATTTTGGGGGTTCTTTTTGTTGAGGCGGGGGGAAGGGACAGAGGGAAGGGCTTATTTTTAATAAACTAAAACCAGGCACTTTTCTGCAACTGAGATATGTCCTCTAACAAAGCAAGTACAAATATACACATTGCGTTCACAGTATTATTCATAGAAGAATTAATTACAATGTATGCAATTGCATTGTTTTATACAAAAAGAACATTTAAGCATTTTTGAGAATATTTTAGTATCTCCTTCAAACAGAGCTGCTCCAGCATTAATTCATCCATAAATCATCCAGGTTATAATAGTATTTCTTGCCAACTAGCTGGCTTCCATATATGGCATTAACTTGAAACAGAAAAACAGAGTGTTAAAGCATCACAGTACTTAAGTTCAGATTACTAGTTGAATTAAAAGAGGACATACCCACTGCTGGTGCATCATATTCATCCCCAAGTAAAATTTCAGGAGCAGAATATGCAAGAGATCCACAGCTTGTGGTGAGCTTCTTTCCAGGCTGAAATTTGTTGCTGAAGCCAAAATCAGTCAATTTCACAAGTCCTTGTTTTTCAAAGAAGACCACGTTCTCTGGTTTTAAGTCTCTGTGAACCACGTGCAGTTTATGGCAATAGGATATAGCATGAACTATTTGAGCAAAATATTTTTTTGCCAGATCCTCATTCAGACCTTCTTCATGTTTCATGATGTAGTCAAACATATCTCCTCCATCACCCAGCTCTAAGATAAGATAGAGCTTAGTCTGGGTGTCAATCACTTCATACAGCCGGACAATGTTGGGATGCTGCACTAGTTTCATGCATCTAACTTCCTGAAAAAGATGTCCAGTGGCTAGAGTGTCCAGTTTGGTCTTGTCAATTACTTTTACTGCTACTTTTTCACCAGTAAAGACATGCCGAGCAAGTTTGACCACAGCAAAGTGTCCTCTGCCCAAAGTTTTATCCAAGTCATACAATCCTGCAATTTTTCCATCATATCCCCGTTTGAAGCCTGCCATTCTGATTCAGAAATGAAGTAATATTTAAGCTCTTTGGAAACGTGATCTTTTCATATAAGAGTATCTGATGCAAATAAATAGTCCATCATTACTGCCAAGCATACCTAAAAAATAAAGAGATAAGATTATGTATTTGTATAAAAATAAACAAAATTCTTATCCTGTAATTCTCCTAAATTTACATTGGGATATTATTACGGATTGCTTATGAACTTATTCAGGGTTTTTTTGCAAAGAGTTTGATAAGCCATTCCCGGGTAACCAACAGATTTCTGAAATCACATTACCAGTATGCTGAAGAAAGCGAATTTCAACAGTGCAATAATGAAAATTTCTTTGAAATACACTGGTCTTCATGTTCTTGAGTTAGAAACCTTGCAAGCAACACTTGAAGAAATCGGTGTTATAACGACTGTTAAAATTGGCAAAGCTGAAATCCGTAACTTTTCCAGCTACATTAGAAATCAGCTGGGCAGCACAGAATATTAACAAGAGGAACATCCTTGACTTACTTTTTGGTATGTTTCTTCATGTTACAGCATAAAATAGCTCTAATACAAAGTTCTGATGACATGACCTTGCCATCTCCCTTTTAACAGCTTCCTGTTTAGCAAAGCTCAGAATAACATGCAAGACTTAATTTTGTTACTCTAATTAGTTTGAGCATCATCAGTCAATATTGTAATTACAACAAATGAACAAAGCTTTATAGGCTGAAATGAAACATTTGGGTTGGATGTACTCTTAGTGCTAAATAAAACGTCTTGTTAAATATTTTGACTGGAGTTATAAAAACTGGTGATAAAAGTTTGCATGTAGGCTGCATATGTTCAGCAGTCCTGGGAATGAGTCAGGAGAAGGGGAAGAAGAGTGGGAAGAAAGGGGAGAGAACTCAAGAGTTCAGATTATTTGTGATGATCTCCTGCTTACCAGTTAAGCAAACAAGATCCAACTTATGAAATGTTCATATTCAGACCTGGTTTTGAAGGTCTTATGTCCCATTGCCATTTTTTTCACACACAAAACCTCCCAAAAACTTTTCCTGCATCTTTAACTTAGATTGAGGTTTAAATAAAAATCTGTAGCTATCAAAAAGCTAACCATTTCTTCCACTTTGTGTGCAAAGTAGGAGAAATATGAAAATTAGATGGCTTATTGCCAACTCAATAAAATAAAGAAAACAAAGCTCTTTAGAATATATTTTCACAGTTTCAAAACTGAACTTCAAAAAGAAAATCTTTGAAAAGGAAGCTGGCAAGCAAACAGCCCCTTACATTAGCTATTCTCAAGTTGAAATGTAAGCATTAGATTAAAAACACTCCCTGCTAAACAAGTTATTTCACAGGCAGTGAAACTAATGAACCTGGTTTCATATGGATTCAATTACAAGGTTGGGGGTCCTATGAGGATTCTCTGATGTTGAACAAGCTTACCTTACTGCTTCTCTCAGCTGGAGCCATGGTATGACCTCTTCTCTACCCAGCTGTTTACTTCCACAAACTCCGTGGGAATTCAGTTTGAGACCTCCACCCCTGTAAAATTTGAATGAAATAAATCAAATTCTGAAACTTCATAACATTGACAAGGAACAGGGCAAGCGTAACAATCACATAAAGATTGGGGTTTGGGTTTTTGTTTTTCTTTAAAGATAATCATCAAGCTTTAAAAAAAATTCATTGGATTTTGTGTTACTGTATCCTTTCATTCTGCTACTAAGCACTACATTTTAGATGCTTGTCCAAAAACCACTTCACTAGAAGATGCCATAGTACCAAAATTGGGGTTAGCATCGCTGCTTCCCAACATATCCCGTATCGCTCATCTTAGTTTCCCCTAAAAGTCCCAATTAACCATGTAATACCATCCCATTCTTATTCCAGAAAGTACAAAACTAAATTAGAGAATGCTACATTAAATCAAATGCCCATGTCAAACACTTTCCTACCTGGTAATTAACCATTAGAGGATGCATAGGGAAAAACATAGTACAATGGGAAACTTAACAGTAAATAATGAAACTCTCCTTATCTTTAAGAAATTCAAAAACTTCTTCACATCAGAGGGCAGTGGCTTTGTGTTTAATAATGCTTGATGGATTCCACTCCACCCCGCTCTGTGGAACTGGGGAGGTACTTTATTAAAGCATGTGAATTTTTAGTATCAAGAACATTCTGCAACAAGGAGTTTAACAGCTTAACTATGTGCTGTGAGAAGAACCACTTCCTTTTGTTTGTTTTTAATCTCCTGATAATTTGTGCATCTTCTCATTCACTGTCTGTTCCAAAACAAGAACTATCATACTCCATTTACCTTGCCTCAAGCAACTCAGTTTTATTTTAGCTTCTTCCCTTCTTAGCTTCAGTTCAATCTTGCTCAAGTCCTAGTCTGTCACTCCTTTTACAGAGGTTATTCCTCAGGCTTTAGCATTCTTCTCACCTTTCTCTACACATTTTCTGGTTTGTTTTATACTACTTTCTTAAGCCAATTTGGTGGTGGTTAGTTTTGGGGTTTTTTTTGGTGTTTTAAGCCAATTTGGTGGTGGTTAGTTTTGGGTTTTTTTTTGGTGTTTGTTTTTTTTTTATTGTGGTGGTTGGTTGTTGGTTTTGGTTTGTTTTTTTTTTTTTTACAACTACTGAGCACTGACATAATGTTGTCATGTAATGCTTTATCATAGTTATATAATGTTCCATTGTTGGCCTAACCCCCAAAATACAGGCTAATGAAAAATAGTCCATGTACACACAGAAGCCACCTAACCTTACAAACCTATTTTACCCATAATGCATCCCATAGTCAATACCTTACTGCTAAACTACTTAACAGTTTTAGAACCCTTAAAGTTAAAAAAAATCATAAAACTTGTATCAAAAAACAGACAGCCATTTCTTATACCATTGAAGTTACCAACAACTCAAACTCCAGTACTCAAGTTTTTATGGGCTATTGCTTTCCTGAATGTTAAGTCAAACTTCAAGATTTACATCTCTACTTGCACAAATTCATCACATCCTACAAATCTGGCCCAGATCATGAAACACCTTTAGTCTCTGAGGAGGAGACATGGCTTTCAGAGAGATTTTATGTTAAGTCTTGGATTCAAAAACAACACCTGCAGACAAAATGGAGCTTTCTTAATGCATGGCAAAACCCAAGTTTTGTTACTGGAAGAGGTAGGGAATTGGGAAGTAAAAAGCCTTGGTCAATTTTGACTTATCTTTTCTGTCTTAAATTCAAGAAGATTCCATCCCTGGCAGAGCAAAAGGGAGAGAGCAAACCCAGCCAGATGTAAAAGAATGTAACTTGTCTGAATTTAAGTAACAGCAACCCTCAGCAGTAAGAAAAGATTTATACTAATTATTTTGTTCACTTGGCACATTCTCAACCATCTTTGTACAAACTCAACAAGTGATTTATCTCTAAATGACAGAATGCACATAAACATCAACCTGTCAACAAAATTCCAGCAAAAATCAGTTATGCTTACACCATGGAGAAATACATCAGACAGTAATCAATAGGATAAAAGCTTACAGAAACAGAAGATAGACTATGCTTACTAATGTTGCAGCCCATTAGCTGAAATAAAATTCATGCAGATTCATTAACACTTTAACATAAAGTCTCCACAATAACAGATCAACTTTTAACTCCGTGGTTTTAAAATAAATCACACACACAGTTTGAAGTGAACATACCAAAATCAAGAATTGATTAGTAGTAGGAAATGGATGAAAAACTGCCATAGTGCATGTAGATATAAACCTTGATAACAATTTAAATATGCTACCTAAAGGATCACAGTTGCCACACTTCTCAGAGAAGTAGTTTTTTTCTCTCTAAAGTAGAGTTTTGAAAGCATTTAAGAATCAAATTAGTGCAGTTTCAGAAAGTACCAGCTTTCAAACTGAAGCCTCTTTGTGACCCTTTCTTTGCAGTTATCTCCTTAGTTACATCAGTAAAACTGTAACTATAAATGGAATCACCCAAAACTTCCAGATTTAACACATCTACTACTATCATGCTCCAAAACAGGTTTAGTTTTAGTGACAGATCATTTCAGTGATTCAGTTTACAATGTGACCTCTTGAACACTTTTACCAAGTGAAGGAGCTGCAAGCTGCAGCACACAATCAAAATTTCAGCCAGTCATACTTTGCCAGCAAGCCAAACTACAGCCTGAGGAAAAACATTTAACAGCCAATTATAGACAGGTAAATATTTTGTGTCATTTCTTTTAATTCACATTATCTCAAGTCCTTTATAAATTCATTTTTCAGCATTAGAGAGTTCATGTTTTCTAGATAGCGAGCTTACTAACCATTAGCAGCATTTAATCCATGTGGCTAATTATGGTTTTAAAAATGCAATTTTCCTTAACTATACCAGAACTCGGCTACGCCCCCGACACTCATTTTATGCAATGTAGACATTTACCAGTAAATAGATTCAGAACAGATCCTTCCCTCCATAGAAGCTCATATATCCTATCCCACAAAATACTGCAAACAGCGTCTGTAATGGAGAACTGCAGAAGCTGTTTTTGTAGTATCACATGCATCCTATTAAGAGGCTTAACAACAGTACTGTGATTCAACCATCTCTAGAAGATGGATGAATAGATCTCCGATAGATCTGTTTGGAAAAACAGCATATTTCAGAGACACTAGTTTTTCTTTAAGCGATTTATCTCATCCAAAAAGTTTCATTATATTATACACTACACGCAAGACCAGCTTAGTTCATCTTACTTTAATGTATTAGCTTCTTACTTTAGAAAATGAAGATACAAAGTCCCATTTCAACAAAATGTTATAAAAATATCAATGCAAAAACTTCCCTGCCTGATGAGGCTAACAGACATAAAAGCTGAAGTAATCTTCCCTGGGCCTCGTCTGCCCACAGACAGCTAACCATTCCTGTCTCCCTTCACAATAAATGGAGGTTCAGTCAACACAGATAAGAGTCTGTGATACAACAAATTGCACCCTAAAGCAGATAGCTAAACAAATCAAATGAATCATTTCTTAGAAGCACGCATTTTCATTTTCTGTAACAGGAATTTAGGATCACTACTTCAGTGGATATACATATTATACACATCCACAAGACAGATTAAGTAAATTTCACCTTGCTTCTCCTCTTACTCTCTTGTCTCAGATGAGTAACAACTTCTATAGCAATTATTTATTTACTACATAATTATATGTTTAGAGAAAGACTTAACTTTGCCATTCTTCCTAGAAACAGTAAACCAAAATTTAACATAAACTGATCTCAGAGATCCAGAAGCAACTTTTTTAGTCTGAAAGCAATTAGTACAAATCATTAGAATCTGAAAGCAAACTGAAGGAAATATCAACTATATATACAAAGTGTGCAAGTATGATTTTTCAATTTTTTTCTAGAATCTTCTATCAATTTTTATCTGCTACCCTACTGAAGATTAGACCTTTGCAGTCTAATCCACAAGCCTTTAAAAACAGTCTTTGTTACTAAATGATCCACTACTTATATGTGATGATGTTAGCCCTTCACCCCCATGACACTCTACTTTCCCCAGGAGGGCTTTTGATCACCTTTCCTTTCATATGAGGAAGAGCAAACATGCCAGGAACAGGTACAAAGTGTTGTAAGAGTAAAGTGTGAAGAACGTACACACTTAATGCATACCACATGCTCTGAAAACTAGTAATGACTTAATTCCTCCAGAGTATTTGAAACTTTTTAAGCCTCATACTACCCAACAGGCCTTGAATATTCAAGACACGACTTAAAAGCCCAAGAACCTGTGTTCTCCATTTGTTTCCACACAGAGGTGCCACAGTCCAGCAAAGCCCTTCCTCCTCCTTAGGGAGGGCCTCGTCCTTAGGTCACCTTCCTGTGACCTAAGCCTTCTCAACTACCATTCAAAGGTATTCAAAGAAACGATGACAATCTATACCTGCCCTACAGCCAAACACTTTGCAGATGTAGCATTCTTGGGGGGGGTGGGGACAGCTGTGTTACAACTCAGCCCTTATACACACAATGCTATCTAATGCTTTATTTTCCACTTAGCGTGACTGCATCACAGCGTACACGCCTGTCTTCTTCCTCATTGATGACAAACTCTATAAAAGCTCCTGCTCCTGACAAGTTCCCCAATAAAACACCACTGTAGATTTTTTTTTCAAGGTATACATGCACTTTT
The DNA here is from genome assembly GCF_001431845.1 of Calidris pugnax. Lineage (NCBI taxonomy): Eukaryota > Metazoa > Chordata > Aves > Charadriiformes > Scolopacidae > Calidris > Calidris pugnax. The sequence goes on along the minus strand of NW_015090803.1, from coordinate 1,463,786 downwards.
ATTTTCATATTAGGCCTGTCTTCCAGTCAGCATCTACCTCACAGTGTGTTACTAAATTGTCAAGATGTATCAGCAAATCCCTCTAGCATTCAGCATGGTTACACCTAAAATGAAGATGAAAGTTACCAAGTAATTTTGTATTTCAAACATATAAAGAAAAATTAGCCTGCATAATTTAATGGTATTCCCAAGTTTTAAAAATATCTTTCCTGAGCAAAATTCTGAAGGCTGAGAGCTGCCAATTGGCTGAGGAAGTTTTGCCATTAAACATATGGGAAGCCTGTAGTGAAATGTTAGTGTTTCATGATTTTAGAATGTGTTGCAGGCATCAGAGCTACTGATGCCTAGCCTTAACTCTTCTTAGAGTTCTTCTTAGATTCTATTTCTTAGAATCCAGAAATAAAAACAAAATGCTAAAAAGAATGCTTCATCTCTAACGTCCATTATTCAGTGAACAGCCAGCAGCAGAAATATTTGGCAGGCCTCTAAACTACAGGTTGGTGAAGGGAGAGGTAGCGTTATACATTTGAGAAGAAATAAGTCACTAACATTATCTTGTAACAGAAAATTATGAGAGCCTACATGACTTGATCTAAAAGCAAGACCTTGAGGAAGCTCCAACTTGTAAGAAAAATTAAATTTAAAATATATTATGCCTAACTCAGGATATTGTAAATTAAAGAATACATATTTTTCTTAGACAAGAAATTCCCAAACTTTTAGACCTACAGATTGATGATTGCCATCCTATTATCTCAAAGTCACAGTACAGTCACATCAAGCATGGAAGGTTTAAGCTTTCCTCTTCCACATGGGTTTGCAAAGCTGTGGTGAGTGGTTGGCAGAACACTGTTAAAGAGTAAAATTTGAGAATTGTGTTGTAGAAACCCCACTAGATAGTTAATATCTTTGTGAGAATCATCTTCAATACAGACAAGTGAGAAAACCACTGGATCTGAATTGGTCCTTCAAGGACCCCCACTTTAAAAGTCAAGAACGTATATTTCACAACAAGCAGGCGAATAAGAAAAAAAATACAGGAGACACTGGAGTAGGTGTATATTGCAAAGCAAGAGCAAGACAGTAGTAGTAATAGCAACATTATGATTACTGACTAGACACCAAACCTAGTAAGGGGACAGATGTGCTAAGAGTGATCAAACTATGATCCATTGACAACTCAAGATTAGTATTCACTGGCATTGGTTCCAACTGCCTCTAGTTGTGAAGTCTGTTAGAAGCCCAAGACAGTTTCATAACCGTGATGATAATCGCTGTAGCTTATAAGGCACTTTCCATTTCTAAGAGGAGGTATTACACAAGACAAATGTTATCTGCCCTATGGATTTGAGAACTCAGCAATAGCTTTACACCATCTAAAGTCCTGACACCAGCAATAGCTCCAAAAGCAATAAATTTCATGTTGTCTCTGTTTTCCTCTTGTCCTGTTTCTACTCTCAAAGTCCGGCATGTAGCTAAACAAATTTTAGTAGTAATACAAACAGACACCACCACATTCACATATTACATGCTTCAGCACTTAATATCTAAAGCTGCTCTTAAAGTATTATTGCAGAGGAAGAGAAGAATACCAGATCTTCCCAAATGGACACAACCCCTAAATTATCTACTGCAAAGTAGTATGCAATAACATCTTTTAAAAAGGAGTTGCTCAAAATTCTGTGATAAATGCTAGTACACTCTTTTTTGTATCTGTAAATCAGTACAAAACTTGGTTCAGACCCTGCGATGCTGTGATGTCATGATATACAAAAAAATAGTTTCAATTGAAATGATCATACTTTGCAGTTCCCACTGAAAGAAAAATTTCTCCTCAGCTACAGGAAATGAACTTGTGTATCTTAGTGACAGACATTCATAAACCTAACCAATCAAGATCCGGTATCAAAGAAGCCTGAAGATCACAGATGAGCTTTTCAGTCAACCATCTTACAAGCAACAGAGATAACTCATGGTAGCTAGACTCCCTAGCCCAAAATTATACTTTTCCAAGCTTGGTAAGCAGTATCCAAGAGGCTTCTCAAAGGCTTTAATATTCTAAATCTCATCACATTTTCCTTTTTTCTTCCCTTCTCCCTCCTCCCCTTCAGCCCACACCCCTACCCCCCATCCCCACCCCAAAAAGTAACTAGGAACATAAAACTGATAAAGAAATACTTTGCATATCAGACAGCAGTCATATTATTATGATTCATGATGGTATCACTGTCTTTTAGACAGGACACTACATTGGTATTTTCAGAAACCCTACTACAGGAACTCTGCAGACCACAACTTGGGATTTGTATTCCACCAATCTGGACTCTTTTAGAAGAATCACCTGATCTACTCCATGTTCATGGATTCTCTGAATTGTTTTACTTTTTTCAAATGTCTATTTATTAACATTAACACATTATTTTCTCAGGCCAGTCAGTATAGCAAAGTCCACTAACAGAATTTCTAAACATCCCACCATTAATCAACAAGCACCTCAGTGTGGCTTAACATTTTAATAAGTTACCACCATGGTAACATCTAACATCTTGTTTGTGATTCTGAATTTACACAACAAAGAGATTTTTTTATTCCCTAGCAAGGGAGGTGGAAAGCATCAAATGCTAGTTCAAATATGAGTATTCAGATGCAAATATGTGTACATACTGTTAGTACCTATTACAAGCAAAGTTTCTTCAGAATGATCTCTGAGCTCAAGTGTCAGCTTCATTTGTTTAGCAATACCTCTGGTAACATAAAGCTTAAGTACTAAATTGACTTAAGTTGCCTCTGAGATACTGACATTTTCCATCTAGGATAGAAACTACTTAAACCTTAAGAAACAGGTTGATCTCAACATACAGTTACTCAGTTTCAACACTTTATCCTCATTTATAGCACCCTAAACTAGTTAGGAACAGGCAGACATCTGAAATTCACCATGCTTCAACATGAACAAAAATTATAAAAGTCTAGGCTATCATCTTATCTCTCAAGTAAAGTTGGTTAAAGTCCAGCCAGTAACTAGACAGGAGACTGCTGCAGAAAACACAGAATGAAATATGAAGAGTAAAAAAGTCTATCAAATTCAGTGCAACATTCATGTCCCAACACTGTTGCAAAAGATCACTGTATAAGAGAGATTCAGCTTTTCCGAAAGCAAACATCCTCTGTTTTATATTTCACAAGTGTAAAAACTACACAGCACTCTTTCCTCATTAAATTCTTAACATCAGTGACTTAACTTATGTGTACTAGAACTCTGCCAGGGTAAATTATCCTAGAATTGTACGTGAATATACGGTTTTTGAAATCCTCTTAAACTCTTACATAATACTGTTATGTGTATTAAAACAACAGCTACTTTACATTATTACAGAAGCTGCAGCATTCCGGTTAAGCGCTTGAAAGTAGTGTGACAAGGAAAATGCACAGAACCTCATAGGTCACTAAAGTTAAAAGCTTATGCAATTTAATATTACTATATTCACCATAAACTGCAGTTCAGCCCTGTATACAAAAGGTAGTGTCCCTGATCTGAACTATGTTTCATTGGTTTCTCATTTTAAGACCTAATTAAAAAACACTATTAACTAGGAATGGACAGAAGTTCATCAAGAAGTTTTACAGTATTTAAGGGGAATTTTGAAAGCAGACAAAACCCAAGAAAAGATGTGCACTATTTCATGAGAGACACATTCCGAGGAAAGAAGCTAGCTGCACCAGAATATTGTGCCCTTGAAAGCAAGGCAGGCAACAAAGCAAGACAAAAGCACTAGTTTGGCATTAGAGTTGCTTGTGGGATAAAAAGGACAATGATACATCGAAGGAGTAGATTGCAAAAGAATTATTCAAGTATGATATCGAAGGCAGAGTTAGAACCTTAAAAGAGTAGATTGGTCAAAACAGTGCACAAGGAAGATGTCTACTGCAAGTAAAGGAGTATCTGCAGTAGCATATTAACATGCATACTCTTAACATGCACTATTTGTTTAAAATAATCAAAAAGCAGACTGTACTACCCACACCACTTGGGAATATCAGTTCCTATAGCAAGATGATTCAAGGAATAGCAGTAACCTGTACAGAAATTTCAGTACCCAGAACTCAATTTGTACTTTCTTGCTTCTCAATTGTGTAAAAAAAAAAACAAACCAAAAAATAAAAGAGCCCAGTTTATCACTAAATCCACTTAAGACATCAGCTTTTCCCTGTTTTTCTTGGAAGCCTCATGTGTGGATCACAAAAATTCTCTTAAAAAGAGCTAGATGAATGTACCGTCTTAGGTACCTTCCCTACCAGGCACCATTCCAGCATTCCAGCATTGAAAAATCATGCCATCATTCTACCACTTTTCTGGTCACATAGAATATTCAGGAAAAAGGTGAGACAGGACTAGGCTTTCTCTTCCTTAGCTTTTATTATTAAGCGCTCAAAACTAGATGTTTTCACACACTAGAAGTTAGAAGGGCAGGTAACAGTCTATTTAAGTTAACATTTCAATATGCTTCACAAGGTAAAATTTGATTGCATTATGTAGCAATGACTGTTAGTTCTTGGAAGTTTGTTTCAGATTCCTTCTTTCTAAAGACCAGCAATCGTACAAAAATAACCACCAACTCAATTTCCATTTTCTGTGATACACTTACAGCTATAACCCCCACACACACCATTCATTAACCCAGTTCCTAGTGGTGCATGCCTTGCAAGAACTACTTAATTCTAACATAATAAACATTTGCTTGTAAACACTTCTATATAGATTTCATTTCTGAGATTCATTAAACTGGTCCTTCCCCAGAGCCTGAAGATCTAAATATATCCACAATAAACATCTCCAAAAAGCAGCCTATATGACTAAGTAGTGACTGCACTACAGAGGGCAGGCGTAAGCAGATTTGCATGCAATTCATTCATGCTAGATGGCTGTAAATCATACAATACACTTCAGCTGCTCCTGGAACAGCAATGGTACCATTGAGGAAACCACTTCTTTGCATATCTACTCTTAAACAAGCTCTTAAAAACAAGATGATCAGAAACTATCTATGCATAAGCAAAAAACCAAAGCTTTTCATATGCCCATATGCCATGTAAAGCTTTCTCCTTCACAGGTGTTCTAGCATCCCTTACCAATAAAAATATCCAATCTGAAAATAGGTCACATTTGTTGCCAACCATCCTCTGGCCAATATAGGCTTTTTCCCTAGTGGATGTTCTTCAATACGTTATTCAGTCTACTTATAAAAGAAAGAAAAAAAAAAACCAACCAACCCCAAACACCACACCAAAACCAGCCACACGTCTGTCCTTCAGCTACTACCAAGACTGTACATCAACCACAAACATCTTTAAAAGTTATCTTCCATAAATTTAACTAGTGGAGTACTGCCAGAGTGCCAAAACCCACCTAGCAAAAAGGACAAAACCTTTCTCCAGGACGTCCCTACTTATCTGACCGATTTCTATAGTAATCTAAAGGCAGTAAACTCAATGCAAGGAGCTTATTGACAGAAGCAATACACGTATCGACAAAGAACAAGGGATAGTTGCTCCTGTCAGGGGTATGCTCCAGAACAGACGCCAGCTTGTGTTCTACCTGTTGGCTGTGCACCTGGTTCCGAGGGGCAAGATGCAGCGTCATTGCCCCAAAACGCACCCGTGACCGGTCCCACTCTCTAACCACAGAGGGCTTTCGCCTCGCTTGTTTATTTTTTTTTTTCTTTTAAGCAAGCGACAGAAAATCCGCGGCGGAGTTGGCGAAGGCAGCAGGGTGGCGGAGGGGCAAAGCGGCCACCGCTTTTCCCGGGGTGACCCCGCGGTGCGGAGGGCGAGGGCAGACCCCCGGGGCGGCCATGCAGGGGGCACGGAGAGGCGCGGGGTCAGCCGGCGGCGGGGAGCCGGTCACACGGACGCTGCCTCGGAGCGGGGAGAGGGCTGGCGTGGGGACAGGCCGGGCTCCGCCGCGCCAGGGGGCACGGGAGGCACCCCCCGGTACCCCGCCATCCCCGCAGTGACCCCCGCTACTCCCCCCCGCCTCACGCCGCCCCTCCTCCCCGCTCCCAAATCCCTCTTCTCCAGCCCCGGGCAGCACCGACACACCGACCTTCGGCGGCCGGGAAACGTCCCCCCACCGCCGCCTCCTCTGAGGCCGAGGCCGCCATTGGGCCGGCCGGGAAGAGCTCGGCGGGCCGAGGCCGGCTCCGCGAGAGACGAAAAGGCGAAGGAGGGGGAAGGAAGGAAGGAAGGGGACCCACCACACCCCACCGGGCCGGCCCTGTCCTCGCCGGCCCAGCCCCAACCGAACCCGGCCCAACCCCGCTGGCAACTTACTGCCTGCAGCAGCAGC
>NW_015090803.1:1457203-1457430 GCF_001431845.1 Calidris pugnax | reverse complement strand
CCCGCCGCGACTGCCCTCGGGAGCGGCAGCGGGGACGGGGGAGCGCGGCGGGAAGGGAGGGGAAAGGGTGGAAGACCCCAGCGGGGAACCCCGGCTGGGCCTCGGTGGGGAAGGAGGAGCGGCGGCGGCGGCTCCTGCCCCGCGCCTGACTGACTGGCCGGCCGGCTCGCGCTCCGCCGGGCCCTGCAGCTGCGGCGACTCCCAGGCGCAACTGACAACAACGGCCG
>NW_015090803.1:1414857-1457193 GCF_001431845.1 Calidris pugnax | reverse complement strand
GGGGCCGTTGCCTTCACGGCGGGCCAATGGGAGGAGAGAGAGCGCGCTGAGGGGCGGGGCGGCGGGGCGGGGAGGGGCAGGGGAAGGGGAGAGGCCGCCTGAGGGGAGGGCGCGAGGGGGCAGCTGAGGGGACGGGGGTGGGTCGCCTTGGCCGGCGGCGCTCGGGGGCAGGGCTCGCTCCTGTTCTCTGGGCTCCGGCTGCCCGAAGGTGACGGGCAATTCGCCCTGGAAGTGGCTCAAATAAAGGGGGGAGAGGAACCACGAAGCGTTGTGAAGGTCTGAGGAGAGGGCGAAGCCCGCCGGCCCTCTGCCTCTGGAGGGGATGCCGGACTGAAGGGCTTATTAACGCCGTGAAATAGCCACGCTGCTGTGTCCTGGCTGATGGGATCGCAAGTGAGAGAGGTAGAAATAATAGCGCATTAGTGAGAATATAGAGGTGGTGCCCCTCCAGGGGGGCAGGCTCCCCTGTGGTGAGGAGGACAGGAGCAAGATGGATGGTTGGCTGGAAGTAGGGGTAGCGAAAGGAAGGGGTGACATTGAGGCTAGGAGGAGAAAATAGGACAGGGAATGAGCCTGGCAGGTGTTGCAGAAGGAAACGGCTTTACATACAATGAAGGGGAGGGAAAAACCTTGAACGATTGCGCTATAGAAGCGTTCAGGCCCCTACGTGCTAAGGGGTATGAGCAAAGTGGTTGCTAAGAGCATCAGAAATAATACAAGAGTTTCCTCCGAAGATCAAGGAAAGGAAATCTTTGAATAGCTAGGGAAAGGAAAGACTTATAAGTGGCACTTTGCAAAGTGCCTTTTTTTTTTTTTTTTTCAAGTAGAAATGGCCAATCAAGCTACACAGAGAGAGAATTCAAAACCTCATTATAGTGAAGCCCAATTTTAAGAAAATCTTTGGTAAATGCTTTTCAGTTCTCCCCATGCTTTGACAAAATTTAGATGTCGCTCCTATGTGAATAGCTTATATTACACTCTACAGCAGGGGCTGTTGAATTAACCTGGGATTTCTTACTTTGAAACCAATCATTTGTGAATAAACTAAACTAGACAATACAGTTCAGGAAGTTACTACAGTGAAATAGTGTGATCCTGTGTAATAAAAGGGACCTCATGATTTTATATTTTGAGTTTTCAGAAGATAAATATAAAAAACCACATCAAGATTTCAGGGTATGTTGATTCTGAGCCCTGCTTCCTGTTGAGAATGGGAATTTCTTCATTTTGTCATCATTTAGACCGTTCAGTAGGCCCGATTCTCCACTGTTACACCAATTTGACACCAATAAACCACAACTGATTGCTGAAATTACAAGGTGGATCTGACGTGGGAGATTGCAGTAACCAGCCCATCACCTCTGACTGCCTGATTGTCGCTGATTTCCTAAGTCTGAGCTTGCACCAGTGTGCAGCACACACCACTTGGATTTCTGAGACTGTTACGATCAGATGGCGCCTAATGTTTATTGTGCTGTAAAACTGAAGTCTAGATTCTGTCTCTCACTTTCCAGTTAATAATAGCTATGATTTTCACTTGTTTTTCTGTTTGAGTTTCATTTGCATGTTGGAGAAAGCATATATTACAAAGTCTGTATACAGATGAAAGGTGTAGTGATGCTTCAGTTTGGTGCTACTAAGTCTCCCTTTGCAAAATATTTTGGCCTAAAGGAATTTTATTTTTTTTTTTATTTGTTGAAATCATATTATCTGTTGCGCTGCCACACAGGGTAACACGCTCAGAGGCACTCAACCATTCACCGTGTTTGCCTGTGCGTTTGCTTATGTGGAAGAACAAGTGGGTGGAAAATCATACATTTGTAGAAAAGAAAAGAATATTCTCACCTGTGATATAGCCATTGTGAGATACTATACTTTTGGTCACTTGTATAATACAATAGTTCTTTTACTCAATGTGATGAGTCTTTGTGGATGAATGTGTGTGAGATTAAAAAGAAGAGGGTCAAGGATGTGTGCAGGGCTTGAGGGGAGACAACAGGGACTGGAAGGAGTCTGGCAGTCACAGTGGGCTGGAATTCAGTACAGGCTGCTTTGCCTTTTTTCAGGCAGTTTTATTACTGCTTACACTAGATCGCACGCCGCTGGTGTGAGACCGACACCATTCCTCCAACAAGCTAACATAAATCTCCTGTCATGTGTACAGTCCCTTACACTGGGCTTTGTCTTCAGTGGCACAAGGCCTTGTTTTGGTTTTGTGAGGTTTTCCGTTGTGAAAACTTATTTAATGTGGTAGCTACGTGCCTGTAAAATCAGACAAGCTGTAGCTGGGTTCCTAGGGGAGGTCAGCACTTTGCTGCTGCTTTTGGTTGGCCTCACCTGGTTTACCTCACAATAAAAGTGCAGCGCCTTGTCTCCGCGTCGGTTTTAAAACACGATAGCTAATACGTGTTAGCTGTGCCACAGCAAAACCCAGCTCCTGAATGGATTTGTCTAGGAAACGTGACAGCAGCAGCCTCATGCATCTATTTGAGAGGTTGCTTGTGGTGTATGTGCAGCCAAACCAGACCAGATGATGATCCTCTTTGCTCAATCCGAGCTTAGTCTAGTGTACAAAGAAAATGGTAGATAATATTTGGGTTTTGTTTTTACAGAAGTCTTACTGGCTTACATTAGAAGCAACCTCATTTTATATAAAGTACTAAATGTGTAAGCCATCTGTGAAAAGTATGGAGTATATAGACACACATGAAATTGTTAGTCTACAGCATTTGAGAAGGGATATGCTTTTCAAAGGATGAATCATTGCAGTTCACCTGTTTCAAAAATTAGGCTAATACTTAATGTAAATTATTTTGCACCTTCCCGATGAGTTGTGTTTGAAATGCAAAGCAGTGAGAACGTTGAGGGTGTTTCAAAGTGCATGAGGCTTACGTAGTGACTTGGGACCAGCCTTTGTCAGCCTGTCCGTTCTCCCTAGTTATTCCCAAACCCACTGGTGAAATCTGAATTAAAGGGGCAGATATCTCCAGAATTACATGTTTCCATAAGTGTCATGAAACTCGGGCTAGGTGCTGGAGAGTAACCTTACCTGTACTCCCTGCACAGCAGAAGCTGCAGTGTGAGCTCACCCTTTATTAGTCACAGGAGAATCCGAATGGATGAGAGTGGCTTTTTCCCCTCAGGGTGGAAAAAGCTTCAGTCAGAAGTCACACTTCATTAGATGCTGGATAATCTGAGCATGAGGCTCAAATCCATAGGCCTCATTAGTTCCCTTTCATTATTAAATTATTAACAGTTTTCCTGACAAAGCAGAACAAAGCAGCTGCCTTTGGACAGATATAGAAGAGTACAATTTATACTGAAGCTTATGCAGGACATTCAGATATTACATTTCTTAATAGTCTCAGTGCTCACATTTGAATGTTCCGTACTTTTCTACCGTCAGAGCAGCTAAGTCAGGTTTCTGGACTGACGCAGAAACTGCTGGAAATACTGACCTACCAGGAGGGTCTCCCAGCTCTCTGTGCTTAGGATTCAAGGAGAAGAACTACCATCAATGGGTGAGGATCAAGTCAGGAATTACATGGGAGAACTCAACCCATAAATATGCATGGGATCTGCTGAGCTGCATCCAGGGGTGCTGAGGGAGCTGGCTGGTGTCACTGCAAAGCCACGCTTTTATCTTTGAAAGGTCGTGGAGACTGGGACAGGTCCCAAATGACTGGAGAAAGGTGAATGTTGTGCCCATCTTGAAGAAAAAGCTCAAAGGGAAACTGCTGGCTGATCAGCCTCACTGCAGCCCATGTGGAAGTCCATGTCCTCTTGGAATGCTTTTCTGGGCACAGGAAGGAGAAGGTGATTGGGAACAGCCAGCATGCATTTACCAAGGGTGAATCATGCCTCACCAACCTGATGGCCTTTGGTGATAAAGCAACTGGATGTGTGAATGAGGGGAGAGCAGTGGATATCATTTACATTGACTTTTGCAAGGCTTTTGACACTGTCTGCCACAATCTTGTATGCAGATTAAGGCATTATGCTCTGAATGGGTGGACAACCACATGGGTAAAAAACCGTGTGGATGATAGGGCTCAGAGGACAGTGGTTAATGGGCTGTACTCTACCTGGAGGTCAGTGAGAAGTGGAGTGCGGGGTGAGTGGGGGTCTAACCTGGGGCCTGACCTATTTAACATCTTTATCAATGTCTAGAGGAGATGACAGAGTGCCCTTCTCATCACATTTGCAGGTCACAGCAAAGTGGTGGGACTAGTCAATACGGGCAAGGGTAGAGCTGCCATTCAGAGGGACTCAGGCTGGAGGAATGGGATGACAAGAACCTCATGAAATGCAACCAGGACAAATGGAATCTGGGACAGACTATGCTGCAGGGCACTGAGATGGGAAGCAGTTCTGGGATCCTAGGGGATGGCTGGGTAAACCCGAGCCAGGGATGAAGGCTAACAGCACCCTGGGCTCGGTCAGCAGGAGCACGGCCAGGAGATGGGAGAAGCAATTACCATCCTCTACTTGACACTCAGACCACATCTGGAATACTGTGCTTTTCCACCACTGTGTAGTTGCTCCACTGTGCTGCAGGTCTTTCCAAAAGGTCTGTCCTCCCTCCAGGAACGGGAGAGGAACACAAACACCTACTCTCAGCCTGCACCAGGAGAGAAGAGACACAAAGCAAAGCCAGGGGAGCTTTAGAGCTGAGGAGGAAGAAGGTGTGTGCTTCCTGCAATGGGTGGAGTGCAGCGTTTCCTGCTGGTGCCAAGGACAATTAGAGAGTTGCTGCCCACTGTGAAGGAAGCACGTATCGCGTCCCCTAACTCCTCTCTTGCTTTTTAGTCAAAGCCACTGATCCAGCTGGTGACACAAATAACAGAGGCAGTGACACAGGGGGCAGGGGGTCCTTGTGGGAAGGAAACTTGGGGCAGGTCCCCCAAACAAAGGGGTCAAAAATAATCAGACTGACGCCCAGCGTGCAGCTTCTCAGTGTCCTGGTTAGCACAGAAGCAAGGCAGGAACTTCCCCTTCCCCGTGATACTTTTGTCCCACATCTAGTTCTGGTGAGCTGACGACAGTTCACAAGCTCCTGCTTCACTCAGGAAGGCACAGGACATTAAAAGAACATCAGGCGTAGAAATGACAAATGAAGTCAGGTATGATGTGGCCTCCTAATGCCTCATTTTGAAAGGATAAAAATGTGTGAATCTGGAGAGGAAGGTAAAGGCACTGTGGTCTGTGGACATGCCATTAGTGTTTTAGGTGATAAACTAATTAAACATAGTGAAGTTAGGAGTGGTTCTAAGGCTGGTGATTTGCATTCCTTTTCACTTATGGTTTTGGGCTTGGCCCAAGTTATTTAGTGATTCCCAGTAACTCTTCTAGGAGAGCCAGGGCAGGAAAATGTGAGTCAGTTTCAGAAAAAAAAAAATCAGAAAAAAACATGCTAACATGTTACCTTATAGTAGTCGTGAGTTCAACTCAGAAGCACTCTCTGTCTTTCTCTCTCCTGGGACAGGTTGGGAGGCTTGTGTGGAACAGAGTGCCAGGTTTCCTCATGCAGGTGTCACGCTGGCTGGGGAAGACTATGCCCGAACCGGATTCTCAAAATCCCCCATCACCTTGCCAGGGTAGAAGACTAAAGAATGCAGCATTGACCTGGGAGGAAGAAGGGAAGGTATGGTTTAGACAAATTGTCCTTCTGAACAAATCTGTGGTGAGACACTCTCTGAAAATAAATGGCAGAAAGGATTCTTTCAATTTCCCCATGAAATAGGGGATTTGAATACACGAAATGGTAGGAACTGTAGGAAATCAGGCATATGTTTGCTGCTACAGGAAAAAAATACACAATTAATTTGTGTTAAAACCAAAATTAGAATTCTGATCATATGACAGATTACTCAACTGCAGTGTTTGCTACCAAAGTGTAAGTGCTAATGGCTAGGATATGACCTATATTCTACCATGCCACTTTAATGAATGAAATAAGACCATCATGTCCTAAAAGGCAAATATTTAAAGGCTTTTTACAGTATTATCATTGTTACTTATTCTTAGGTAAGTTCAAACATAAATTAGGTAAGGAAGGGTCCTTAGGAATACACACCTCTGATTTAACAGCAATAGTTCATCCCATGCACTTACAAGAAAACTTAATTGCATCCAGTGCACTGCAGAAATAACAAGATGCAACATGGAGACCTGTAGCTGAAGACCTGTAAAACCACGTCTCAACGATGTAATGCTACAGATTTAAAAATAAGCAATTTCTTGGAAGGAAAGCTTGAGAATTGCACCTTTGAGGGCAATTGTAGTCATGGAACAGCAGTAATCGTGTTTTATACAGCAAAATGTGTTTCCCTGGAATAACTGATATTCACTAAAAGGACAGTGTTGCCATTTTTACAAGTGCAACATTTTAGTTTTGAAATGAAACATTTCAAAAATTCATGTCAGCAGAGGATTTGGGGGTGGAGTTTTTTTGTCTGTTTGTTGTTTTGTGGGTTTTTTTTCATTCTGATGAATGCCATACTAAACATCTGCACATCCGTTTGTAGCGCTGCAGCAAATGCAGTCGAAATGACCTCTGCCAGCCCAGTAAAAGCCAATGGTTAAAGCTGTGTAGTTAAATTCACCTCCTTGGAATGAAGAGTGAAGGGCAGAGAGCTGCTTTCCAGGGTTACCAGATTTTAAGCTGCATGTTGCCAAGAATTCACAGCTCCAGCCCTGGCCTGCACTGCCCTAGCAGTGCTGCGGATATTGTATCCACCTACACCTCCTCCTCAGTCTGGCCTGTGTCTTAAAGCCCGGGAGACAGTCCTTCTATTTTTTGGGGTTTTTTTTTTTCCTTTCACTCAGTCTTCCTTTTCTTTAGGTGGCCTGAGGAGAATACTGTGTATTTAGTTTATGAGATTTTTGATTTACAAACTTACTAGCAGATGTATAGAAATTATCAATTCAAGCTGGAAAGAAAAAAAATGCAGTTTTCTTATAATGACTTTGCTTTTGGTATGCCAGAAATGGAGGTCTCTGGGAGAGGCAGAAAGGAAAGAACCTAGGGCTACAAAGATGATTAGAGGACTAGAACATCTCTCCTATGAGGAAAGGCTGAGGGACTTGGGTCTTTTTGGTCTGGAGAAGACCAGGTGGGGATGTGATCAATGCTTATAAATACTTAAAGGGTGGGTGTCAGGAGGATGGGGCCAGTCTTTTTTCAGTGGTGCCCAGTGACAGGACAAGAGGTAACGGACACAAACTTGAACATAGGAAGTTCCATCTAAACATGAGGAGGAACTTCTTTCCTTTGAGGGTGGCAGAGCCCTGGAACAGGCTGTCCAGAGAGGTGGTGGAGTCTCCTTCTCTGGAGACATTCCAAACCCGCCTGGACACGTTCCTGTGCAACCTGCTCTGGGTGGACCTGCTCTGGCGGGGGAGTTGGACTAGATGATCTCCAGAGGTCCCTTCCAACCCCTACCAATCTCTGATTCTGTGATTTTCACAGCAAATGTATCTTAGAAAAACGAAAGACAAGAAATGGAAATAAGACTTCAGAAACTTCTTGTTCATAAGATCTGTCACATAATGTAATGGTCGGAAACTCAACGCAAAATAACATGCTCATACAATGCATGATTATTTGAACAGCTAAGAGTTTTAGTACATTTTAGACAATCTTCGTGCTGTTACAGGCAGCTTGGATATGTTCTTTAACATCCGTCCTATTTTACAAAGAGAAACAATATTGGAGCCACATTTTTTTTAAAATCTCCAGGTTTAACTCCAAATGAAAGGCAACCCCAAACATAATTGAATGCAGAACTGTAAATTCCATTTCCATGATTAAACAATGACATTCTCTTGCTCAACCACTGGCAAATAACATTTGTTGTCCATTTACAGCTAGCATCTTAAAAAAAGAAATAGTATGTCACGGTTCCTAATTCGAACATTAATGCAGAAGGGTTGCCAGTCTTCAAGATAAATGCATGGATTTCTCTGCATTCCTGCAGTACCTATTTTATAGTTGAGATGGATTTGTCACTGACATCTCTGAAACTATGTCGATGTTTTCTTGAAGTCCTACTGAGCCCAGTCCTGCAAACAGTCAGACTAAGAATCAAAGGGAGCAGATTCTTTGAGGACTGAAACTGAGCAAGTTATGTCATGAAGCCACCGTGGTGCTTGTTCTCTGTTCCAGAGAAAGACCAGGATTAGTCTTTCTTTGGACCCACAATAGGAAAATGTATGCTGTTTCAGCTCCCTTCACTCCACCAGTCTGAGGACTGGAGACTCAAGGGAGAAAAACAAAAAAGGGTTGAGGTTTCTTTCTCTCTGTCTGATCACTGCCTGTGAAGCAGTTTTTGTCCCATGGCACTATAACCACATTCATTGTAGGACTATTTTAGAAAATGATCAAGACTGTTTGTTTAGTACTACTATAATGTATAAATGAGTCTATATTACTCACAGTGAACATATGCTTTGCTGTATTTTAGTCTCATGTCAATGCAACCCCGTTATTATAAATCAAACTGAGGATTTGACAGACTACTTCAGTCACATCTTGCTCACTGCTCCCACTGTTCACTGTAACGTACACAATGTGCCATTTGTAAAATGAACAAATTCCAGCAGCTGATTCTACTTCATTTAACAGCTCAGCGTGTCTCAGTGTAACATGAAAGGTGTTTTACCTTTTTTTATTTGGACTAACAAACTTGCTAGCTGGCTTATATAATATTTGTGAAATTATAGCAGATTGTTAGAAATATGTTTAAAACAGTTATAACTCACTAATATTCAAGCTCTTCAAAAGGCACTATACAATCTTATCAGCAATAACTAAATACTCTTCTTGAGAAATAAGAGGCACATTCCTTATCTGTTATTTGAACAAAGAAAGGGTGGGGACATTTCTAAACCAATCACCCATTTAAAATGTTTTCAGATGTAATCACACCTGATGGTTTTACACTGAAAAGCATAAATTACTGCAGTGAATTATATTTCATAATGGAGCAAAACAAAAACTACCTAAATGTAAGCTTTTACCATTTGTGAATTGTAATACATTCGGTCATAATATCTTTTCTTTCACATTGATAAAATATCATTGGGGCGCAGCTTGGAGAAGATTTCCTAAAGACATAATTTTCTTAACATTTGTTTTAAATTACTCATTGCATTTTTTAGGTTTTTTACTGCTTGTTTTAAAAATACTGGTCTGTTTGTTTTATCACGTCTCAAGGAAACACAAGCATGTACATGTAATAAAACTGTTATGATACTTGTTTGTGCACTTTGCATGCTAGCTGACTAGGCAAGCAATTATGCTAATCTGGCTGCTAAATGTATTTATTACTTGTGCTGGAGTTACAGCCACACCTGTCTGGCCTATCTCATACCAAGACATGGGAGTTCAGGAACAACAGTGCTGCTTCAATCCATGCAAAACTCTGTAAGAAAGTTCATATGTGGCAAACCCTTTCCACTCCAGACATCTCAGTCCCCAAATATTTGACCTTTAGGACGTTTGATCCATAGATTATTGAGAAGGACTCACTGTTGAGTCATAGGCAGCATTTTGAAATCACTATGACTGCTTTTCAGTCTTTGGCGAGTCCAGGTGCTTGTGCTACAGGAGTCAGAGAAATGTGACTGGAAAGAAGTTCAATCGTGTTGTGTCTCCCAGAACTGCATGGAAAATTCAACTGTTCTGCCCTTAATGAAAGGTCTTCAGTTCTTGTGGTAAGAGAAAAAGGATCTGAAAAGGGTTAGGAATCACACTGCCAAGGAGGGCAAAAGTAATTGTTTTCTTCTCTTCACATTCCCCTTGTGGGACACACATAAAGTCTTAGCTCTCTCCTGAGCAGACCCTATAAGGATGGGGTTGGAGGTGCTGGGATACAGAAAAAGAGCAAGTTTCAGGAGAGGTGGTAAATTGTATTTCCCAAGATATGCTAAATTGGTTCCCTTCCTTAAAAGTCAGAGTAAGCAAGGACAAGCATTGAGTTAGTAGGCAATGCCTTTGTAAGCACCTTAGAGGTACAATCTAGTCCTAAGGCCCAGTTTTGTCAGGACTAAATTCCATATAAATCTGACTGCTCAGTGTTGACCAGCGGTGGACACAAGTGGGTCTGTGCTCAGACCCTTACTTACATCTCTGGAATAATTACTCGGAAGCCTTTGGGGTGTCAGCCAATGGAAAACAGTAGGCACAGGGATTTATGTGGAATTTAGGCCAGGAGAATCTGGGACTGAGATCAGTATTTAGATTAATTGAAGGTTTATTCACCCCTTTCTCCCGCTTGTTTTGGATAACTAGCGATCAGTCATCCCTTTCTTTTAGAGGTCTGAACATTTATGCAACCAGGAACAAATCTATCCCAACCTCCATTAGGCTTTCCACAGTTAGTCCAGCCAACTACACTCTGGAGTTGAATTGCATACCTTCTACCAGTGATGGTCAGAGCGCAACTGAATGGCTGTCAGCAGGCCAAGCTTGCACATGCTTTGGAGTGCATCTCTGGTTTCCTAGGGAACCTTTCCCGGGTCCTCCTGCGATGTTCCAAGGCACCCAGGAGACATTTCATTACTGCCACTGTTCATGGTTTTGTACATCCCTAAATAATCAACACATCAAAGGTGCATTTGCATTTTTTATTCTTAAGTTTCTAAAGCAGCACAATGAATTGCCGACCATACAAAGCTGATTGTCCTTCTAGCTGTAAAACTCAAGAGCTTTGCTCGGAAGTGTGAAGTTGAAACTCTACCTTATTTGTTTCACCTACCCTGCCAGTACGGGCTGCTGACCGGTACTGCTGTTTTCCTTATTACATTGACCAGCAGGCCACTGTTGCTACCCGTGGCTTTGCCCTGATTTATTTATCTGCTATTGTTCAGGACTAGTTATTCTTCAAAGGTCCAAATCTCTCTCACAGCCTATATTTCGAATGTCATGCTGCAGCTGTTAACAGCTTACCTCTTACCTTCCATGCCCGCAGGCTGAACTTTCTCCAGGGAGTCTTTAGCATATACACAGTATCTTTGCTCAAGAGTTGGCTATTTATTTCATAAAAGAAAAAGAAGGAGGGAGGGGGGAAACATTGGATATTGGGGATATTGGCTAAAATCGTTTTGGTAAGCTTTTTCTTCACAATAGAAAATATTCTGTAGAGAGCAAATACTTATGAGGAAAGCAAAGGTTTAATTAGAAAATTTTCAGTCAGTCTTCATATGCATTCATTCATCTGTCTCTAGAGATGCTGAGACCCCTGTCACAGATGTAGGCTTGATATGCACCTTATCTTCTCTTTTCTACACATAGTGGTCACAGATGTCTGAATACTACATTTTCCATGGCAGGCTGAGGCTTTAATGCTTTCTCCTGGAGGAGAGATAAGAGCCAGAACACATGTAGACTGCATTACATTTTCATTTGTAATCAGTGATGTGTAAAGTTTCTAAAAGTTGTTGACACTCATATGATATATTCTGTCTCCATTAGAGGGGTAGTGGACAGGGATACATGGTCAGATACCATTTTGTTTGCAAAGACCTTTTGTCCTCTTACTAGCCCAGAACTATTCTCCATCACTTCTGTCTCATGTAATGAAATACACAGCCTTATCATTTTCCAGTCTTATTCTTCTTTCTTATCATTCATATTTAATGTATTTCTACCTTCTATTTTGTAGCCATTTACATTTTATTGATTCTTGGGTGCAGTTTACAAGTCAGTGATTTATTATCTTTCACTTCTCTTTGTGCTGACAGGGAACATCGCTATTTTTCTACTTCAGATGTAGTAAGAGATAAAAATATTTGTGGCTGAAACTGATGAAAATACAAGGTATACATTTAAGCCATACTAATTGATGTCACACAGATTTTTAGGAAAAGAGAGAAAGAAATTCATGGTTAAGGGTGACACCCCATTTTCTGCTCACGAAACTTGGTATTACAGCATATGCAATGTACGAACTATCACTGTTTAGAAGGTTGTGCAATGTCTGACACAAGAAAGGACATGAAGGATTGAGGCCACATTTTTTAAATTTAGGTGCTAGAAGGTAGGTATCCAAGATTTTTGATCCAAGGATGAAATCAAGAGCCTCTGAGTTTGAAAATAGGATACAAGAGCATGAGTGCATAAAATTAAAAATGTTTAATTTAACATAAGCTGTTGGAAAATGAGCCAGAATATTTCCTGCACATGATGGGGTCTGGAGCAGCACTGTGACCTGCATCGCTTTCCAAGTGCAGCTGCTGGGCTGGGGGGACGGGCAAGGGGCAGCAGCATGAATAAAACCTGGGGGGGACGTGACATGGGATGGAGACCAGCTGCAGTGGCAGGGCACTGCTCACTGATGGCAGCAGAAGGGAGGACTGTGTCCAGTTTTGGGCCCCCTACCATAAAAAAGACATTGAGGTGCTGGAGCGGGTCCAGAGAAGGGCGACAAAGATGGTGAGGGGTCTGGAGAATAAGTCTTATGAGGAGAGGCTGAGGGAGCTGGGGTTGTTCAGCCTGGAGAAGAGGAGGCTGAGGGGAGACCTTATTGCTCTCTACAACTCCCTGAAAGGAGGGTGTAGAGAGGTGGGGGTCGGTCTCTTTTCTCAAGTCACAGGCGACAGGACGAGAGGAAATGGCCTCAAGTTGCGCCAGGGGAGGTTCAGGCTGGATATTAGGAAAAAAATTTTCACTGAAAGGGTTATCAGACATTGGAATGGGCTGCCCAGGGAGGTGGTTGAGGCCCCATCCCTGGAGGTGTTCAAAAGACGGGTTGATGAAGTGCTGGGAGGTATGGTTTAGTGATGATGCTCCTTGATTGTTGTGTGGGTGTCTATTTTTGTCAGTTAGGTTGACGGTTGGACAAGATGATCTTTAAGGTCCCTTCCAACCTAGAAGATTCTGTGATTCTGTGACTGGTGTTAGAGGTTTGCAACTCCGTCCACACCGGCCATTTCCAGAGCAAAGGTCAGATCCTCCTGGGTGCAGTGTCACTTGTCCTGCCCTTTGCTCCTCTCTACTTTGTAAATGAGGTATTCTGGGGACAGAATGGGAAAAGTAGGCTGCAGTACTGGAGCTGTGTTGACAATAACCTTTTCTCTGGCTCACCTGACGAGGCTGATGCCGTTGAAAACCTCACAGACTGTTGGTGGAGGACGGAGTTCGTGATGAGATGGCTTGGCAGAAATGCTGCCTGGCAGAAGTGACTTATTTGCTTAGGAAAAAAAGTCTTTTCCGCTCCTGCCATTCGTTGGTTTGTCACACAGAGGCTCTAGGTGGGTTCCCGTTGCACAACCACAAATCAGCAGTTTCTAGGAAGTTTCTCATTTTTGTCTGGCTGGGATGTTGCGACAGTATTTTTTCCCCATAGCGGGCCTTGCTATTGCCAGTCAGTTACTTGTTGCTTCACAGCTAAATTGCTGCAACGTGCGCATCTTTGGGCTACATCTACAGTCAATCCAGGAGCTGTAGGCAGCTACTCTCTTACTAAACAAGGCGTTTTACCATGAGAAGCAATCTTACAAGATCAGCTGTTGGTTTTGATGTGAACAGCTTGCACCGGATTTACTTACCACATCCCTTTTTTGCTGTCGAAGAAAAGGATAGAGCACAGATTGGAGCTCAAGATAATGGAAGGACACTTTCTGTGAGGAGCTCTCACAGCTTCGGCATTTGCTTGAGGCTGTTTGGGGGCTGCAGGGAGGGGGGTGTTAATGATCAGGACAGGCTGTGAGTCTCTTCTATTTTTCCAAGATTTCAGAAAAGATGGGGCTAGACCTGACAGCTTTCCCCAAATCTGTTGTGTTTGGAAAGATTTTTAATGATGTGGCTGAAATACAGTCCTGTGATCTCCAGCCACTCATCACACACACTGGTGTGGCTCTCACAGGGATTTTATTCTTGGTCACCACTACACTGGGTCTACAGGATGCTCCCCAGGTGATCCAGACCTGAGCACATCACAGCACTCGCCTTTTTCTCAGCCACTCTCACAAGCTCCTTGGCCCCAGGCTGTCTCTGTCTTTCCCGTAGAAGAAATGGGACTTTGTGTAGAAATAATGTCCCAGGACCAAAGCTGTCCTCCTTGGGCTGCTAGGCAACTTAAGCAAATTCCTTCTGTGAGGTTGAGTGCTGCAAGTGCTCCTGGGTTCCCAGCTTAGCTCTCTGGCCACTGAGGACAGAGGAAACAGAGGCAGATTTTGTGACTATTCCTAAATTAAATGAGCATTCTTGCCTCTGCCTGGGTGGTATTTCCTACTGCCGTGGTTGGAGACAGAATATAAGTCTGGGCAAAGCATTTCTTGTGTTCTTAAGTTTGACATCTAGCAAAATAAATATACTGCTCTAAGGAGAAAAGAAGCCCACGCAACACCAGTAAGGAGCTATACGTACCTCTCTGCTAAATTTCCTCATCACTTGATAGTGTTTTTTGGGTTTAAGTCTTAAGGCTTCCTGAATACCCAGGATCCTCCTCTCTCATTCCTCTCCACAGAGTTGTTGTGCATCTCTTTCTCAGCTGGTCCAGCAGCTGAACCAGATCACTCTGCTCTTTCCTGTCAAGTTCCCCCACGTCTCCATAAATCTCTCTAAGTCTTTCAAGCTTTGCAGTATTTAAGATCCCAGGTTAATACCTAATCTCTTTGTCCTGCTTCTAGTGGAAGTCTCCTCTTCCAAACATCCTCCCTGCAAACAAACTAGTTTTCCCAAGTCTTGCTGTGCCATTGTCCAGCTTGATGACTATATCAAAGGAAAAAAACAAACTATGGATGGATGAATTGTCACTGCACCTGACCTAAAAATCTTAAAACCTATTGCCTGTGCTGTATTTCTAACTGGTGGATAAAGGGGAAAAAAACTAAAGGGTTTTGATGAGTTGTCCAGAACACTGCAATAAGAAGGAACAAACAGAACCCACTAGAAAATAGAGTTTGTACACACCATATGCGATTATTTAAAATAATAAGAAATGTACCTCCTGGTGCAGTAATCTAATTCTTGTTATTGATTTCAGACTCTGAAGTGACAGCTGTTGAAAGTCAATACTGGTCTGGTTCTAGTAAGGGAAGGGCTCTTTTGGTCACTCAACAACACCCAGTTAAATCCAATACATTTAGCTGCAAACACTTTAAATTGGGCCCATGTGTCTTTTTGTTCAGGCCCTCTTGGACAGCAGGAAAAATGTGGATTTTAGAGCTAGATGGGAAAAAAAAATATTAGAAGATTCCTTATGGCATCTCAAGAAGGAAAAAAAAGAAGAAAATAAATTCAAGGCACTGCTGCTCTGATGCTGAATGAGGTCACACTTCATGCTGTATGTGGATGGAAGACAAGACAATTTCCCACTTCCCATATCTGTTCTGTATTGCCAGGTTAATTGTTGTCATTGTGTTCCCCACAAGAGAAGCTTCAGCGGTGGTGCCAAATAAACCAGATTAGTGTTCAGGGGCATTTGCTGGAAGTGATGCCAAATCCATTCTTGATCCTAATTATATGAAATATGCTCCAATAATTTTCCACAAGGTGAATAAAAATAATGCCAGAACTGCCGCTTTCACTAAAGCTCAATTAGGAGGCATTCGCTAATCCCAAGACGTATCATAGCTTCTTCCGTGCAATTATATTCTCCTTTTTATAAGCTGATGTTTACCTAGAGAAGATGAATATCCTAATTCCTGGCACCAATGCGAGAGTGATATCGGGAGAGAGAGGAAAACATAGACAAGACCTGGCCCATATCCCGACGTTAGGCAAACCGACCTTTGGTTTCAATCTCTGCAGACAAGCTTTTTGCCTCTGTACAGTTTGAAGCAGTACACGTAGGAGACAAACTCGAATACAATGTACAAAGAAGAAATGAAAAGCCACTTAACTTAGAAAATAAAATCAGATTAAACAAATTATCCTTTGTTAGTCACAGAACATTTCCCATGGTGTACGATACCTTGTTCTGCGATGAATTTCCGATTTCATGATGACTGATTTGCAGCAGCTGACTAAGAAAGAGATATGTGTCAGAAACAGGCACTCACTTCCAGCAGATGCAAATTCGGACTTTTGTTCAAACTATTGAAAATTCATTGTAAAATCGAGAGGCATTCTGCTAGCACATAAGCACAATGAAATATATTATGATTGCATTTGAAAAAAAATAATTCCTTTGCAGCTAGAGTTGAAAGGGGATGGACAAACATGTTTACCAAAACAATATGATAGCAATTATGTTATATAGTCTGTTCATAGTCTTGATTTATATCATCTTTCAGGATTCTTAAAGCATAGAACATCTTCATTTTCCATTTACAAAGACACCCCTCAGCTGTCTCATTTTAGAGAATTTTACTAATATGTGACCTTCATGTTCTTTCTTCATGCCTTTGCTTTCGTGGATAGTCTCATGAAGACCAAAGAAATTAATGTTATATTTTCTCACCTCATTTACCTCTTTCCATTTTTGAAGTTTCTTCCACCTCTAAAATTGCTGGGGAGACCATATTTCTTGATTGTCTGATATAGCATCACAGAATCATAGAATATCTCAAGGTGGGTAGGACCCATAAGGATCATCGTGTCCAGCTCCCTGCTCTTTGCAGGACTACCTAAAACTAAACCCTATGACTAAGAGCCTTGTCTAGACTCTCCTTGAACTCCGACAGTCTTGATGCCCTGACTACTTCCCTGGGGAGCCTGTTCACTGACCAACCACCCGCACACTGAAACCTTTTCCTAATGTCCAATCTGATCTTCCCCCGATGCAGCTTTATACCATATTTTTACTAGGATGAATTCGCAGGGTCTTATAATGGTTAGTGTACAACAGAGTGAAACCTGACAGGGGCTGAAGGGGACAGCAAAATTGTTCAGGTGAGTTAGTGACTTCATGGTCAGTGCATTCATGTGCTCATGGCATAGTCTCCGCTGCTGTCAGAATTGATCTCTCAACTTCAGCTGATAGTTGCAATGGTATCTCCGTAGCTCCATCCTCCCCAGTGGGATAATAGAGTGCATTGGGATTAAGGAAAAAGCAGATATGCATCTCTCTTCTCTCCACGTACACTGAATTCTGATTATACTCCCCCCGTCCCTCTCGCAGGATTTGGCTAAGAGGATGATACACAATAGCTCGCACCCATTCAAGCTGAAGTGCTTGAGCAGGCTATTGTTTTCCCCTTGGCAAAAATCCAAAAAAGATTTCATTAGCGGTTGCTTATCAGCAACAGGGACAGGAAATTATTGTGTCTCTGCTTGGAGACTGGTCCCTGAAATCCAACATGACAGGCAAGCCCTTATACGTAGACTGCAGAGGTTTACAGCTGCACTGTCTCCACATATTCAAAGTGTAAAGAGTTTCTGGATCGCTGCTATCGGATGGCATAATGGGTTTCGTTCCATTGACTACATTATCTCCCTATACAAACTAGTACCCTTTTTTCCAGGAGTGCTGGGAACTTGCCAGAAAAGCTAAAGAGGTGATAAAAGAGGGTTTGAAAGGTCTCCTGGGTGAAGTCTGAAGGAGATGCACAAGAAAGCTAGAGCGTAAGGGGAAGAGGCTGAACTGGACTCTAGATCAAGGGATGCAGAGCTCACAGCAGGTACCCCATTTGCCTTCCTTGCCACGCGTGGATTCCAAAGGACTTCTAAAGCAGGACAGGGTTGGAGGGGAGCTGCATTTCAGAAAGGGCCTGGTATCTGGGGAGCTCTTTTGTTTGCTTGCTTTTAGTGAGCTGATTTAAGATACCACATAAAATCTAGCTGTGTTGCTGTATTTCCTCAGTTTTTCTCACAAAATGTTAACTGGAACGTAGAAGATAGGGTATGTTTATAATCTCTGGTCTGAGTCTGAAGAATCAATACTGGATCTCGAGGGAAATGCAAGCTTCATGGTGGAAGCTGGCAGAGAGGGGGTTTCGGGGGAGGTTCTGTGACCAACAGGCTGCCCCTTACTTCTGTTCAGGAGCTTGTGACACCTGAAAATTCACTGCTAGGAGCCCTGATTTACAGTAATCCAGTGCAGGTCCAAGGCAAGTATGTTTCTAGCCCCTATTTTAACGTATGGGTAGAATACATCAGCATACAGAAAAAAGCCAATGGAAATCTAACCTTGGAAACAGGCCCGTGGCAATTTAACAGCAAGCCTCCACCAGGGTTGCATGCATTGAGAAATGTTCACCATGGGTTAAATCTTGCATCCATCAATGTTCTGTTTAGCTAGTTAATGATGGTAACACCGTTCCTGGGATCTGGAAAACATACATGCATAAAAAGCAGTATCAATATGCTGCATGATGGTATTAATGAGCTGGCCAAGAGGAGTTGTTGTGTGCCTCTGCGAATGGCATGATGTAACTTGCCTGCACTGACGGAGTTTCCTGGAGGCTGTGCTGGAATCAGGGTAAGGAAACGTATGCAGGCAGTAGCCAAAGCAGTTGGAGTAAGCATGTTCTCCATTGGAGCAAATGCAGGTGATTAATAGAGCTGTAAAATGACCTGGGACAAGGAGACTGCTGTCTCTTTCCAGTGCCAGGAATGAACATTTTCTAGTTGCTGAGATGGAGTGTATATGTCAATTAATTACCATTTTTCAATTAATTGTTACTGCGACATACCTTTCCCTAAAGAAATTATTGAGCAATACAACCAGAACTCCAACTGGATCTGTCACAGCTGAGATGGTAACTGACTGCATTTGCAATTCCAACTTCCCAGATGTCCCACATTTCTTCAGGTAATGGACAGAAGCAGAAAAAGGGTAATTTGAGATAGGCAGCTCTGTTCCCAGGTCTCATTGACTGAAACTTAGCTTTCTTCTTCTTTTGTCAAATTTGCTCAGTGTGATGCTGATGGGTTTGTTAGCCAGGAGTCCCAGCAGAGCCTGAAAAAACCTGAGTGTTTGCATGGGCTATGTATTTGCAGTGTGATGGGAACTAATGGAGGCTGTCTTTACAGAGACTTCAGTGGTCACTGGTTGAGATTTAAACACTCCTAATGAGCAGTTCTTGCAGGCCCATTAGAGAAATGGCCTGCCAAGAGTAAGCCACTTTTTCATGTTGCAATCACTGTGTTCATTTTCCTATCCAGAAAACAGCGCTTTATTTTTTCCCTCAATAGTTGAAGCCTCAGCTTGGATGTTCTATCATATAAATGCAATATTACTCATTTCTGTAAACACATATTTTCTCTGGAACTTTTTGAGCTACAAATGCAGTCAGTGGGCCAAAATCACATTCTCTTATTGTGTCCTATATACTCCTCCTCACAGGACTAGAATTTAGCTTTCTGTACCTTATTCTATTTACTTTGCCACCCTTTTAAAGCGTGGGAGCAAATAACTAATAGACTGAAGTTCCTTGCAGGATACCTGGTAGAAATAACATTTACCACCTTCTAATAAGCAGCAGAAGTTGTTGGAAGAAAATTAAAGCCTGAAGCACTCTTGGTTTGGTTGTTGCTGTTTCAAACTATTTTTGAATCTCCGCTAACCTTGGAAGACTTCTCAGAGGAATGATCGCCTAAATTAGAATATCTATTTCACATGAAATATTGGGAAAGGAGAGGAAGGGTTATATTAGCTATTTCATTAGAACTAACTCTCAGGGTCTGTATCCCAGCCTGCAGCAGAAATGTCAAGAGGAGCAGCTGCTACAGCACACAAGCCAGCAGAATATTTCCATCTCTGAACAAGGCGAAGGAGGCGGGGGGAGAAGGGGGGAGCTGAGTGAATTGCATAAGACGTGAACATTGTAAAGTAGCGATGAAGGACTGTATGTCAGTAGAGAACGAGCTGAACCCTGTCCATTTCCAGAGATTAAGCGCTATTTTCTTTGTGAAATGTGCAGACCTTTGATAGTGAAAACGTGCTCTTGCTTTTGGGCTTTAGTGCGGTTCCAGCAGAGTACACTGTCCACTTCAACCCTTCTTAATACAAGTCATTATTGGCACAGCTTTTTCTTACCCCTCTATCTTCACTAGATGCCAAATAAGCAAACCTCTTACCCTATTATGCTACTTTGTGTTACCAAAGAACTCTGACCAGCATAAAAATAGAGCAAATAAACTGAAAAGAGCAAAGAGGACAGTCTTTCATGGGTCATTTCTTACACTTCAGTCTCACAACAGCTCCCCGACTAGGTGGGCCATCAGCAATGTCATTAGGATTTATCCTTTCTGTCATATATTTCTTTGCCTGCATAAAGACAAAATCCAGGTCTTCCTGGGAACTATTTTGCCTAGTATTTCTTCAAATATTGCTTAACACTAACACATTGTACTCGTAAAGTATGTGAAAGGGCTGGGTTGTTGCTATGCCTTTTTAGTTGGTGTCAGCATGTTGGACTGGTGTCTCACTGTAAAGCCGTCATGGTAATATGCCAGGCTTTGAAAAAAAAAAAAATAAGAAGAAAAACATTGGCACTTAAAAAAGGCATGCAGAGCATATAGCAAACCATGGTGCATACTCACTGCCAATACAGATTTTTTTTCATCCCGATGTCATTCCCCCAGATTTGTGGAAGGATTTGTTAATAAGCATCATCCAAAGGGGAGAAAGTAGAGCAATATGCGACCTTGGGTATTTTCACATAGTTCAATGTGACTGAGCTACTGCTGTTTGACAAGCTACGTTGTGGGTACATGTCTTCTTTTGACTGGCTTAAGGGGCACCACCTATAGCTCCTTGCTACTTGCCACATCTCCTCTACCCAGATACTCTGCTTGCTGAGGTGGTTGTCTGGGCATTTCATAACCTCTTTGGGACCTGTTTAAACTGATTAGTGTAGTCCCTTTGGTGAGAGAGCTTGGCAACTGTTTGCCTGAGCACCGTACCAAGAGGTGTGAGGGAACAGCGGATGCCAGCAGGGAGTCTATGCCAGAGCTGGGCTGGAAATCTTTTCCTTCAGCTCCGCTGTGGTAGTAAGAGGTGACACGGGCACAATCTTGCTTCTGAGCTAAGACACACTCAGCTCCTAGACCACTGCAGTTGAGGAGGAGAACATTAGAAAACATTACTAGAGGGTCATAATTGCCATAGATAATGAAACTGTACCTGTAGCCATTTACCACAGCTCAGGCTAGTTGGTGGTGACTCGGTGATGATCAGACAATCTTACTTACTGGTTTTCATTTACTGTTAGGTCTCGGGCCACTTTCTAGGTACATTGACCCTGTGTAAAGTCCTGGTGATTCATGGTTGGGTGACTGTAGAAAGGCTTTTATTTTTTATCTAAACTGGAGATACCTGTAGTATATCTTCTCTGAGCAATAAATGAATTATGTTATATTCAGTACAAATGTAGAACTGGGAGGGCCATCTCCCAGGACCCTGTGGCCCTGGCTCCAGACAGTCTTGGGCAACCAAGAGATAGACGTTTATTGTCCGAAGAAAGGTCCATAGACCATTAACTTTTCCTATGTGTTATCTGCCTTTTGTGTAGATCAAATTGTTTGTTACTGTAAAATGACTACTACCTAAATAGATATTAAGGCTTAGAGATTACAATCATTTAGCCTGACTTCCTCATAATGCTCATCCTAATGCTCGTTCCTGCAGTGGAGGAAATTAATCTTTGCTATTAATATTGTCTATTAAAGCTAGAATTCAGATCGGTCCATTTGCAGTCCTTATTAAATAAGGACCCCTGCTGGTCCTTATTAGATAGATGAAGGACCGGAGTGAAGTTCCTTGTTAGTTAAATGAAACCCATGTTTAGCAAAGCTGTTAAATCACAGCTGAAGGCAGGCATCTTGATGAATAAATCAGCATTCATGAATAAATAATTGACATGAGTGCTAAAATGGGATTCTCGTTTTCATGCTGTTTCTGTCCTTGGCCAAAAATTGAGACATTCTGTGTGAGTGGCAGTGGTGGCCCTTGTGGTGAAGACAAGTAAGGTCAGGTTTCCAAAGATATAGATACAATTCTGGTAAGACAAACAGAAGAATCTCAGCCTGTTGGAGGCTCCAGCTCCTTTGGTTTCAATGGTTCTGATGAGTTAGGGAGCTGGAATGAGCCTTACTAGCATGTTTCCCATAGGACATCAAATAATGTGAGTCAGCACTGCTCTGGGAGAAATTCACACTTTGATCTGACAGTTAAAGGTTCAGTGTCCCATTACCAGTTCATTGAGGTCTGCTCTCTTTCCCTGTAATTTTGCTGGTTATTCACACCAGTGGAACTTTCATCAGCCACCCGCTTCCCGGGGACAATTAGCTCCCACTTTGCATTACCAGTCTTAAGTAGGTTATGAGTCTTGCAGCATTTTGTGTACAAGGACAAAGTTTCAAGAACAATGCTTACGGAAGAATCTTTGTGGTTTTGTGAGCATAGTGGCTCCATTCTAGCAGAGAGAGGGGAGGAATCACATCCAGTGCTCACCTCGCACAGAGCTGACTCCGGTATTTTTTGTCTCCTGTCTAGGCACTACACAGGACCTCTAAGAACCATTCCGGCGTGCCATCTTATTTTGCTAAATATTTAAAATACCTGTGGTTATGGGGCAACGCCAGTTCTGAAATCTGCCACTTTAATAATACAAGTGGTTTTCAGATGCTGGGGATAAGGATGCAGCTGCTCCGAGAGCCCTTAAGAATACCAAAGTGCTGGTATTCTTAAGAACTGCAGCCAGGCTCTTACAATGCACTTGTGTCTTAAAGCCACAGCAAAGGGCAGGAGCTGGTGCCACCCGGGGAATCAAAGGCTGCCATTCGTGCCTGCGCAGAGCGGGCAGACAGAGCCTCTGGAATACCCCCAGTATCAAAACAGAGCTCAGATGGGACTAAAGTGGTGCCAAGTTCTTGTTATCATTGCTGTGGTTTTCCCCTCTCACCTCGTGCAATGCTTTTGATAAACATCAGTGCCATTTGCTGTGCGTGAAGTGCCAGTGCGTGGTGTAACATGCAATCATCTGCAAAGAGCCAGCAATTTGCTAAAGAATGATGTGAGGGATTCCCCGAGGGTTTTTTTGGACACCACCCCCACCCTCACTTTCAATTTTTCTGTGCTGAAAATCCTAGCATTTAAGAGTCATCAAAGTCCTGGTTGCAGTAAGAAGGCTGTTACCATCTGGATAAAGAGAGAACATTGACATTTAGGGATTGTTGCTTTTGTGTATGTTGATACTAGTAAAGGAGAACTTCAAGGGGTGATGTTTGTGTTGCGGCTGTTGGAGGAAGCTCAGTAGTTCTGGAAAGGATGAAAATACATATTTGAAGAGTGCAAAACAGAGCTTGCAGTGCTAGTGCACTTGCAGAGAGAACAAGCAGGATGGTGTCTATTCCAGGCTGTTTTGGGGTTATGTCTCCAGTCACATGAGCTCCTCACCTCAAATAAATTGACCCACCTCCATCCAAGTCAGTGGAGCTACGCTGATTTACACACATGGGAGGTGTGCTTTGGATTTGTGCAGTATAAGGCTGGTCTCAATTTCGCTAGCTCACAACTTCGTGAAGTTACCGAATAGGTAAACAAATATTTGCATATTATAAAACCAACAGGCATGTTCTGGAAACAGAGACATTCCTGGAGTCCTGGGGCATGCATCTGCCCAAGCATGTAGCAAGCCAACTATGTGAGGCATATAAAAGCCGCTCGCTCGCATCAGGCTGTGAAATACATTAAATAGATCTAATTGTATCACGGCATGTAAAAGGAGTGACTACACAGCATCAGACTCAAGAGAAGCTACATAAAATTTACAGGCAATTTTCTAAAAATCCAGTGTTCAGGTGAGACAGGGGGCTAGAAATTTGGGCTGTGACCCATACTGCTGAAGCTAGCAGCAACCTTACTCCATGGCCTCTGTCATCCTACAGCCTCTTCCTCTTCACAACTGTTGCAGCAGCAGAACTTCCCTCGACAGCTTCTGATTCCCCCACCAAATCTTGTTGTCTCCTGCCAAGTGTCCCTGTTTTATCTTATCCTCCCTGGGACAGAACCTGTTATTTGGTGGTTACAGCATGTATCTAGGACACACATATTCCTACGCTTTTAGAAGAGGAAATTATGCCTGGGATTCCCGCTTTGTGGATGAAGCTTCTTCCTGTAAAAAAAAGGGATGGAGAAGCATAGTAAGAGTAAATTGTTTTACTTATTTCACATTTTTGGGGAAGGAATTAATTGGCTACATGTGTGGTGAGAATGCTTCCTAGATGAGGTTTAACAGATAACCTGGGCAGAGGAGCCCCTAATTTTGGACCTCCTGTCCTTAGGTATGCAGCATCATGAGAACTGTGAACCCATGGGCCAGTGTATCAGTGTCTTTTTTATATATCCTCAGCCATGGTTTTATTCTAGATGACAATAAAATACAGGTGAATGTGAGCCCATAGGAAGACATTTGACTTTATCATGCTCTGTTTCTAAGTGATGCTAAAGCTGGCTCCACTATTGCCAGATCCTATTAGCTTAGAGGACTACAGCAGCTGTGCAAGACCCTCTTCAACCTTGAGAAGCCACATTTACTGCAGAAGTCATGTGGAGTCTGTGCTTCCCACAAATGCTCCTGGTTAGCCTTTTAAAGGCCAACCATTTTTTCTCTTGGGTGTCTCAGCTGAAAATGCTGTTGTTTTGAAGTTGCTTATAGGACTTCTTATAACTTTCTTCAGTTGCTCCAGGATTTTAAAGCTATGGTGTGTATTTTTCCCATATCTGTTTATTGCTCTGATGGGTTTGGGTTTTTTATTCCCTCCCCCCTGCATCTCTGACTTACAGATCATTCATTCTGGACTCTTGTACACTGAGTTTCAAGCGAGTGATGAAATCTGACAAAAGCTGAAGAACTCCAAGACAAAAGATACATTGACATTTTTGCAGTCACCACTTCTCCCCCCGCCCCCCCCTAAAAAAAAGCCAGTATTTTGCAGTGGAGTCCCAAAGGAAGATCATGCTCACCAAAAAATTCTTGCAGGATATGCTATTACTCCCCACAAACTTAAAAAGGGAGAAAAATCTCCCTGCTTTTATTAATGTACACACCCTCTGGTTCCTGGGTGATTGGTAACAGCAGATGATGAGGTTGCAGAATGGCATTTGATTAAGAGAAAGGTAGGCTAAAGTGGAATCGGAGTTCACCTTAATCAGCTGTGCAAAACTCCCTCTGACCCAGCTCAGAGGCTGACGTGCTGGAGGAGGGCAGGAATGCTGTGCACGGCAGGTAATACATTTTGCTCAAGTAATCTCCCTGCCCTGAGCATTTTTAGGAGCACACATCCACGGCTGATTTCAGCACCTAGCGTATAAAGCTGGATAAGTTTTTCCTTGAAATGTTTAAAAAATGTTTTTGAAAATTCTTTTCAAATTCTAACATTTTAATGTATTCTAGTCAAAACTGTGCTTTTATAAAACATTTCAAAGGCTTTTTTCCAAGATTTCCATTGACTGCAGCAGGCTTTGGCACAGACTCTAACTGTACAAACCCTAGGACTATAAATATAGATTCCCAAGGACTTGACTGGAGGGAGTGACAGATGTATAGCTTGACTCTGAGATCTGCCAGGGCAACATTTTCCAGAAGCAAAAAATGAGAATCATCTGTGTTAAATTTATCCACACTTGGACTTCTTTGGTACGTGCAGGAGGAAATCGCTAGGGAGCCGATGACTTTTTAATCTGCCAGTAGTGTAAAGTTTGTGCGCTGTCTTTGCGGCGATACTGTTTATTACGTTCCTTGGGTAAATTTTACCTCTGATGCAAAGTATATAAAACATCTTCACAAGGTAGAAGGGAGGATCAATAGTGTGTGATGAATAACTCTCTTCGGCGCCTGCTCGAAGCGTTGCCGTATGCTCTTATGACACAGTTCAGATCTGGGATCCATATGGCTGGTCTTGCTGTCGACGATATGTGTCCCCTGAGGACCTGATCTGGACCCCACTGAAATCAATGGAAAAGCTCCTCTCCACCTCAGTGGCTTTGGAACCAGGCTGAAATGCATTGATCTCCCATTGACGCCCCACCGCCTACCGGAGATTTTCTCGCTCTTGGGACTGGAGAGGAATCCTTTGTTTGGTCTGGCTAACAGTTTGAGAGCAGGGTTGTATTTTTTCCCCTGTTTCTCTGACCTTTGGGGCTGGAAGTGCCTTTTGGACGCAAGCTCTTAGGCAGCAGAGTGCTGTGTTTGCTCCTGCCGTGGCGGGGACGGAAATGTGTGTTTAGAGGGAAGTTTTGATTAAGATCATCAAAGCGTTTCCTTTCTTCAACTCAAACAGACCTGCACAATGCAAGTGCTGCAAGCCAAAAAGCATTACTCAATGCTTTAATCATTAGGAGAGGAGATGAGGGTAGAAAGGAATCGCTTATTTTTCGAGGCATACTGGGAGGGAGATGCTCCGTACCAGCTTTGTTGGCATGGCCTTTCTGCCAGTGCCTACGCGTGCCCTTCACTAGAGACAGGATGCAGGGGCAGACGGGACCTTGGCTTGACCCAGCACTGATGCACTTATGCTTTTGTCAGTGGTTTGCAGCGACGAGCACCAGAGGCAGTTGGAGCCGACTGGCTGGAGCGCAGGGCTGAGGAACTCATGCGTTTGCAGCCCAGGTCAGCAGGAAGGCCCTGGGCAAATCTCACCATCACACCTCCTCTCAGTTTTCCCATCTGTCAAAAGGAATAACAGCACTGCCCCTGCCTGCCTTGCAAGGGTACCCTTGTGCAACCTGAGTTGTTTGGGAGTGGGACAGGCTCTGCTGGCTGCCACTGGTCCCAGCACAGTTGCCTGATGGTTACTAAGAGGAGACCATGCCAGCTGAAGGTAAAGAGCTTCCAAGGTCCCGTGCTAACTGATTACACCACAGGGCTTGGTACACCTTCACAAAACCTGAACTTCAGTTTTTCCTGAGGAGTGAGGGAAAGCAAACACCTCTCTGGAGGGTCCAAACTCAATCCCCTCTTCCACCATCCCTGAACCGGCTCCTTTCTTCCGCGCTGGTGGGAGGGAGAGGCTGGAGGCTGGCAGCGGGCGGCCAGGCGGGAGGTGTTCCAGCAGCGGGGAGCACTCAGCTGGCAGCACGCTGACAGTTTGGAGCTACAGCATGGTCCCCCAGGGACCACTGCCAGATGGCTGGGATCAGAGTATCCCTTGGGCAGTTTTAGCCCCTGCTGAAACAGCGGAGGGAGCTGGGGCTGGAGCTGAGGGCGACAAAGATGCTTTGCACTTGTTAAGCTGGGAGGGCTTCTGGGCAGGAGAGAATGTCACCTACTGTGTTCCTGAGGCTGTTAGATAGGCTGAGATAAGGGAATAGCTGCCTAGGCAGAGGAAGGACCACTGGTGTCAGAAACTGCATGAATATTGAGTTTGAACAACTGTGTGTGCAAATGTTATTCTTGGATCAGTGATGATTGGCCCTGGAACGCATCACAGCGAAGCCATTTTTAAAAGCCCTGGAGATTCATTTACCAGATGTAAGAGTGGTCTAATGAAAAGGTACGTGCTGAAATGTCTTCTCCACTAGCCTCCACTGTGCTGCTATTCATGGTTTTACATGGAGGGAGAAGTTGCTGTGCTGCTCTCTGCTCTTTCTGTGATGAGAGTTAGCCTTGGCTGCTGGACCTTTGTATGAGGAACGCAACGAGCTGCCTGCATGGCCAGCCAGGGCCTCACCTCTGCCTTTCCCCAACCTTGGCTCGGGGCTCCAGTATCAGTTTGTTGGTCCCATACTCAAAAGCCACATCCCACAAAGGATGTCCCCTCTTACGATGCAGCCTGCAGATATACTCTCCATAGTGGTGAAGGCAGCTCTCCGGTTGCTGTGGTGGAGCTTGGTGCTCAACCTGAGTCTGTATCACAGGCAGCTACGATCTAAATAGGTGAGTGAAACAATTTGGACCCCTACCTGTGTGACGGGTGGCCAGAAGGAAAGGGCTGGTTTTGGGACTGGGCCCCTGGTTGGCATCCAGAAATTGTTTTCTCTGTAGTGTCAAGCACGCTGTTTATTCACCGAGTTTCCTCTGCCCATCTGCTTTGGCGAAGGGGATGGAGAAGGAGAAATCTGCTGTTGAAACTCTAGGCTCCCGCAGAGGGTCACAGTTTTCAGATATATACGGTGTTAT
Organism: Calidris pugnax; assembly: GCF_001431845.1. NCBI lineage: Eukaryota > Metazoa > Chordata > Aves > Charadriiformes > Scolopacidae > Calidris > Calidris pugnax. The sequence continues at coordinate 1,429,179 of NW_015090803.1, read as the reverse complement.
GTGATGATGAGTATGGAACTGCTAGGGGAGGGAGGAAGGGGGACTAACAGAGCTGAAGCCTTACCCCTCCCAATACTGTCTCTGTGTTTCTGAACCCCGTGCCACCATGATGGCCATCTAGTTTGTGACAGCTTGGTCACAATTATGACCACCGTGTTGGGGAAAATTAAGTTTCTGGACAGAGAGAGATGAGAAGATGGGCTTAAGGAAAATGTCACAGTTCTTGGCAAAATACCCTGACCTTTTATAGCCAACGCTGATGTGGTGAGTGAAGAAATTGCTTCACTGGAGAAATATGAGTTTTAGGGAGGGGTTTAGGAGGACTGTCAGAAGCAGCATTACACAGAGAAGAAAAACAGGGCTTCCAGATACGAAAGCACAAAAAAGAGCGTGGGATAACGAAGGGATGCAATGGCTGGCTGAGAGGTTTTGCAGGGCAAGGAGAGCTTGAGGCACTGGGAAGGTGAAAGGGTTAAAGAGGACAACGTATTCCCCGATGGATGCGTTCAGACCCTGTTGTAGAGCCTCATACAGTCTGGGTATTAGTGTGCCAGGGGCTTGCAGCTACTCAGGGACAATAAGTGCTGCATAAATGTAGGATCATTATTCACTCAGCATGTCACTTTGTTTAAATTTCTGTGAGGAGAGCAAGTATATTATGGTATTGTTATCCTATGTGGAGAGTTGTTCATTTTTAATTATAGTTCACGAGAAATCCGACTCTTACAGTGCGTCGTCTGTTCAAACAGATATATACATCTTAGGGAAAAATATAATAGTGCCACTAAATACTGTTCTTATAAAGTGTTAGAACAAAGCATGCTTGCACGTCTCCTCATATCCAGCAATAAAATGAATGTAGAAGACTAAACATAGAAATGTATCCTACAAATATGTATAGCAGCTAACCGTGAGTCAACGTGACCGATCTGTGCAAATCCCTCAGGTATCTGTACGTAAATAGATACCCCCACAAGCCAAGGGTGACATTCACGAAAGAGGCAATGTCTCCTCTTTCCTCATTTGCTTCCTCTTTCTTCAGAAACCACTATTCCTGCATTTGGGAAAAGACAATTTAGGGATAAACTGGGAGCCAAAAACCCAATGTGATTCAGGGGGGCTCTTCCTGCCCACCGTGGATGTTATTCACATCACCTCGCTCTGACTGCTGAGAACTGCAGAAAATGAAGTGTGGCCATCATCCTTTGTCCTGCAGGCAGCAATTTTCTGCTTGCCTGTGGGAAATAATCCTCTTTTAATTTAATTATTCATTTTTCAATTATTTAATGCAGTGCTCTGGGATAGCAGCAAGGCTTTTGGTTAGTTTTCAAACCCCTGCCACCTCAGATGCTGCAGAGCACTGGGATCCAGCTCCCTGGGAGAAGGGATTCGTTGTCTTCGAGCCTCTGCTTTCATTAGGAGGAATATGCTGTCTCCTTTCTGGCTCATCCCTCGGGAAGTTTCCATGTATTCTGCCAACCTGCTTAGGTCCCACAGAGGCTTGATTCTGCCTGGCTAAAGCCAATGGCTCTGGACGAGGACAGCTGAATGGGGCACCGTGAGGAGTCTGTCAGTGTTTCTCCTGTTGCCAGCAAGGAGGCTCCTTGGAGAGCCCCATGAGCACCCTCCCTACTGCCAGCCCCTCTGTTGGGCTTTAACATTTTCTAGTGCAGGAAAAGCAAAAGCTGGCCCTCCGCAGAAGCACTTTATGTTGCTCTGTGCTGGCCCCTTGGGCTGGCACGGGGATCGCTTCTGGTATGGCTGCGGTCTTCTCTGAGACTCATTTTCCACACTGACCTGTATCCCTGTTTATTCCTGAATGGCATCAGCTCTGATTTGAGGTGCAGGAATTAGCCCTAAAAGATTATATAAAAGATGTTCATACAGTATCGAGGAGGAAGAAGTTCAAAAGAAAAGAGGTCAGTTCTGCTGTCGCTTGCGCAGTTTTTGATAGATGTAACTCCATTCATTTCTGGGTAGCTAATTTTGTTTTATGCCAGCATAAGTGAGAGCAGTCAGGCCTTCCTCCTGCAGCAGCTAAAGTGAAAAACATTTCTATTTTTAAAGCTGAAAGCATTTCTTACTTTTATTTATCGTGTGTCAGTTTGTTGGCAGTGATGGTGTAAATGACATAGAAAAGTTAAATGAGCTATTTATGGCACAGCTCATGACCCTAATGCTCGCCATCACAACACTCGCCGGGCATTGCTTGGGCAGCAGAACCAAGGAAGCCTGGGTTCCTGGGCAAAGATAAGACTGATGGTGTTCATCTCTTCCACCCTAAAGCTGCTAAAAGGGTCTCTTTCTTCTTTATGGATGTCTGGTTTTGCACTACTTCTGGATGATTTATATCTCTAAGCTCTCTAGACCTCTGGAAAATTGGATCAAAACTGGGCAAATGATTAAAAAGCTATTACAGGAATAAGAGGGGAAGAACAGGGAGAAGAAATTGAGAGGTTGCCCAGGTCTTTATTTCCCCAGTAAATGCAACTTAAGAAGGGGCTAAGGGTTTGGTGGGACAGTTTTAAGGACAAGTCCTGGCTCCAATAAACACCTCCCCATGTGTGGAAACCTGCAGAGACATCACCTACGCTGGTAGACAGTTGTCTGAATAAGAGGGGGAAGAACAGAGAAGCTCATAACAAGTTCTCACAGGGCCTCCAAAGCCCGGGTTGCTCTCCCTGAACAGCACACTCCCTGCCACACCAGCGTGGCTAGAAGAGCTTCCTTTATTTTGTCCTCATTCACTTTCCTAATGCCTGGTTTGTGACACAGGAAGGCAGGATGGAGGCCAGGGGCGAGGGCTGCTGATTCCAGCATCCCTTTTGCAGGTGGGGACAGTGCAAGGAGGACAAGAGATAAGCAACACCAAACAGGCTTGTGGCTGACCCTCTGTCCTCTGGGGTGACAGCACGCTCTTCCTCTGCTGAATTTGCAGGCTTATTGGAATACAAGATTATACTTCTTCCCCTCTGTGTTGTAGCAAATCCATTGGTAAGGTGTCTCATGGAGACGTTTTGTCCCCTCTCACAGGAAGGAATTTCCCTCCAGCTAGGAAATTTATTCCCTGTAAAATTGAACAGGCGAATAAGATTTCCAGAGAAGGCCTGCAGCTGTAATAAAGGATTATTGCCAATTTCTTCAGCTGTGCACACAGATCTTGGCACTCAGGTAGCAAATTTTGTGCACCCAAACCTCCACTGCCAGGGGTACACAAATGCCAATTCGTACAAAACTCTCGCCGAGCAATGACTGGTGGTTTTGAGGATGCTCATCTCCTGATGAAGATTTCATTAGGTGTCCTGTGAGGCTCCGCCATGCTGATTAATGAAGCAAGTCAGTGGTAAACGTTAACCTCAGACCACTGTGTTGTTCCCTGAGCTTCCTAGGAAGCTGGTGACCGTGGCTCACCTCTCCATCTGCAAGACAGAGAGGGGGGCTCTTTTTTGTCTCCTTCACAAGAGGGTCATTACACTGATTGCATTGAAGATTGCAACGTGCTCCAAGTGCTAGGGGAGCCATACAAGTACCAATGGCTGAGATAAATATAAAATGCTATAATTTAAAGGCTCTTGTCTTTCAGTTGCTAATGGCTTAATTAAACAATAACATTTAACAGATGTGCTTTTTCTCCTCCAATAATTCACTCCATCTGTGTCAACATAACTAGGCCCAAATTAGTGCATCAAAATGTAGATGTTAATGTCTTATTTCAGTTTTTATGTATTAATGTACATTTACATATATATTGTTTCATCTTGTGATGAGATTAATGCCTCCTTAGAAGGAGGTATTGTACGCTATGGAATTTAAAGAGCATGTCTTAGTTTGTAGACTAAGAACAAAAAAGCAAAAAAACAGAGACATATGCAAATGCAGATACCTTGAAGAGAAAATTGGGCACATGTATATTAAGGGTGTTACATGGTGAACTACAGAACTTGTGGCTCTGTACTCTTTAGGATAGTGAGTATTTTGTGATGCTTTGTTTCTGAAGCAATTTTTCTCCTAGCTTCACATGCTGAGAAAAAAGCTTGCCTTGCTGCACGTAAAAGCGGATGACATCTGAATCCCTGGGTTGGAGGAATGGAAAGCTTAGGCATATCTGTAGAGAGCTTTGTTGTTTTATGAAATAGCTTCAATAGCATTAGAGATGAATATAGCTCTCCTGATTGTTGTTATTATTACTTTAAAACACCCTTACCTGTGCTAAGTGCTTTCTCAAAGACGCTTGGGAGAGGCCTTGAGCTGTAATAAAGGATTATTGCCAATTTCTTCAGCTGTGCACACAGATCTTGGCACTCAGGTAGCAAATTTTGTGCACCCAAACCTCCACTGCCAGGGGTACACAAATGCCAATTCGTACAAAACTCTCGCCGAGCAATGACTGGTGGTTTTGAGGATGCTCATCTCCTGATGAAGATTTCATTAGGTGTCCTGTGAGGCTCCGCCATGCTGATTAATGAAGCAAGTCAGTGGTAAACGTTAACCTCAGACCACTGTGTTGTTCCCTGAGCTTCCTAGGAAGCTGGTGACCGTGGCTCACCTCTCCATCTGCAAGACAGAGAGGGGGGCTCTTTTTTGTCTCCTTCACAAGAGGGTCATTACACTGATTGCATTGAAGATTGCAACGTGCTCCAAGTGCTAGGGGAGCCATACAAGTACCAATGGCTGAGATAAATATAAAATGCTATAATTTAAAGGCTCTTGTCTTTCAGTTGCTAATGGCTTAATTAAACAATAACATTTAACAGATGTGCTTTTTCTCCTCCAATAATTCACTCCATCTGTGTCAACATAACTAGGCCCAAATTAGTGCATCAAAATGTAGATGTTAATGTCTTATTTCAGTTTTTATGTATTAATGTACATTTACATATATATTGTTTCATCTTGTGATGAGATTAATGCCTCCTTAGAAGGAGGTATTGTACGCTATGGAATTTAAAGAGCATGTCTTAGTTTGTAGACTAAGAACAAAAAAGCAAAAAAACAGAGACATATGCAAATGCAGATACCTTGAAGAGAAAATTGGGCACATGTATATTAAGGGTGTTACATGGTGAACTACAGAACTTGTGGCTCTGTACTCTTTAGGATAGTGAGTATTTTGTGATGCTTTGTTTCTGAAGCAATTTTTCTCCTAGCTTCACATGCTGAGAAAAAAGCTTGCCTTGCTGCACGTAAAAGCGGATGACATCTGAATCCCTGGGTTGGAGGAATGGAAAGCTTAGGCATATCTGTAGAGAGCTTTGTTGTTTTATGAAATAGCTTCAATAGCATTAGAGATGAATATAGCTCTCCTGATTGTTGTTATTATTACTTTAAAACACCCTTACCTGTGCTAAGTGCTTTCTCAAAGACGCTTGGGAGAGGCCTTGAAGACCTTGCGGGCTGTGACCCAGGTCCTGCAAACCCTCCTGTGTGATGGATACTCCACGTAGAGGCAGTCACATTGCCGGGGCAGCAGAGGTAAGGGCAAGGAGTGCAGTGGTACCTGCTGGCTCCGTGTTGCCCTGCTTCCTAACACGTACCACCTCCTGCATGCTGCAGTCTCAGCCTGCCCGGGAGTGGGGACGAGATGCTGTGGGGCGCCGGGCACAGCCTGTGGCCTCCTGCATGGCTGAGTGACAGGTCCCGCCACCAGGCACTCCCAGCCACCACGCTGTCCCCCAGGGAGTCCTCAGGCTGTCCCAGAGCCAGCTTGGCGTACGGCGAGGCTGATGAGCAAGCACGGCGTGTTCCTCGCTGCTCCTGAGACTGGTCTTACAAGCCGTGCGAACTCCTGAATCCAATTGGGTGATGCCTGGGCAAGAACACTCCCAGGTCTAGATCCTTTCTTTCCTTACCATCTGAGCAGCTTCTTTTTAATGCTTTTGCTGTGAATTCTTATGAGCCGACTGGGTTACTTGACTTTCCCGTAATTTAATTTGGATTAATTTAATTTTAATCAGTCTGTCTTCTCAGCATCCTATTAACCTTCCAATGAACTCTTCTTATAAGGGGATTGGGGAAGTAGACAGTCTACATCTGTTAAAATACTAGCCTGCTCTTTGGGTTGCAAGGTGTTGGGCAGCAGAGTAAGTTGACATGGTCAGAGGAGATGGTGGGTGATGACCCAACCCTGTTAGACCCCAGCAAAACTCACCTAGTGTCCTCTGGATTCCCTTGGCCCAACTCACCCTGGCAGTGGTGTGGAAAGCAGCTAGAGCTGTCTCTGCTGTGGGACTACCAGGCCCTGGCTCAAAAGCATCAGACTTTGGTGACTCTGCCCTTGCCACTCTGAACCCAATGGGACATTGCAGACCCAGAGAAACAGGCAGTCCCTGGTAGGTATAAGGTAAATATAACAGGATGAGAGTTGTATCTGCCTAGTTTTCCTTCCTGTCATACTGCCCAGTTTGCCATCTGCTTAAAAAATTTGGACTCTTAGCTAAATTCAATAATATACATATATATAACAGTTTGGTCTCCATGTTAGCACCTGCCCAGGTAAATTTTGCTGACAATCAGCCACGCTATTTTCACAGCATTGCCTCAAAGAAAGAGAGCTGAGATTGGCAAGGTGGCAGCAAAACTTTCCCCTGAGCCACCCCCCCAGTTTAATATTTTTTCAAATTAAACAGGGTAGGTAATAAGGCAATTTAACTAAGAAAGTTCTGTGGAAAATGTGATTATTTTGTATTTCTTGTGATCTGTGGATAATTCCTCACTTATCATTAGGAAGAGAGCGAGGTGGCTAACTGGGGGTCCTCAGCATCACAGAAGTCAAACATTGCTGCCTTTGCCTCATTCTGAAGTGGGAAAATTCCCAGTGACTGTGCCCAGGTTTTGTCTGCTAAGGACTGACATGTTGGTCATTTGAGTTATTCAGAGTCTGTTTCATCTCTTTAAAAATAGGTATCCAATGAACGTGTCCGTCAGCTATTAAAAGAATAGATATTTCTGAAAATCAGTGGGGCTCTGCCAGTGGTCTCTGGAAAACTCGTATGCCATTTGGCTTAGCTAAATTTGCCTTCAGCCTTGCCAGGATTTCTCTCCCGCACAAGCAGCTGAAGCCTTTGCCACTAAGGCTGTTACACAGCCGTGAACAGGAGGAAAAGGGCTTTGCATTGTCACAAGTAGGATGGAGAATCCTTTACTAAACAGCCTTTTTATGAGGATGCGATCTGCAATCTGAAGTTGGGCATGGGGAGATGGATGGGGGACACGTGCCAGTGCCATAGCCTGATGCAGTGGACTGGGGGGACATCTGCACAGGGTCCAGGAGCTGATGGGTTGTCCCAGGGGTGGTCTGCCCAGGGTGCTCAGCCCTCTCCATCACACGGCCCCAGGATGTGTTGTGTGATGGAGACAGCCCTGTGTGAGATGTGCAAGGCTTGTCCCACGTCTATGTTACAGCCTGGGCTTAAACATCCAACTCCAGGTACCTGCCTGCTCCGCAAGGCCAACCTTAATCTCAAAAGTAAAGTCTTCCCCTGCTTACTAAGGATAGTCGGCTCTGATCCTGCTAACACCCGGGGCTCTGACAGATGGGCTCTGGCAGCCTTAGCTGTGGGGCTCAGGGTGTCGTGACCCCCCAGTTTCCCCCTGCACTCCCCAGGCTGCCACAGCAGCTTCCCCGGGTGATGTGCAAGGGCAGTGTCTTAACCACCACCAGCCACACCAGCAGAGCCTGCTGCTCACTATGTCCCTCCATGGAGTCACTCCAGGCTCAAGCAGTGTTCTACCCACAAGTGGACATTTTCAGAAGGGGACATGGAGAATGCAGTGAAGACATTGTAGTAGAAGGCCTCCCCTCTTGCTAATGACTCCTCTAATACCTGCTCCAGCTCTGCATGGCTTTGTGATTTCTGTATTGGTTTGTGCGCAGAGATCCCCAACACGAATCTACTGGTGCTGTACCGCTCTTGGAGGATTAGAGTTCAGTCAAGAAAATGGCCCTGACAGAGCATCATCTCAAAGTCAGCTCCTTGGAAATTAAGAGGTGTTAACAAGGACATGGGTTGGGTAACTTTAACTGAACAGCCCCTACAATACACAGACTTAAATTACTAGTGTAATTGAATGCGCATTAGTCCAAGTCTATTTTTTCTGTGGGACTCTTGCCATTGTTGGTGCATAGGATAGAAATCCCATGTGATAGCTACTACTGAATACAGCATTTTCCCATTTCCCCGTCTTGTCTCTCTTTTACCTTTTAGTCCAATTTCATTCTTTTCTGCCCAGGCAATCCCAAGTCTCATTCAATTTCTCATCAGCTTTCCCTCCATCACCTCCATCACCACCCGCCTGCTACCTCCCCAGTCACTCCCAGTGTTCGTGGCTGTGACAAGCTTTCCTGAGTCCCTCGGGGATCAGGTGAGCCCATATTAATCTGCTTCAGGCCAAGTAATCCCCCTGGCTAAACCCAGTCACTGGGTGTCTCTTCTTCCACCCACTGGTCTGCATCATCTGTGCCCAGGGTGGCCTACGCAGGTCAGTGGGACAGGCAGGGCCAAGAGAGAGAAGCAGGTTGGAGCCTGGAGGGATGGAGTACCTCAAAGCTCACCCTCTGCCTTAAAATTGCCCACCCTTAAACCAAGCCTGCGTAGACTATGAGCAAACAAAAAGCACTTGTTTGCTGTCTGCAGAAGCGTCTTTCACTCAGGCAGGAGTCATCAAACCACCTTCTGCCATTGCTCACCCCTCCGGTTCAGCGAGGCAGATATCCCTTGGGCATGGCTCAAAGCCACTCTTACCTGTCCAGCCAGGTGTCACCCAACAATTTCTCAGAGGCTTAATTAAACTATAAGCAAATGACTAATCTATTGTGAAGCCAAGCAGTCTCTTCCGTCTGATGGCCACACAGGCAGATTTCAGACCGAGACCTTCCCTTCCTGCAGCCGTGTGTGTGACAAAACCAGGTAACTGGGGTTATTTCGCTTGCTTACTCACATGCCAGAGATTAACAACGCATGCGACTCACACACAGCTTTTCCTGAGAGCAATCATAGTGGCTAGCCCTCCCTCTCCAAGCGGGAATGGGTTTGGGAGGCCGTCCACTGGCACTGCTTTTTGTGGGATGTGATGAGTCAGGGCCACCTTGGTCCGCCATCTGCACCGTGTCCTCATCTCTTCATGTGATCACTCTGAGCATCCTCTTGCTCTGTGGTTGTTAACAGGGTGAGAACAGGGAGCTCTGAAGAAACTGTTCCCCTGCTTTTAATCTCGGTATCCATAGTGGGAGCTGGGGATGTCTGGATGGAGACCCCAGTGGCACAGAGCGGGAAAGTAGCACGAGACTCTGGGAGGATGAAATTATTGGGGAATTCCACCGAATTACTGAAGTTCTTACATGTATCTTAACATATGGTCTTGTTTTCCAAAGGCTTATACCTAGCCTGAATTTGGGAAGATTTTCACAGGAACAGCAGAAGGCACACCCCAAAGGCCTCTTGCACCTGCCAAATTTCACAACTCTGCTCCAAACCACAGAAAAATAGAGCTTGGAAAGGTCATTGATATTTTTAGCCTTCCTTCGTAAGGAAATACATCTATGCAATCATGCTGCCGCTCTCTCCCTTTGCATTCCTTGCTATTACGTCGGAATTGTTGGCTGGCCTCAGCCAAATTTGACAGAGGAACGGAAGGCGCAAAGATATTAAGTTCCTACAAGCTTCATGAAAATAGGAATTGGGCGAAGCAGAGATGCCAATAATGCCAGCGACAAGAGGGAAGCAGCAGGTGGGCTCAGGCTTTGCTGGACAACAGATTAAATACCTTTCCTCTGCTTTGGCAATAGGTTCCCTCCAGGATATAGGGGATATATTTTGGTTGAATCATATGTCAGCACCTTGTAGTCCCTGGAACCAGAGCTGATGGGCTCATGGGGAAGGATCCACGGCTCTCTATTCCACTTAGGAGATGTAGCAGCCAGAAGAGTCACCGTAGTGATGCCCTCAGTGCAGCTTTGCAGATGGTGTTAGGGTGATCTCCTCTCGCCTGGTGATGGTGCTACCTGGGTGTAGTCAAATATTTGGGTGAGTTTGTGTTAGACAAAACATCTTCTGTGATCTCTAAACCCCAGGATTTTACTAGAATATTAGCCAATGTTTTAAAAGGGATGCCTGATATTTGAGTACCGTGATTTATTTGCATCCCTCTGTGTAAATATGGGCTAATTACTTTTTCACTTTAACTTTAATGACCCCTTGCATTTTATGTGGCATACAACATCCTGAGAGGACGTAAAAGATGGCACATAAATATGAGGCTATTAAGGCAAAGATTTATTTGTAACATTTGAAGGAAGGATGTTTTGTGCCCAAAAGCAAATCCCCTAGAGATGCTGAATCAGCAGCAGCCCAAGGATGGCAGAACTTTGCCCGCGGCCTCCAGGGATGACCCAGGCGAGCACCTATGTCCCTTGTCCCCGAGGGGCAGTCTGATTGCAGGAAGCCTGCTGGGAGGCCACGTGTTGAGGTGGAAAATGACTGCAACCCTACCTCCGTAGGGTGTGCAGCACCTTGAAACTGGGATTAAAGAGAGCTCTGCAACTACAAGGAGCCTTTAATAGAGCAACAGGCAGGTCAACAACCAGGAGGAGGAAGAACTCAAGAGGCATTCAAGTGTCGAGCAGGTCCAGGCTGGCTGATGCAAATGCCCATGGGGCTCTGCCAGGATCTTCTAGGGTATTAAGTTGCAAATAAGGCTCTTACTGGACTAGTTAACCTCACAGGCCGGATGTGGGCATGGGTCACCTGCCTTGTCAACATCTTCTGGTCCTCAGATGTATGGGTTTATGCTTGGCCCTGCTCAACTAAGTATTTTTTGCTCAGGTGCAGGTTGCCAGGTGACACTGATCTGTGATATCCTTTGTCACTGGGGTATCCCTCAGCATCTGTGTCACCCACAAGCATTATCACCTATGATAGTAGCTTTTCTTCTAAGTTATGTAAAATATTAGCTGTAATGGAGACCAAAAAAATGATCCCTGAAGTGACCTGCACTTTATTTTAAGATGTAGACATTAAGCAGCCTGTCGTTGCTTAATTTAATTTAATATTGACACATTGACTTCATGGCATCCTAGTTTCTAAGCCAATGTCACATAGTACCAAGTCCAAGGCTTTTTATCTCTTTCAGCAAAATTTATCATCTTATCAAAGGCTTCCAGTTAGTTTGAGAAAGTACATTTTATATAAACCAGTGTGGATTGGCATTGGTTTTAGTGACCTCCTTTAGCTCTTAGGGCACTGTGCCAGCTGTTGCATTATTTGGCCTTTGCCATATGTCACTTTATTAGTTTGAATCTTAACCCTGTCCTGCAACAGAGCCCTGAAGCAGTTAATGCAAGAGTTGTGGCAGCTTCTATAGAAATTACGTGGATAATTTCCATTCTTGTAGTTTCCTTGGTTTATTCAATTCCTAATCCAAAAGCAAATGACAAATTTTGAAATATCCCCTGGAATTAAAATTCACTTTACAAGTGTATTTTGGTTTAATTGAAAGGTTTTCAATAAAACAACGGATCTGTGATGTTTTAATAAGATCCGAACACTTGGCTTAAGCAAAGAAAATTGTAATTTTATCAAAATCAGTACAAAAGGCACTTCAATTTGTGTAAAAAATGCAATGTCTAATAGAAGAATGTTTGGCCAGAGCATATTTGATCAGCTATGCGTAGGATGAGTGAGGAGAAGGCACACTGCGACGCTTCCCGAATTATCTCCTACCCAAGTCCGATGCCCTGTGAAGCCCTGACACTTTGAGTGGTGCCCGCTGGCTTTTTTCCTGGTTTGGTTGCACCAAGTCCCACCAAAAGAGAAGACAAACTGAATGAGATGTACAGCACTGGCATCCCCTGGCAGGTCTACCCGCATACCCAGTGGTCTCAGGAAGGGTAAGGGTCTTTTCAAGTCAATTAAAATAGTAAAGGACATGAGCCTGCACGCTCGGTGTTCGCAACAACTGAGGAAACATCCGTCTTTCTGTCCTAAGGGAAAGGGGGGAAAGAGGATGACTCAGTTTTCTTGAGCTAACCTTGGTTTATACCACTGGTTTCTACAGACCCTGAAGCAATAAATCAACTTTTTAATTCGAGCTGTAGCAGTTTATGTGTTTGTATCTGGCAGTCAGGGCTCAGCCTCTTGCGTTGCCTGTGGTGGCAGCAGCAATAGGGCAGGCACTGATGCCTCAGGGTGGTGAAGAAGTCTCAACAGAGCAACCTCTGTGTTTGGATATCAGACATTCCACAAGGAAAAAAAAAAAAAGTCTTAGGAATTGTTTCCTATTTTACCCTCCTCAGCCAAAGGGTAACAATTTTTGTTGCCATAGCTCATGCTGCCTCTGAGGAAGTGGGGAGCTTACCAGGGGGCTGGTGGGGTGTGAGAGGGGCAGCTGGAAGACTTTTGAGGTGCATCCCTGGACCAGATGTTGTACTCCTGTCCCCGGATCCTGATGACCTTTGTCTCAGCTGGTGGTTTGTGCCCATAACTGCCATGTCCTCAGTGTGAGCAAGGATTACCTTTTGTAATCAGATGTCATGGACGGAGAGTACCTAATCAAGCTTTTTTGTGTCTGTTGTTCTTACGATAGAGGAAAATATTCAACTGTCATGTGTTTATTAACATTTTGTATGAAGGTAGCGTGTCTTAGCCTGTGTCTCTCTGAGAAACAAATACAAAACTTCCTGTATAAAGGTATACATCTAAGTAAGGGAGGCAAAATCCCCTCTGTGTACTACGGATGATTTTTTTCTTAAAAGCTGCATGCATTTCATCGAATGTCTATCATATTATCGCTCGGCCTGATAGTCTAGATACTCTGTCTCCTTGACAACAGACAACATCCAGCGTGGAGTACCCCACTGTCGCCAGATGCTTGGGGAATCTCACTGCCCCGGCGAGTGAGAGGGCTGAGCCCGGGGCAGGAGGCGAGGAGGCTGTTGGCAGGGTGCCTGCCAGGGGAAGGAGGCAGTCCACAGCCTCTCTACCTTCAGCCCCAGCCACGACTGAAAAGCCACGAACCACAACAAAATTAACTTTTCTGCCGTTCAGAAATGTAAAAACTCGGTGCAATGGAAGAATTAATACGGCTAATTAAAGGCAAAGATTGCACATTAACAAAGGAAGATAAGCATTTAATTTCCAGCCTTATTGCATTTCAGACCTGAATATTGGTTCCAAAGGTGGCTGCAGACTTATTTGCCTTTCTATATGTGTATGTACATAATATACATATGTATGATTACAATCTCCTGCCCTGCTTTAATAATATACTTAATTGCTTTCTGGCCCCACCTCAAGCTGCCTAAATTCATTTCACAGGGAAAAGATTATTTGCTGTTGGCCTTTAGCAAATAAATTGCCTGCCATCCTTAATCTGGGTAATAAAAGGTACTGCATCAGCCTGCTCGCGGTTCTGCACGTTGCATCTGCTTCCACGCAAAGTATTACTGACAGCTATTTTCCTTGTGCCATCTCCAGCAAATGGAGTGAGTAGGTAATGTAAAATGTAAACCCAACAGATTTGCTGAGAGTTGGATTCCTTGTCTTCCATTACTCTGGCTGTGACACTAAGTATATTATTTGCATATGACATTTGCATTACATATTACATCTACTGTGCTATCTTTTTAAATGCCATGCATGAGAATGAATGATAAATATACAGGTGCAATACTTTGATCAACTCGCATGTTTGCATATATACATACTTACAGGGGAAAGCACACACACGTACATGACACACACTCGTACATCCCCACGTCTGCAATCACAGAAACCATGGCTATGGTTCACACTGTGTCTGTCAATAGGCTTTTCCCCCAGAGTATTATAAAATGGGGCACAAATTGGAAAGGAAAGAAGATACATTAAAGAGAAAGGGGGACCAGTGTTCAGGTAGGATTTTTCCATCCAAGAAGGATTTGCTGATGTGATATTTTTCATTAAAGGAAGGCAGCAGGAGGCAGGAATTATCAAGGAGGGGGAAAACGCGCAGCCCTTTACTCTTATCACTTTCACCCGGGCGACTGTTGGGATGTAAAAGGTCCAGGGTGGTACAAATGTCACGGCCAGGCAATTGCCAGAACATCAGGTGCGAGGATGCAAAGATAAGAAACACATCACATCCTTTAAATGTAATCCAGCAGGGGGAAAGAGCTCCTGAAGATATTGTAATCTCCTTGGGGAGCAGGCTGTGTGTCTCTGCTTAAGCGTTTAGGTGGCTGTGAGTGTCTTTGGTGGAAGCACACAGGGCACTGAAAGCTTCCAAGACTGCTTTTCTTTTTTTTTTTTTTTTTTTTTTTTTTTTTTATTTCACGGGGGGAGGGCTGGG
>NW_015090803.1:1398950-1414797 GCF_001431845.1 Calidris pugnax | reverse complement strand
TTTTTTTTTTTTTTTTTTTTTTTAATATATCAGGAGGAAGGTGTAGGAGGTGACATTTTTTACTTAATAAATATCAGACACGTTCCACATCCGACTTACCAGAAAATAAGGACAATGCCAGCAAATGTCAGTGCAAATTTTGCCAGCCTTTTGTACTGGTTTTGTTCAGCTCCCCATCAAGTGAACAGCCAGAAAGGGCATGAAATTGAGAGAGGCAGGACGTGGTTGGGACTGGGACACAACCTGCAGCAGAGAAAATGGATCAAGGTCAATCCCCAACGTTGGCAGATGCAGAGGAGTACAGGATAGATTGTGCATGGGTTTGGTCCTCAATGTACTTCACAGCTGGTCCCCATTTAAAGCCAGGCAGATATGAAAGCATATGGGATATTGCCAGCCTGCCTGGTTTAATGATGGTAAAATATCATTCATCACTCAAGCAGTGGGGGGTGGGGGGCAGTTTCTTGAAGGCAGGAGGTAAAGGCAGTACTTAAAGTAATTGAAATTCAGGGATGAGCTCAGGGACAGCTGGGCAAGAAGGGAGGTGGGTGCCCAACAGGGGGGTGCTCCCTCCTTTCCCCATGAGAGGGAAGAGCTTCATCCACCCCCTCCAGCCTGCTTTATCTCCCGGGGAGAGACATCCTTTGCCCAGGATGTGAAGTAAGAGGTTTCCTCTGTGGTTGCTCCTGAGCCTTCCTCACATATGAGCTCTGTGTTTGCCTTCTGGGTGCTTTTGGGCACAGGCTGAGAAGCTGAGGCAGTCATGTTGCTCCTTCTTCACCTGTGCTGTTTTCCAAGATGGGCCAAGCTGTGCCTGTTTGGTCATGCTGGGACTGGACACGGACAACGTGGAGCTACCAAGGTACTCATGGGCACATCCAGCAGCATCATCCCCATGGCTGAGCATGCATCCAAAGGACAAGGGCGAGACTGTCTGTGTACAGGGTAACACTGTGCATGGCATGACAACCTCAGAGCATCCCACTGATGGAGCTCCTCTACCTATATCTCTGCTGCCTTATTGTGAAATGCCTCAGGTAGATAAACATAGCTAGCACTGCCAGGCAAAAAAAAGGCAGGCAAAGGTAGGGAACATCTAGAGGAGGATGGACTGGATCAGTAGGGATGTATTTGGCTGGAAGAGAGATGGTTGCAGGGCAAGGGTGAGCATGCGAGAGGTCTGTGA
Source organism: Calidris pugnax (assembly GCF_001431845.1). NCBI lineage: Eukaryota > Metazoa > Chordata > Aves > Charadriiformes > Scolopacidae > Calidris > Calidris pugnax. The sequence continues at coordinate 1,413,611 of NW_015090803.1, read as the reverse complement.
AAGAAAGGGAAATGGGAAGGAACTTTAATTCCTTCTCACCAGACTCGAAGTCATAATCTAAATTTATTAGGCAGCAGGTTTAAAAGAAGCAGGGGACAACAAGGTATTTCAGCACTGAGTTGCCCTTTGGAATTGTTGGCACAGGACGGTGTGGGTGCTGGAAGCTTTGTAAAGGGTCAGAAAGCAGCTAGACAAACTCGAGAAAGCAAAATCCTTCAGGGGCTGCTAAGATGTCACCTCAAGCCGCTGAAGTCCCTGAGCCACTGACTGGGATGCACCTTCCTCAGGCCCTCCCTAGACATTGCTCAGGAGGCTGGGTAGGGGCTGGGGGGGCTGGCTGCCCAGGGTGGCTGTTTTCTGTTCTCCTAGCCTGCTGTGCTGCTTTGGCATTCCTCCCGAGTGAGTCACCTCACCTGGCTTTGCCTCCTGGAACTGGACATGGCAAGGGCAGAAGCTGATGGGATCTGGGGTGCTCAGCCCGTCGGCCAAACCGGGAAGTGCCCCCCAAGCAACATGAGTCCCACACTTCAGGGAGGCCTTAGTGTGTTTACATCCTTGCCACACAGGCAGGCTGCAGTGACTAATTGCGTGCTAATGAACAGGCTGCTTTGCAGATCGCAAGATATACCCCAGAACACGTTGCACACATTTGTCACAAGGCTCCTGACTTGTTCTGGCCCTTTCTTATTCCCACGTCGGGAGTTGAGGCAGCCTCGGTTTTGCAATGGAATATTTTGCTCCATGTGAATATCATAAGCGGTGATGATTAATGGCAGATTTTTAAAAAAAAAAAAACAAATTACATGTGAATTTCAGAGTTTCTCATCTGACACTTTTCATTGTGCAGTTTGATGACACTTAAAAAAATTATTTCATCAAAACTTTCTGGCATTGCTGCAGCCCAGTGTTTGTCTGGGCTGAGAAACACGGAGGCTACAAGGAACCCTGAGCTTGACTAAGCTCACGGGGACAGAAAAATAGAAAACATCGTGGCTTGATGCTCATACCTGCAGCCTGCTAACAGCAAGGAAGCTGGGTTTAATTTTACAGGTGCAAATTAAACAGTATGGGAACAAATTGCAAACAAAAAATAAACCACATGGTTGAAACTCCTCAAAATTAATGTGTAGGAAAGGAAAGGAGAGGGAAGGCAGGCTGTGCTGTCTGAGAAGAGGCTCCCTGGAGCCTTTGCTGCAGGAGCCCCCGGAGGCTTCCCCCCGGGGAGGTGCCCAGGGATGCTGGCGGGGCAGCCAGGGGCTGGCAGGCTCATCAAGTTCCCAGCAGCTTTAATTGCGCTGCATCTTGGATTTTCCTCCTTCCTCCCCCTCTTTCTCACAAAGCGAGTCCCTAGGGACAAGCGAGGGGTCATGAGGAGAGGCACGCTGCCTTGGCAAGCCCTTGCAGAGCCCCGGAGAGCGGAGGAGGATGAGTGAATCTGTGGAGTTGATCTTTCCAGGTACAGCAGCCACGTCTGGCCAAGGGCTGGCTGAGGCCATCATCTCAAAAGCATGCTGGAAAGGTCAAGGTGCTGCATGACATGGCCCTTGCCCCGGGCTCATCTCTCTCCTCCAGCTGATGGCTCCGTGTCCGGGCTGGCAGAGCTGGGGGTGGTGGGAGCTCTTGGAGGGGCTCTGCAGGCTCCCATCAGGCAGAGGGGACCCAAGGGAGTACTGCTTGCTTTGGGAAGGGGAGATGGAGAAGAAGTGGTGGGCAGAAAGCCCAGGCAGCCTCACCAAGGCCACCTGAGTGAGAAGAGGCAAGCGAGGTGGGTTAGGCTGTACCTGTGTGTGGTCACACCATCCCCACAGTCACATGTGTCCTTGACTCAGGGCCCTTGGGACCACCCATAGAAGAGGGCTTGGGTTGGTGGTCACGTTGCTGGACTACCTGCACTGGGTAATCGGTCCATTCTTCTGGCCAGGGGCCACGGCATGTGAAAGGGGCTGGATTTGTCCTTACCAACTTCATTGAGCACAGAGGAGCCCAGGGGTGGCTGGCAAGGCAGCTGTGCTCGGGGCACACCAGGCGTTGCTGGGCTCCAGCTTCCAAGGGAGCATCACCTGCAACACTTAGCACTGGGGCTCAGCTTCAACTTCAGAACCTTAAAACCTAGGAAAGCATTTTTTCCTTCACTTTCTGTTGGAGGTGGGCTCGGACTGAAGCCCTGGGCATGCACTCCGGCTCAAATTTGATATGTAAATGCAGATTTGGGGTTCCCAGGCTCCAGCATTACCCAGGGCTGCAGCAGCACCCCGGGTGCAGGCATCAGCAATGCCATGAGCACCTGGAGCCAGAGCTGGAGAGCCGCTTGCATCTTGAGGCTCTTTACTTGATTTTTTCTTAATGAGAGCTGGAGTTGCCTGTGTGTGTAAATCACTCTGATTATAGTAGCTTTACTACAGCACCATCTGCTTCATGGGACTATGTGGCCATAAAGATAGTTATTGCCACGAGTGTGTGTGTGTGTGTATTTACACAGGGTGTACGAGTCAGATATCCTCAGCTCCCTGCCTGCAGCAACCCCCCTGGAGAATATATAATAATCCAAGAAACTCTGAATTTGGAGGCAGTGCACCTCCACACACAGAGCAGACGAGAGACCCAAATCGTTTCAAGGCGGTGACTGGAGTACTTCTTAAAAGGAGGATCCTTTCCCTGACATCTGTTGCTTATAACAAGACTGGTTTCCGTGGCATTGGTAGCCTGATGCAGGCAATTTTTCTGCCCTGAAAGCCTTCTATTTCAATGCTTTTTAAAGTTACTGGCTTAAAAGAAGGGATGGGTATTCTTTCCCCCAGTTTAGGGCAGCTTTTTTGAAAGAAAAAGCTTGCTCCAGCCCAGGCAATCAGATTTCTGTTCCTAAAACCCATGTTTGCACCAGGCCTGGAGGAGCAGTGGGCAACTGGTGGAAACATTGGGTGCACCCAGGGCTCAGAGCACCCCGAGTGGAGCCAGGCAGCATCGGCCCTGGTGAGACGAGCGAGCCCCAGGCACCAGGGACGGAGCACAAAGACCTGACGTTGGAGAGAAGCGTTAGAGGACTGAAGGAATAAACCTGTTAAAAGAGCAAGGATTTGTATATCCAACAGAAATAACATTTCAGACCTGCAATAACACACAGCAGAGTGTTCGAGCTGCTAATATATCTCATTGTCATGTTTCCTCTAGGTTTGCTTTGTGCAGAAGGGATGCTGTCAGAGAGCCAAAGCCAAAAGTTTCAGGTTTATAAAACAAAACGGTCTTTTTAATTTTTTTTTTTTCATTATTTCAATAAAATGAAATGCCTGTTGCTTTTTTAAACATCCCTGGCTGGTCTTGGGAAGAGAAACAAAGCAGGGCTCTCTGACGCAGGAGGAGCACAGGACATCAATGGCAGCTGTGTGTCCTTGTCCCAGCCAAGCAGGACATGAAGCATGAGCCCACCACCTCAGCTTTGGAAAAAACACTGCATCCTGAAATGTGCTTAGATGAAAACACATCCTAGGTTGAAGGGCAGCTCAGGTGAGGGCAGAGAAAAGGAATTCGGGGGCTTTCATCCCCTCTCCAGCTTTGGCAGGAGGCCTCTGTGTTTGGTAATATTCTGCATATCTGAAAACACAACCTCCTTGCTGAAGAAGTTCAGGGTTATTTTTAGGAGTTTGGGATTGTTTTCTTGTTCCCACAAGCTCTCTCTAGGACTACAAACAGGAGGCCAGCTGGAAAGCTCGGGTTTAAGGTTTGCTTTGGACGGCTAGTGCTTCCCAGAGAGCTGGGGGGGGTTTGCCCCAGCCCCTGGTCCCCCAGCAGGGCTGTGACACCAGCAGCAGGGGTGCTGGCCATCCAGGTGCCCACATTTTGAGGACAGGGCCACTGCTGCTCTGGAGAGGGAGCAGGGATGATGCCCTGCAGTCCCAGCTGGGCTGTGCTTTGGGACAGTGAACTGCTGCTTTCCCCATCCCCAAAAGGTGGAAACATCCTGATCTCATCTTCTGCAGGCACAGTGTCACGGGGGCTGGCATGGACCCACCAGGGCTCTGAGCGCAGCAGCTCAGAGTGATGGTTGCAGCCACAGCCCGTGTGAGCGTGGGGGGACAGAAAGCCATGTTCCCCATCTGCACATCTCACAGTGATTATTTACAACCTTTTGAAGGTTTGAGATTCCAAAGATTCAAAGTCTTTGAATTGGGGGTGAACTTCTGAAAAGCCAGGCACTATCTCTAGCAGGACGCATGAGCTCAGTGCAGGAGTGGCTAGGTGAAGCTTTACAGCTGAGTTGTGAGGAGATAAAACCAGGTCATGGTGATGGTCTCTTCTGGCCTGCATACGGAAGGGTGAGCCAGCAGGAGAGCACCAGGCTTTGCAGGGAGCAGGATGGAGCTGGACTTGGTAAAACCAGGGCATGGGGGAGGCTGTGCTGCCCTGCACGGTGGAAAAAAGGCTGTCCCTAATGTGCTGCCTCCTCCCAAGGACCCTCCACCAGTTTAGGCATCTGGATTGGGATCTGCAGAAGATAATAGAGAAGGGAGCTGTGGGACACCATGCAGCGTGGCCCTCCTTCGCGTTCCTCCTTGACTGAGCTCAGGGCTGTGCTTTGCCCACCCTGCTCGGCTGACTTGGGGTGTGCAAGGAGAGGGAAGGGAGGGAGGATCTCCAACAGTCCATTGTGGTGGCCCCCCTTTTACAGCCAATTAATAAGGAACCACATTTGAGCAGGCTGCAAAGCAAAGGTTATAGCATTGCCAGAGGAGGAAAACCCAGCGGGAGCAGGTGGCAGGAGAGCTGACTCCAGGTACTGTCAGCTACACCGGCTCGCAAGCAGATGGCACGGAGAAGGAGAGGCTCCGAATTAGTGAGCTTTGGCTTTGTTTTAAGTGGGAGACAAAAAGCACTATGGAAACCTGCCCCAAGGTGCATCCCCGTAGCAATTCTTTTTCCCTGTGAGTTTCTGCAGGGCTGTGCTCAGGTGCGGTGCAGGCTCCAGCTCTGTATTTATCACACGGGGAGATAAGCCCCGTGCTGCTCGTGCGTTACACCTTCTGCTTCGCCGTTACTACATGCCAACAACAAGCAGGATGTTTGTTATAAAATAGAGCCATTTTTAGAGCAGGAGGCTGATTGCCGGCCGCCCCCCGGTTATGTCAGGAGAGGCAGGCAGCTGCACCCCGAACCCATCCCTGACCTCCAGGGCAGGTGGTGGGATGGCAAAGGGGATTTTCCACCTTTAAACTTTTCCATGCAGCGTGCCCAGGTGATTCGCAGCAGTAAAATCTATTCCCAGAGGGGGCTGGGTGAGGACAGAGCCGTCAGGGCTCCCTGGCAGCCCATAGCTGGCATAGCTCAGCCCAGCGGGCAGTGTGCTGCTCCTGCGCCCGGCATGCCAGCCCGTGCTCCTCCTCACAGCCTCTGTTCTGTCTGTGGGCTAATATTTTCCATTCGGTGCATCCAAAAAAAAACCAACAGCCCAACTGGGATGGAGAGCCCTCTGCACCCTGATGCCCTGGGGCTGCCAATATCCCCCCCCCCTGCCCTGGCAAAGACCTACAACCAGGGCTCTGCGCTCCCCACCGCCCTGGGAAGCAGCTCCCACAGCCAGTGATGGCTTTTTTGCCTCCTGTCCCCTCTAATTGCTGGCTCCTCGGGGCAGCTGGGTGCTGGGAGGAGAGACTGTGCTTTGCCCATCTCCGGGCAGATGTCTGAGAGCTGTGGCGAAGCGATGCCATGGAGCTGCCAGGCCTCTGCGCCGGTAACTGTGGAGAAAGGTGGTGGAGAACCACCATCCATCCCGCCTGTTAAAGTGCAAACTATCTGACTGGGGTTGTGTGCCTCTCTTTAAAATGGCTGGTGGAAAGGGAAGCCATAATCTGAGTTCTGGCTTTGGGCTCTTCTGCCTCCTCAGGGCTCTATCCCATGGTGCATTTTCGGAAAGCTCCCCACAGGCCCGGCCCCTCAAAGGTGGTGGTGGGAGAAACCTGAGGTGCACAGAGCAGACCCACCATTGCACATCTCCCTTGGCTATGGCACAGCAGCCGCCTGTGCCAACCCAGCAAGCAGCCTGTCCCTGCAGCAGGGCATCTGCCCCGGCAGGGCTGGTGGCCAGCCAAAGCAAAAGGCAGTGAAACTCAGGGACCCACAATGTACTGAGCAGAAGAGGGGAGGAAGAAAGAAGAATATGTGCTAGGAAAGCAAAAACTGCGGTGGGGGAGGGATGTTTGTATAAATAAAACTAATTGCCCGGCATGAGGATGGCTCTAGTTTTGCTGTTTATATCTTCTCTTTCCAGGCAGTGCCCATCCCAGTTGCAGGCACAGCTTCCTGCAAAAAGCCACGAGCAGATCAGCAGCGATGGGAAAACTTCCCCAGATGCTTCTCCCGTGCCTCTGGAAGAGTGGCACACCACGACCTTGACACGCACAGCACAGAAGGAGACATGGCTGGAAGGTGAAGCTGGAGCAGTCGTCGTTTGCACCCCCAGACATCCCTGTACCCCTCGACTACGTTTGCACCCCCAGACATCCCTGTACCCCTTGACTACAAGGCTGAGGGGGGATCTAATCAATGTTTACAAGGCTGAGGGGGCATCTGATCAATGCTTAAAAATACCTAAAGGAAGGGTGTCAAGAGGATGGGGCTGGTCTTTTTTCAGTGGTGCCCAGGGATAGGACAAGAAGAAATGGGCACAAACTTGAATATAAGAAGTTCCACCTAAACATGAGGAGGATCTTCTTCACTTTGAGGGTGGCAGAGCCCTGGAACAGGCTGCCCAGAGAGGTGGTGGAGTCTCCTTCTCTGGAGACATTCCAAACCCGCCTGGACACGTTCCTGTGCAACCTGCTCTGGGTGGACCTGATCTGGCAGGGGGGTTGGACTAGATGATCTCCAGAGGTCCCTTTCAACCCCATGTGATTCTGTGATTCTGTGAAAGTAACCTTGCAGCACGGGCAGGATGCCAGCAAGCACAGCAGCACCAGCACCAGCACCTTCCTGAAGGCTCCTGGAGACATTTAAGCCCTGATTCTGCACAGGACATGAGGGATCCTGATCACTAACACACCTTGCATCATCATGACTGGCGAACCACCCCGTCAGATGAGGGAAAGCATGGCAAAGCAGACACGGAGGCAGGAAATAAGGAGCTGGGATCATTTTCGTCAGGATAGCTGCAGGAGTGGTTCGCAAATTCGTTAAGAAGGCCGATGGTGCTTAACGCATGCCTTAATGATCTGGAAAAAGAGGTGAGCGGTGAGGTGGCAAATCTGCAGATGGCCCCAGATTATTGCAGTTGCTTGAGATGAGGCTGTGAAGAGCATTTTTATGGCGAGGGCCCTGCCCAGGAGCTTGGTCCCCAACTCGGAGCGGCAGGGTGTCCCTCTCATTCCAGGCTGGTGGCATCCTTCATATTGTGGCCACAGTGCACAAGGCAGCAGGGCTTCCACTGCCCCATCTTTCAGATGGGTCCCTAAATAAAGCGCGAGACAGCAAATTTGGGAGTCCTCCGCCAGCTGGAGTGCACATACCCTGGGGTGCAGTGCGAGTGGAGTAACGGGCATGGGGGGCAGATGTGCTGGCAGGTGAGGAGCTGGGAATGAAGAGATGAGAAAGGTTTTCCTGAGACACAGCCTCTCAGTTGAGGTCTGAAGGAGAGGGACTCCCATGCCCTTACCTCCTTTAGTCCGCCCCCATAAATCCACCCTTCATTTATCAAAACCACAGGAGGCTGATGCTCTTTTCTAAAGATCAGTGAGACTCTCACCCAAGGCTGAACTTCAACTCACCAGGAACAAAAACCGGCAGTTTTGCTGGGCCAGAAACATTCCCTGTACCATTGAGTGGTGGCCGAGGAGGGGTCCCTCCACCTGTGATCCCATGGTGTCCCTCGCCAGGGCCGTGGGCTACGTGTGTGCCCCCCTCACTGACAGTGAGTTCCTGCACGTTGCACCTTGCCAAGCCCAAGCAATGCAAAAAGTTACGTGGAAACATGATGCATAATCAGAGCTTAGTCATCTAGATCTACATCTAGATCTCTAACTAATATGTTAATATGGAGTGGGTATAAGAAATAGTCGTGAAACCTTGGAGAGAGGAATCAAGCACTCTGTGTCACAACATTTCCTCTGATTTTTCAAAACCTGTGTATAAAACAGAGATAGTGCTTTACGCAGGGCTGGCCTGCTAGTTGGTGTTTGTAAGATGCCAGGACATTGCCAAGGTTGCACCCACACAAGCAGGCGATAGTGTGGCGCTGTGATCCTTTTAGTAAGTCTCATGAATCTTAAAATTAAATATAAGGTGTTTGAGATTTACTGATAATGGAAAGGAATGGAATGGAATAGAAGAAGAAAGAGAGGAGAGGAGAGGAGAGGAGAGGAGAGGAGAGGAGAGGAGAGGAGAGGAGAGGAGAGGAGAGGAGAGGAGAGGAGAGGAGAGGAGAGGAGAGGAGAGGAGAGGAGAGGAGAGGAGAGGAGAGGAGAGGAGAGGAGAGGAGAGGAGAGGAGAGGAGAGGAGAGGAGAGGAGAGGAGAGGAGGAGGAAACTTGGTTTTTGCCAACAACAGACGCCAGAACCTCCCTCTGGAATAGCCACAAATCCTGAGGAAAACGGTGTCATAAGCCACTTCCTCTTGGACCAGAAAACAATAGCTGCATACCAAGCCTCTGCTGCATCCACGCACAGGCTCAAATGAGCAAGACACCAGAATCCCCACGTTTTCTAAAGATCTTGGTTGACCTGCCTCACATTCAGGGCCTGACTCAGCAAGATAGGGAATTTACACCCACTGAAATCCCAGTTTCAATGGGTTTAAATAGGTGCTCAGCAGCACATGAGCCTGATGGACCAGGCTGCTAAATGCAGCAGTCTATAAAGCTGTGGAAAACCCTAAGGCTAGGTCTTAGCACTTCCAACTTGCTTAAAGATGTTTTGGTGTGTGTGCTGAGATGCTGTGCTGAAGCAAACCTGAGAAAAGCGCCTTGTAGTGCCGTGGTTGGTGTGTTAGATGGTATTATCTTGTACATGGAGGGGGAGCTGTCAAAACTCAGGAAGATTAATTGTGTGTAGCTTCAAAAAGCATGCCTTACCTTCACGTTTTCACATATATAAGTGTCATGGCAGCAGTAGTGAAGTGATAAAGCCGAGTCTCGAGGTAGCTCAGCAGGAATGAATAAATCTTCATAATTGACAGGCTGTAATAATAATAAATACGTGAAGAGTTTATTTCTCCCTCTATCCAGTTAGAAAGTGACTACATGGGAATCCTCGGCAGCAACCGGGACTCTTCTAAATAATTACCGAGTCAATCCACTCTGCAACCTCTGCCAGCTTCAGCATCTCAATAATTAAAAAGGTACCACTTGTAGCTAATGGTAAAAAGAGCAGATGTTTCCCCTTTGAAGCTTTTTCCTTCTTCTTTCCCATGGTTTCCACTGCCTTAAGCCGTGCTGTGTCTGAGCATCCCCCCGTTACGCTTTGCAGCGGGTCGCAGAGGCAAAGCCTGGTGAGGTCCTGCACCCCAGAACACGTGAGGGATGTACCTGCAGAAGCAAAGCTGGGTTTATGGCGCTGAAGGTGATCGCTCTCATTAGCTGGAGGGTGAAGCAGCAGCATGTTCTCAGTAAGTTGGCTTAATACCCTTATCCATGTCTCTGCTGGCACCCAGTCACCTGAATGCCAGGCAGGATGAAACACATCGCCACGTGCCCAGGCTGGCCAGGGCAGGAACCTTGAAAGCTTTTCCCATCTCGGGGTGGAGGTAGCTCATACACAAACCTATGCTTTGTTGTCTGCTTAAGGTTTGCACACTGTCTTTAACCCCAGCACTGGTCCGGGCTGTGCTCAGGCTCTGCATTCTCCAAGTGTGACTTTCGAATGTCACTCTTCCATGGTGCTGTCTTGCTTTCCTCTAACATTACAGCTCTCCTGTGGCCCAGTTTGCTTCGCTTGCCACTACAACCACACAGCACTCAAGAAATGCCACAGCCATCTCAAGGTGAGATAAAAGATAGGAAACATGCGTGCATGACTGCTTTTTTGGTTTGGGGCCTACAAGTTGCTCAATCTATCACAGCATCTCAAAAGGCGGCACGCTTGCTGCTGTTTAAAATCTGTGTTTTACCCTGTGAAATGGGATCATTGCTCTTTGCTAGTATTTGACATAGTAAAAATGACTACTGGAATGTTACAGGTCACTAAAGGATGTTGGCAATGAAACTGCAAATATTTTCCACCTTTAAAAGGATTTTTTTCATTTGAAGATTAAGATTTATGATACTGTAGTATTCTGGAGTTGCCCAGAAGAAACAGAGTTGCTGGTTTTGCTCTCAGAAAAGCTCAGTCCTCGTGAACCTAATAGACAGCACCATGGTAGTGCCATTGACATAGTTTTATACTTGGTTGAGCTGCTGGTGACTTTGATGTCTCCATTCCTGCATGGTGTCCAAAGGCTAAAAGTGGCTTTTCTGCTCCCCTTCTAGGGACAAATGTGAACGTGTTCAAATTTAAGCTGTCCTAAGTCAACAAAAGCCTAGCTGGTTTGTTGAGCTAGAGTAGTTAGGGCACAGAAGATGGAATAGGCTGCCCAGAGAAGTGGTGGAGTCTCCTTCTCTGGAGACATTCAAAACCTGCCTGGACATGTTCCTGTGCCACCTGCTCTAGGTAGACCTGCTTTGGTGGGGGGATTGGACTAGATGATCTCCAGAGGTCCCTTCCAACCCCATGTGATTCTGTGAGTCTGTGTAGCTAACATTACCTTCAACTGTCTTTAACTCTGTGGGCCAGATAGGTATTTATAGAGGGCCAGGGTGGGGAGGTGAAGGCACAATGAAGCATAGCAGTTATAAGCCCATTTCTGGATCCACAAAACCTGTCATGCACCTCTCTGTACCAATACTACAGTCCAGAGGTGAAAGCAGTGGAGCTGCAGGGATTTCACCCAGCCAAAGATCCCTTACAGAGTAGGCAAACTGTTGGCAGCTACGGCCAAAATGTCACGTTGCTCTGAGCACACAATTGCTCAAGCTCCCTTTGGGGTGGGCGGTGATCAAAGGGACAGCAATGGCAGCCCAGTGACATTGGGCCATGAGAGGTAATAACCAGACACGGAGTGGGGTCTGGCAGAAATTACAGCAGAAAGGCATTAACTGGCAACATGCAGGGGACAAAAGGGAGTCAATGGGTGCAAGAAGCCAGAAAGGGGGCACAGAAACCTTTCCCCCCGTGGTCACTAGCCACCAGTGGCATGGACAGTTGGCAATGCCCATGTCAGGCCATCCAGCTGCATGGCACAAGGGGTACCAGGGCTGAGGAGCGACCCTGCTGCCTTGACCCAGCTTACAGCAGAGTAGGGACAAGTGGTCCCAGGACCCACACCCTCAGTGTATGAGACCTGACAGCTCAGCTGAAGTTCCCTCCACACACCCTGGCCTGATGAGGTCCAGTTTGACCTCCAGGTAAAGCTGTACAGACGCTTGCGTCCTTCCTAAGGCAATGAGGGCCTGGGTGAGGCAGGAATATCCTCATTTCCCTTTCATTGTCCAAATATCCTTTGCCCTGGAGGGGTTGCACAATGCCTGCCTGCCGGGACTGCTGGACAATATCCATCAGCCTGCCTTGGCTGTGCTGCAGGGAGTATTTCCAAAAGCAGCCGGGTGACATAGGTGCTCATATCATCTTGCAAGTCAACAGGACTTGTGCTCCTTTGGAAACTTTTACTTCACATAAGCGAAGGCCTTTAAATATTTTTAAAGCCACAGCAAGGGGCACATAAATATTTGGGTATGGTCAGCCCCATTTTAGACAAATAAAACTGCCTACAGGGACCCTCAAAGATGCTCACATCATGCCAAATGATCAGTGTGGGGCTGATGCCTCCTCTGAAGTTGGCTTGTTTGATCTGTTAGCTGCTCTGATTCCTCCTTCCTCCTCATCTTCAGCCCCTGTAGAGAAAAGTGGTGACATGATTTATAGATGTGTTTCAAGGTATTTGAATATTTCCAGCCAGCTACCTCATTCCTGCTACCTGCTCTGATGGCTGCTGTGCCGAGGGCTCCATGAATAAAGGCTCAGGGCAAATGAATCCTCGTCTTCATTCTCAAGAAAGGTTTTTAAAAAATCATCTCCTCCTTCTATTATTTCCTTGTCTTGTTATTTTAATTTTTTCCTCTGTGCAGACAGCAGCATTAAGCCCAGTAGAGAATGAATGAATATCAATAAGATAGGGCAAAGATGGAATACGCAGCAGTTCTTTCCCAAACTTCTAATGAAAATGCCTCCAGGGAGGCGGCATTGCAACAGATAACACACACACAAAGACACAAATACACACACACTTGAACCCCATTTTTGGAAAACATCCTCATTTACAGAAAATACTCCTACGGGGGCAAGTTTCTAAATGTCCATTCAAATTCATGGTGTGCGTGCTCTGCCAGCAATGTTAGACAGTGTTGCGAAGAGAGGGCTGCAACAGGCTGGGAACACTAGAAAGTAAGACCCAGGCTTTGCTGTGAACTCTCAAATCAAGGACTGTTTCTAATTATAAAATGCATTACTCAAGTATTAAAGGAACTGATTCCTTGCTGGCAGGGAAAAGCAAGGAGATGCGTTTCCAACGGAGGACAGAGACAGAGAAGGAGAGACAGGGTCTATCCCATCATAAACTGCAGCAGCTAAATCCTCCCTTCAAAACTTCCTGTTTGCCCATCCTCTGAGCCCAGCCGTTTGCCCAGGGTGCCTTTTGGAAGCATCCCCTGCTCTGCAGCTGCAGGGGTGCCCTCACAACTCACCAGCTTTATTAAAAAACAGGAGGGAACCGAGTGTTTTAGAGAGACAGGGACCCAAGCCCAAAGCTAGGGCACAAGACTGGTGTCCGCAGCAGGAGCTGGTGGCTCCCCAGATGATTGCTCTGTCCCTCCTGGCCCTCCTCCCTTCTGTAGTTCCTCAAAACAGGGAAACAACAGCTGGGAATTACAGGACATGTTTCCCTTACAAGGCTGCCCAGGTAGCACCCATCTCTGGAGGCTTTAATGGTCTTGGTGACAGAGAAGTGACACGGCCCCAGCGAGGGCCAGACCAGAAAGCAGAATTTTCTGTGAAGTTGTGAGCAAAGGAACCCAACCGTGCCCTTCCCCTCACAAAATATTTGGGAAAAAAAAAAAAAAAGCCAGCTTTAAAATAAAATTTTAGTTAAAAGCTTAATAACACAAATTTTGAAAATCGTGAGTGCTAGGCTTTTCACTGTAAAGAAACTGCTTGCGGTGGAGCAAAGGCTTCGCGAGTATCCCCAGCGTTTCTTGCAATGGAAAAAACATTTCCCATGGAGAAGTCCAATGCTGACAACAGGCCTTTCTGATGGGGCAGCACAGACAGAATTGGCTTCTGGTTTCGGTTCTTCACAAGCTGCTGTCCCCCCGCCAGGCAGAGGGGCAGGGTGATCTCCCAGGAGGGCTCTGCAAGGGCTCATCACCCCAAAACTCTGCACAGCCGCCTCCTGACAGCCGCGGTGGGACACAAGGGGCAGAAGCAGGGGGGTATAGTACATCCCATTCTGGACACGCTGCCCACTCAGCAGGTGGGGACATGGGTGCTGCCTCCATGCAGGGTCCGAGGATGCGATGGGGAGGGCAGGCTGGGTGCTGTCGGTTAGCGATGAGCTGGGCTGCCCACCGGGAGGGGGAAAAATACCAGCAGGCATGAAGCACAGCACGAAAACTGGCTGGTGCAAGGGGTCAGGACGCAGTAAAACAAGGGGTAGAAGAGCTGCTGGGGGAGGGAGGGCCAGCAAGGGAGCCCAGGGAGGGATGGAGGAGGCTCTGCCAGGGCGGCAGCACACACAGATGCTCCCGCCAGCCGGTTGTGCCACTTCCCTCCTCCAAATGCTTGCTGCCATCACATCTGCTCCAAGTGCAAGGCTGGACGTGAGCGTCAGTGCAGCTCACTCCTGGGGCTCCAGGCAGAGGAAGAGGAGGATGCAGGAGCCAGGGGAGCACAGGAGTGCAGGCAGGAGATGCTCCTCTCTTGTAAAATAGAATCATAGAATTTCCCAGGCCGGAAGGGACCTCCAAGGGTCATCTAGTCCGACCTCCCCGCAGTCAGCAGGGACACCCCCAACTAGACCAGGTTGCCCAGGGCCTCGTCGAGCCTCTCCTTGAATATCTCCAGGGATGGGGCCTCAACCACCTCCCTGGGCAACCTGTTCCAGTGCTCCACCACCCTCACAGTAAAGAACCCCCTTCTAATCTCCAATCTAAATCTGTTCCCCTCCAGCTTGAAGCCATTTCCCCTCGTCCTGTCACTACAGGCCTTTCTAAAGAGGTTCTCCCCAGCCTTCCTGTAGGCTCCCTTCAGGTACTGGAAGGCTGCTATTAGGTCTCCCCGGAGCCTCCTCTTCTCCACATATTGATGCTGTAAGGCTGAGAGTCAAAAGAGTCAAACAGCAAGAGGTTGCCACGTTTTGGCAAAAAGCATTTTTTTGCAACTAACCAGTGTGGGTTGACTCGTGCTTTGTGTGTAGATGCTTCCCCTCCTCTGACTATGGTGGCAGCCCTGCTTTGGGGCTGATTACACCTAGAACAGTTTGAGCATCACTCGTAGCAAACAGCAATATAATTGTTGCTTCTCTCATGACCGAAAACCTCATTTTCCCTTCGTCTTCATTCTGAACTATATAATCTCCGGAGAGCCAAGAAGTGTT
>NW_015090803.1:1381302-1388639 GCF_001431845.1 Calidris pugnax | reverse complement strand
AAAATGTTAGGAATATCAAAAGGGCAGTACCCCATGTTTATTGGCTGAAAGTATAATTCAGCCATAACACTTCATAATAATAAAGACATCCATGTAATTTAGTACAATGTCATGACTCATCACGTTCATGAGGCAGAAAATGCAAAATAGAATAGTATTTATAATTCCTGTACAGTATAGTTTGAATAAAACTCAGCACTGTATTGAGTAAATATATACAAAAATCATACAAATACATGGTCTGTTTCTCCAGTCATTAAAATTGACGTGCTTTAAAATGTAAAATAAAAAATTATATAAGGCTACAACCCACTCAGTGACACAGTCTATTGCACTTCCCTCCAGTCTTCAAATTCATACTAGGAGAGGAGAGGAGAGGAGAGGAGAGGAGAGGAGAGGAGGAGGAAACTTGGTTTTTGCCAACAACAGACGCCAGAACCTCCCTCTGGAATAGCCACAAATCCTGAGGAAAACGGTGTCATAAGCCACTTCCTCTTGGACCAGAAAACAATAGCTGCATACCAAGCCTCTGCTGCATCCACGCACAGGCTCAAATGAGCAAGACACCAGAATCCCCACGTTTTCTAAAGATCTTGGTTGACCTGCCTCACATTCAGGGCCTGACTCAGCAAGATAGGGAATTTACACCCACTGAAATCCCAGTTTCAATGGGTTTAAATAGGTGCTCAGCAGCACATGAGCCTGATGGACCAGGCTGCTAAATGCAGCAGTCTATAAAGCTGTGGAAAACCCTAAGGCTAGGTCTTAGCACTTCCAACTTGCTTAAAGATGTTTTGGTGTGTGTGCTAAGATGCTGTGCTGAAGCAAACCTGAGAAAAGCGCCTTGTAGTGCCGTGGTTGGTGTGTTAGATGGTATTATCTTGTACATGGAGGGGGAGCTGTCAAAACTCAGGAAGATTAATTGTGTGTAGCTTCAAAAGGCATGCCTTACCTTCACGTTTTCACATATATAATAGTGTCGTGGCAGCAGTAGTGAAGTGATAAAGCCGAGTCTCGAGGTAGCTCAGCAGGAATGAATAAATCTTCATAATTGACAGGCTGTAATAATAATAAATACGTGAAGAGTTTATTTCTCCCTCTATCCAGTTAGAAAGTGACTACATGGGAATCCTCGGCAGCAACCGGGACTCTTCTAAATAATTACCGAGTCAATCCACTCTGCAACCTCTGCCAGCTTCAGCATCTCAATAATTAAAAAGGTACCACTTGTAGCTAATGGTAAAAAGAGCAGATGTTTCCCCTTTGAAGCTTTTTCCTTCTTCTTTCCCATGGTTTCCACTGCCTTAAGCCGTGCTGTGTCTGAGCATCCCCCCGTTACGCTTTGCAGCGGGTCGCAGAGGCAAAGCCTGGTGAGGTCCTGCACCCCAGAACACGTGAGGGATGTACCTGCAGAAGCAAAGCTGGGTTTATGGCGCTGAAGGTGATCGCTCTCATTAGCTGGAGGGTGAAGCAGCAGCATGTTCTCAGTAAGTTGGCTTAATACCCTTATCCATGTCTCTGCTGGCACCCAGTCACCTGAATGCCAGGCAGGATGAAACACATCGCCACGTGCCCAGGCTGGCCGGGGCAGGAACCTTGAAAGCTTTTCCCATCTCGGGGTGGAGGTAGCTCATACACAAACCTATGCTTTGTTGTCTGCTTAAGGTTTGCACACTGTCTTTAACCCCAGCACTGGTCCGGGCTGTGCTCAGGCTCTGCATTCTCCAAGTGTGACTTTCGAATGTCACTCTTCCATGGTGCTGTCTTGCTTTCCTCTAACATTACAGCTCTCCTGTGGCCCAGTTTGCTTCGCTTGCCACTACAACCACACAGCACTCAAGAAATGCCACAGCCATCTCAAGGTGAGATAAAAGATAGGAAACATGCGTGCATGACTGCTTTTTTGGTTTGGGGCCTACAAGTTGCTCAATCTATCACAGCATCTCAAAAGGCGGCACGCTTGCTGCTGTTTAAAATCTGTGTTTTACCCTGTGAAATGGGATCATTGCTCTTTGCTAGTATTTGACATAGTAAAAATGACTACTGGAATGTTACAGGTCACTAAAGGATGTTGGCAATGAAACTGCAAATATTTTCCACCTTTAAAAGGATTTTTTTCATTTGAAGATTAAGATTTATGATACTGTAGTATTCTGGAGTTGCCCAGAAGAAACAGAGTTGCTGGTTTTGCTCTCAGAAAAGCTCAGTCCTCGTGAACCTAATAGACAGCACCATGGTAGTGCCATTGACATAGTTTTATACTTGGTTGAGCTGCTGGTGACTTTGATGTCTCCATTCCTGCATGGTGTCCAAAGGCTAAAAGTGGCTTTTCTGCTCCCCTTCTAGGGACAAATGTGAACGTGTTCAAATTTAAGCTGTCCTAAGTCAACAAAAGCCTAGCTGGTTTGTTGAGCTAGAGTAGTTAGGGCACAGAAGATGGAATAGGCTGCCCAGAGAAGTGGTGGAGTCTCCTTCTCTGGAGACATTCAAAACCTGCCTGGACATGTTCCTGTGCCACCTGCTCTAGGTAGACCTGCTTTGGTGGGGGGATTGGACTAGATGATCTCCAGAGGTCCCTTCCAACCCCATGTGATTCTGTGAGTCTGTGTAGCTAACATTACCTTCAACTGTCTTTAACTCTGTGGGCCAGATAGGTATTTATAGAGGGCCAGGGTGGGGAGGTGAAGGCACAATGAAGCATAGCAGTTATAAGCCCATTTCTGGATCCACAAAACCTGTCATGCACCTCTCTGTACCAATACTACAGTCCAGAGGTGAAAGCAGTGGAGCTGCAGGGATTTCACCCAGCCAAAGATCCCTTACAGAGTAGGCAAACTGTTGGCAGCTACGGCCAAAATGTCACGTTGCTCTGAGCACACAATTGCTCAAGCTCCCTTTGGGGTGGGCGGTGATCAAAGGGACAGCAATGGCAGCCCAGTGACATTGGGCCATGAGAGGTAATAACCAGACACGGAGTGGGGTCTGGCAGAAATTACAGCAGAAAGGCATTAACTGGCAACATGCAGGGGACAAAAGGGAGTCAATGGGTGCAAGAAGCCAGAAAGGGGGCACAGAAACCTTTCCCCCCGTGGTCACTAGCCACCAGTGGCATGGACAGTTGGCAATGCCCATGTCAGGCCATCCAGCTGCATGGCACAAGGGGTACCAGGGCTGAGGAGCGACCCTGCTGCCTTGACCCAGCTTACAGCAGAGTAGGGACAAGTGGTCCCAGGACCCACACCCTCAGTGTATGAGACCTGACAGCTCAGCTGAAGTTCCCTCCACACACCCTGGCCTGATGAGGTCCAGTTTGACCTCCAGGTAAAGCTGTACAGACGCTTGCGTCCTTCCTAAGGCAATGAGGGCCTGGGTGAGGCAGGAATATCCTCATTTCCCTTTCATTGTCCAAATATCCTTTGCCCTGGAGGGGTTGCACAATGCCTGCCTGCCGGGACTGCTGGACAATATCCATCAGCCTGCCTTGGCTGTGCTGCAGGGAGTATTTCCAAAAGCAGCCGGGTGACATAGGTGCTCATATCATCTTGCAAGTCAACAGGACTTGTGCTCCTTTGGAAACTTTTACTTCACATAAGCGAAGGCCTTTAAATATTTTTAAAGCCACAGCAAGGGGCACATAAATATTTGGGTATGGTCAGCCCCATTTTAGACAAATAAAACTGCCTACAGGGACCCTCAAAGATGCTCACATCATGCCAAATGATCAGTGTGGGGCTGATGCCTCCTCTGAAGTTGGCTTGTTTGATCTGTTAGCTGCTCTGATTCCTCCTTCCTCCTCATCTTCAGCCCCTGTAGAGAAAAGTGGTGACATGATTTATAGATGTGTTTCAAGGTATTTGAATATTTCCAGCCAGCTACCTCATTCCTGCTACCTGCTCTGATGGCTGCTGTGCCGAGGGCTCCATGAATAAAGGCTCAGGGCAAATGAATCCTCGTCTTCATTCTCAAGAAAGGTTTTTAAAAAATCATCTCCTCCTTCTATTATTTCCTTGTCTTGTTATTTTAATTTTTTCCTCTGTGCAGACAGCAGCATTAAGCCCAGTAGAGAATGAATGAATATCAATAAGATAGGGCAAAGATGGAATACGCAGCAGTTCTTTCCCAAACTTCTAATGAAAATGCCTCCAGGGAGGCGGCATTGCAACAGATAACACACACACAAAGACACAAATACACACACACTTGAACCCCATTTTTGGAAAACATCCTCATTTACAGAAAATACTCCTACAGGGGCAAGTTTCTAAATGTCCATTCAAATTCATGGTGTGCGTGCTCTGCCAGCAATGTTAGACAGTGTTGCGAAGAGAGGGCTGCAACAGGCTGGGAACACTAGAAAGTAAGACCCAGGCTTTGCTGTGAACTCTCAAATCAAGGACTGTTTCTAATTATAAAATGCATTACTCAAGTATTAAAGGAACTGATTCCTTGCTGGCAGGGAAAAGCAAGGAGATGCGTTTCCAACGGAGGACAGAGACAGAGAAGGAGAGACAGGGTCTATCCCATCATAAACTGCAGCAGCTAAATCCTCCCTTCAAAACTTCCTGTTTGCCCATCCTCTGAGCCCAGCCGTTTGCCCAGGGTGCCTTTTGGCAGCATCCCCTGCTCTGCAGCTGCAGGGGTGCCCTCACAACTCACCAGCTTTATTAAAAAACAGGAGGGAACCGAGTGTTTTAGAGAGACAGGGACCCAAGCCCAAAGCTAGGGCACAAGACTGGTGTCCGCAGCAGGAGCTGGTGGCTCCCCAGATGATTGCTCTGTCCCTCCTGGCCCTCCTCCCTTCTGTAGTTCCTCAAAACAGGGAAACAACAGCTGGGAATTACAGGACATGTTTCCCTTACAAGGCTGCCCAGGTAGCACCCATCTCTGGAGGCTTTCATGGTCTTGGTGACAGAGAAGTGACACGGCCCCAGCGAGGGCCAGACCAGAAAGCAGAATTTTCTGTGAAGTTGTGAGCAAAGGAACCCAACCGTGCCCTTCCCCTCACAAAATATTTGGGAAAAAAAAAAAAAAAAGCCAGCTTTAAAATAAAATTTTAGTTAAAAGCTTAATAACACAAATTTTGAAAATCGTGAGTGCTAGGCTTTTCACTGTAAAGAAACTGCTTGCGGTGGAGCAAAGGCTTCGCGAGTATCCCCAGCGTTTCTTGCAATGGAAAAAACATTTCCCATGGAGAAGTCCAATGCTGACAACAGGCCTTTCTGATGGGGCAGCACAGACAGAATTGGCTTCTGGTTTCGGTTCTTCACAAGCTGCTGTCCCCCCGCCAGGCAGAGGGGCAGGGTGATCTCCCAGGAGGGCTCTGCAAGGGCTCATCACCCCAAAACTCTGCACAGCCGCCTCCTGACAGCCGCGGTGGGACACAAGGGGCAGAAGCAGGGGGGTATAGTACATCCCATTCTGGACACGCTGCCCACTCAGCAGGTGGGGACATGGGTGCTGCCTCCATGCAGGGTCCGAGGATGCGATGGGGAGGGCAGGCTGGGTGCTGTCGGTTAGCGATGAGCTGGGCTGCCCACCGGGAGGGGGAAAAATACCAGCAGGCATGAAGCACAGCACGAAAGCTTGCTGGTGCAAGGGGTCAGGACGCAGTAAAACGAGGGGTAAAAGAGCTGCTGGGGGAGGGAGGGCCAGCAAGGGAGCCCAGGGAAGGATGGAGGAGGCTCTGCCAGGGCGGCAGCACACACAGATGCTCCCACTGTTGTGGGACTTCCCTCCTCCAAACGCTTGCTGCCATCACATCTGCTCCAAGTGCAAGGCTGGATGTGAGCGTCAGTGCAGCTCCAGGCAGAGGAAGAGGAGGATGCAGGCACTGGGGGAGCGCGGGAGTACAGGCAGGAGATGCTCCTCTCTTGTACAGCAGTCCACATATTGATGCTGTAAGAGTCAAACAGCAAGAGGTTGCCACGTTTTGGCAAAAAGCATTTTTTTGCAACTAACCAGTGTGGGTTGACTCGTGCTTTGTGTGTAGATGCTTCCCCTCCTCTGACTATGGTGGCAGCCCTGCTTTGGGGCTGATTACACCTAGAACAGTTTGAGCATCACTCGTAGCAAACAGCAATATAATTGTTGCTTCTCTCATGACCGAAAACCTCATTTTCCCTTCGTCTTCATTCTGAACTGTATAATCTCCGGAGAGCCAAGAAGTGTTGGTTTTGATTTTTTTTTTTTTTTGGTACGATAGGAAAAATACCAGCAGGCATGAAGCACAGCACGAAAGCTTGCTGGTGCAAGGGGTCAGGACGCAGTAAAACGAGGGGTAAAAGAGCTGCTGGGGGAGGGAGGGCCAGCAAGGGAGCCCAGGGAAGGATGGAGGAGGCTCTGCCAGGGCGGCAGCACACACAGATGCTCCCACTGTTGTGGGACTTCCCTCCTCCAAACGCTTGCTGCCATCACATCTGCTCCAAGTGCAAGGCTGGATGTGAGCGTCAGTGCAGCTCCAGGCAGAGGAAGAGGAGGATGCAGGCACTGGGGGAGCGCGGGAGTACAGGCAGGAGATGCTCCTCTCTTGTACAGCAGTCCACATATTGATGCTGTAAGAGTCAAACAGCAAGAGGTTGCCACGTTTCGGCAAAAAGCATATTTTTGCAACTAACCGGTGTGGGTTGACTCGTGCTTTGTGTGTAGATGCTTCCCCTCCTCTGACTATGGTGGCAGCCCTGCTTTGGGGCTGATTACACCTAGAACAGTTTGAGCATCACTCGTAGCAAACAGCAATATAATTGTTGCTTCTCTCATGACCGAAAACCTCATTTTCCCTTCGTCTTCATTCTGAACTGTATAATCTCCGGAGAGCCAAGAAGTGTTGGTTTTGATTTTTTTTTTTTTTTTGGTACGATAGGAAACTCAATGCTGCCCTCTGTCAGAAATGCAGCAGTACTGGTCTTAAATTGCTTGTCCTTAATTAACAAGTACTATGTGTTCTTTCCGTGGGGCTGCTTTTAACTATAAATCCCCCTCATCCCATCTGAGCCTGCTCATAAAGGCGAGGAGGTGATCCAACTGCCTTCCGCTGCGTTATTGCATGTGCTGAGCATCTGACGGTGATTAATAACTCACCTCAACTGCTCAGCTATTTACGGTGACAGCTAACCTAAGGATGACTTAATGAAAAGAAGACATGCCATCACATCTGCTCCAAGTGCAAGGCTGGACGTGAGCGTCAGTGCAGCTCACTCCTGGGGCTCCAGGCAGAGGAAGAGGAGGATGCAGGAGCCAGGGGAGCACAGGAGTGCAGGCAGGAGATGCTCCTCTCTTGTAAAGCAGTCATAGAATCATAGAATCATAGAATTGTCCAGGCCGGAAGGGACCTCCAAGGG
>NW_015090803.1:1366362-1380888 GCF_001431845.1 Calidris pugnax | reverse complement strand
TACACGACTCTTATTTTCAGTGGCTGTTTTGGCCAAATGGTTAAAATTCCTCTGTGCTGCTTAGTTTCCTCCTATTTCTTTGTCAAAGGGCTTGATCCAATGCCCCAATGCCTGCTGGAATTCACAGCGGATAATGCAATGACTGATGGTTGTTTGATTTTTTTTTTTTTTTTGGTACGATAGGAAACTCAATGCTGCCCTCTGTCAGAAATGCAGCAGTACTGGTCTTAAATTGCTTGTCCTTAATTAACAAGTACTATGTGTTCTTTCCGTGGGGCTGCTTTTAACTATAAATCCCCCTCATCCCATCTGAGCCTGCTCATAAAGGCGAGGAGGCGATCCAACTGCCTTCCGCTGCGTTATTGCATGTGCTGAGCATCTGACGGTGATTAATAACTCACCTCAACTGCTCAGCTATTTACGGTGACAGCTAACCTAAGGATGACTTAATGAAAAGAAGACATATTACTGCCCAGGTTAAAAAGAAAAAAAGAAAAAAAAAAAAGAAATAGTGCTGTTGCCGCTTGTGTTTGACGCAGTTTAAGTGAAAGAATATATGGGCGCTCTTTGTAATGCTGATTAACCCAGCGTGCAGGGTAACTTCTTGTCTCATGAAGTTGAGGGCAAGCCCCTCACCTGTACTAGGAGAAAGACAACCCCCTCCACCCCGAGTCTGGCCCAGTTCCCCCAGCTGGTGTAGCTCAGTGCCATAAGGTGTGGCTGTAAAATATCTATATGGTGGTTGTGTCCCACCTGCCTGGGGCACAGGGACTGTGCTGTCTGGACCCTCTGCCCAGGGGTGGGTTTAACACACCAGGAGAAGTGATTGGCTTTAAAGGGATAAATTATAGCTCTTAGCGACATAGCTATCAAAGAAATGGCTAAATCCAGAGCTGTTTGGTCCCAGCACACTGTGCTGAGGTCTCTTAAGAGCAATCACAAGAAGAGTGCCTTTACAGGAGACACTGGCTGGCTAATTCACCTCTCGGCAGGGGCTGGTGAGATTTACACCTTGCAGACTTACAGATGGCTGCCTGCAACCCCCAGCAAGTGGGATGCATGTTCTGGGCACCCCACAGCTGCCCACGGAGCGCATCCAAGACACCTTTTCCCTGGCATTGCATCCCGCAGGCATGTGAGTCTCTCTCTGCAAGGGCACGGCAGCTGTGGAGGGGATCAGATGGCCAAGAGGGTGATAAGAGCCTCCTTTCTCCTTGCACCCCAACGTGTGTCACCTTTGCGCTCCTGCTGGGGCCACCAACATGCAGTCCTTTCACCTCCCCACAATGAGATGCTCCAGAGGAGCCCACCTTGTGGGTACCTTGCCTGCAGCCAAAGCAGGTCTGCCCTTGGGGGCCTCTTCAGGCAGCGTGGCCATGCTCTCTGGCACGGGCTGGCAAGGCCAGCAGCCAAGGGGAGGCAGCCTGCACTTGTAAAACACCCCGTTTGGTCTGGAGCCACAAGCCCAAAGCACCGGGATGCATGGCTTTTCAGGGGGGTGCTGCCCTTGAGAAGGTGCAGAGGTCTGGGGTGAGTTTTGCCAAGCGCTGACTGAAGACACTGCGGATTTCACTGGGCTTCACAACGAGTCACTGCGACTCGAGACAGGCAATTCAGCAGGGAAATCAAAAGGAGTAATTAAGAGAACACAATAATTAAAAATGTATCCTGAGAGAGCCTGTACGTGACATCCACACCAGCCGGAGAAGCGTGCCTTTACCCACCCCGGGTTACACCGAAGTCTGGGGAAAGCGGCAGCCACAAAGTCGCCATGGTTACAGATGCACAAAACGGAGAGAGATGAGGCGTCCTGCTCTGCCACGGCCACAGCGTGCGTCTTCGGGATGCAACTATTTAATTGACCCTGGATTATGCAATTTAAAAGGAAAGAACAACCAGAAAGGCCTAATATATTCAGGGATATAAAAGCAGACAAATTAGAGAAGAGATTTTTAATATATGCACACGCTACAGGGTGTGGGGAGGAATAGATATGATGTTATTGGGCTGTAAATCGAGGCAGTTATTATGCAGTCCTCATTCTGCGTCCAAAACTTCTGCTTAGATTTGTTTATATCACCGTGTCCTAGAGATGCCTGCGTTTAACACACTGATGTATTATGCCTGCATTTGTGTGCATGTGTACTAAGGAGGAGTTGTAATACATCATAAAGCCTGTGTACTAATTATCACATGCTAATGCAGCAAATTAACCATACGTTAGTTTCCATCAGCAGCAGATTTCCATTGCATACTAGGTGCCAGATACAAACCCATGTGGTCTGATCAGCGTGGAAATGACGGGTGCATAATAACCACTTGAATACACTTTCCATGATATTTTGCTGACATAAATCCTAGTGATAAAAGCACAAGAAACCACCCAGGGTTTTAACATCGCAGTGTTTACTGCACATGATAAGGAAACTGGATGAAGTGAAGTCTGAATGCATTCCCAAGGGCACACCAATACGCAGACATGGGTTTAGGGTAGTGGTAATAAAATCTAACCTCACTTTTCAGATTTCTTAAGGTGATTTGCTGTTTTTCCAAATGCTATCTTCATCTGATGCTGAAGGGCTGCCACAGCAAACTTAGCGGGCAGTATCCTGCCTCTATAGGCAGGAAGAAGCTGTCTGGAAGCACAGGCTGTGTCTACAGTAGGAAATAACCCACCTAAGGGGAGGAGCAGAGCCAGGTCTGGTCTCGTGCCCTGAAGTTCCCAGTCCACAGGACTGTACTGACCCATCTTTCTTGTCCAGAGGTCAGCAGATAACAAGCAACATTTTTGTGGCCGTGAGGAGACTGTTCCTCCCTCCTTGCACATGGATACACATGGGAAAAGCAAATGACATACTCATACTCATACTTTTTGCACAGATGTGACTCCTAGCTACGATTTAAGGCTTGCTAAAGTGCACGGATGGAGGTACGACAGCTTCCACTGAGCCACAGCATCAATTGTGTCTCACTTCACAGGAGCGCTCTTCTGACATGAGGCTGCCTCTCAGCAGATGCGACCGGATAGCTGGCCTTCTTTCTGGGAGGAGGAGGAAACTAAACAGCAGCCTTTTTGCTCAAAAACGTGAGCTTTCTTTCGTTTTCAAAATACAGGTTTGTGAAACAGTTTTCCTTGGAAGCACTGGGAACACCAGCTCTGCAGATGATAACTCATCATAACACAGAGCAACCCGAGATTCAGACACCGAATTTAAGTAACCCTGTTACAAGTAGTGGTTTGTAGGCAATGAATTTACCGGCAGCATTTGGCTGTAAAGGATTATAACTGCTGGGCTGGTAATAGGACTCAGGCATTACACAAACCCTAATTAGAAAGGGAGTCATTTGCCTACCTGTACATGATTACACCTTAGTTGTGTCACACTGCTCTCTCGGCTCTGTTTCCCTGTAAGTGAGGTGACCAGGGTCTGTAATATCTACTGTGAGGTGCGTCTGCAAGCGTTTCTGTGTGAGCTGTGCTGCGTGGTGCCCCCACAGCCCCTGCACACATTTCCCTTGGCCTGGATGGGACAATCCATGGGCAGCTGGAACAGCTGCCAACAGTTTAACTTTCAGCTATGGGGCTCCTTCACCCTAAAACCCAAGTTTTTTTCTCAAAATCTGAAGTTTTCTGAGCAGCTACTTTCCTCTGTGCCACCCAGTCATTTAATTGCCTGCAGCCTTAAGCTGCCTGTCTGTGCTCCTCACAGAGGTTCTTGCTGCCTGTATCAGCCCCGTTGCCTTTGCCAGCTATTTGAGACATCGCTTTCCCCTTGAATTGCTCAAATATCAGTAGGGGGCATTATTGTCTGTGGCTGCCTAGTCTCAGAGTGCTGCCTGAGATTCCTTATTTTATTCTAATGAAGACCGTCTCTGTGAACAGATTGTGTGGTGGCTAGAGAACTAAGCTCACTTTGGTGGGTAATCCTACCAGGAGTTAATCATCCTGGTACCAAAGCCATAGTTGAGGGGCTGAGACCATAACTATCATACTATCTATTTGAAGAAATTATCTGTAGCATAAATGTACCACCCCATCAGCAGAACCAGATGTTGATAGCTCAGATGAGGTTTGTGTGCACCTTCTTTGCTACGTTAAATATCACTACGTGTCATAAGAAGGAACAGAAAAAGAGGAATATTGCCTACTGCAAGTTAGATGTAAAGATGGGAACACATCTCCAGGTTTCCACAAAGAAGAGTGGCATTTTGCAGTTTTACTTATATAACACTCAGATTTTTAAAAGAGTCCAGATCCCATTCACCTCCAGATTTTCGCAAGGTGTCAGCACTCAGTGTCTCTCCTCTGGCCAGATTTTCTTTCACTGATCTTTGACTTTGGAACTAATAAAGTCATCGCTGAACATGACCTACAGCAGTGCTCTGACATGAGCTTGTGCTTGTACTCTGCATCTAATTTATTGCCGTGCAGAGGAGCTAGCAGAGGGATCTATGTGCTGCTAACACCCTGAAAATACGACTTAGGGAGTCTCTTTGCATACTTTGGCCTTGAGACCACTAAGGAGGGTGAATTTCAGCTTAAAATCGGACTTCATCTTCAAGCTAAAATGTGATTTTCACGCCTGGGCTTTACTTACTAAAGATTTCTATTACAGCCCTGGGACAAAAGTGCTAATCCAATAGCTTTCATCTTTCTCGAGTCTCTGTCTCATCTCACTCCCCAGTCATATTCTGGGATCTGCTCTGGGCAGAAGGATAAGCTGCAAACAAGGCTGAACAGATGGCCCAGTGCTTCTTTAAACAATTGTGTATTTAGCCACTATGAAAGATCTGGAATTATTTTTATTGCATAGCCTTCTCTATGGAATAAGTCAGTCGTCTGCTCCAAGAAGGAGCACAGACTCCTTTCCTCCATCACAGCTGCAGTACTCAGGTGGGACCCATCAGATCAGCACCACGCACAGTGAAGAAGTGCAGAGGATTATGCTGACCCTTGCACTGGAACATAGCTGGGAACACCAGCCTCATCTACAGCAGCATAGGAATTGCCATCAGGAGCAACCCCTCAGGCTATATCCTCTGGTGCTTTTCCCAAAAAAAGAGACCAACACCATCTGACTTGAAAAAAGAAGCAGGAAAACCTAATGGTGCTGCTACAAAGATCAGCTTTGTCCTGGGACCATGAGGGCTGGCAGCTTCTCAATGCAACGTTGCTGGTGAACATTAACCTCCAGCTGTTCCAGCTCTCCGTATGGCAGGGACTTCTTTCAGACTGGTAATAAAGGAAGCCAATGGTAAAGACTGGGTAATACTAGAAAGCTGCAAACAATTCACGCATTTAAATCAAGCTCAAGTGAAAGAAGCAATTTCCAAAGTATTGGTTTGCATATTTACTGTATTGTATGTATCCCATACCCGGATTTACTCATTCCAGGCAGCATTCTTGCCTGTGAAGCACAGTAATTCAGTAATTGCAATTACGCTTCCTAAAGAAGTCCAGCATTTTGCCTTAAACAACCCAAATGCCTTTTGCCAAGCTCACCTGCAAGGAACTATTTTGGATGAAATGTTTGAGAAGTCATGAGCGACAGGCACCTGGTCTGACTTCAGCGTAAGCATCCCTTCAGGTGACGCATCAGTTTTGCATGTGGGAAAGAAGATTAAAGCTCTTTCACCACCGGGTGCTCTTCCACGAGCTCATTGCAGTGCCAAGGTGCAGATGTTCTTTTGATACGACCTTTTTTATACCCCACACAGCGGGCTGTTTAGGTTTTCTGTGAAGGAAATGGAAAGAGACCCAGTGGGCGCCTGAAGTACTGAGTGTTTGTTATTATCCACCTCACTCATCATAACATCATGTGAGTCCATGTGCCTGTGATTTCTTTTTTTTGAACATCTATTGCAGTCACCAGGAGTTGCCACTGCAGCGGTGCTGCCCGTGGAAAATAAAGGGATTGAGGAGAGCGGGCAGGTTTAACATCTACAATCTAAATCCAAACGGCACAAAAGGAAGAGCTTCATTTTCTGTCTCCTTTCGGGTGTGAAGCAGAAGGTGACCCCGTGGAAACAATTTTAATAACACAAATGAGACGGGATGTGCCGTGTGTAAGCAGGGGAGCCAGGGGAAGGCATCTGCAGCGTCACAGGGGGATGTGGCTGCAGGGAGACAGAGCGGCTTCAGCCAGAGATGATTTTTCTGTCAGCACAAAGCGCCGGCGGGGAGGGCAGGGGCAGGCTCACCGACAGCGATGCTCTGCAAGGGGAGATGATGCTGTCTGAGAGACGGTCTGCCTTCCTGTGAGATGGATGCGAGGAGCCAAACTCCCTGCCTAGAATACAGACAAAGGGGATATGATTTTGTCTACAAGGGGGAAAAAAAACCAAACAAAAAAAAATCACAGAAAAATTTACAAAAAATGAAGAAAGAAAAGAAAAAGAGTGAGCAGGTTGCTGTCTCCTTGGAGACTCCCCATCCATCCTAAAACAAGGAGTAGTGATTTTAAACTGAAAGAAGGTAGATTTAGACCAGATATAAGGAGGAATTTTTTTACAATGAGAGTGGTGAAACACTGGAACAGGTTGCCCAGAGAGGTGGGTAAATGCCTGTTCAAGGTCAGGTTGGACGGGGCTCTGAGCAACCTGATCTAGTCAAAGATGTCCCTGCTCATTGCAGGGGGTTGGACTACATGACCTTTATAGGTCCCTTCCAACCCAAACTGCTCTATGATTCTATGATCCCATGTATAAATTCTCTGGTAAGCAGAAAAGTGCTGAATTCATTTTACAACCTTGAGGTCCTGTGTTCCCAGCGAAGTGGAGCCTTATTCTTTGTCTTGTTTTCATTTATTTTGCCACGCTAGTTAAAAATTGAGCTCCTAGCAACATACTTCCTGGGGCAGGCAGACTCCAACAGGAGCAGCCAGCTTTAATAACAAAACAGGTGTTTGCTGGTTGTAGCCCTCCCAATTCACTATTTTCTTAGATTTCTGCAACACCTGGGGATGCTAACAAGGAGGTCACAGTCCTAGTAAGCTGTGTGCAGGTTGACAGGGGACAAATATTCCCACTTCAAAGCAAGGCTAGGCAAGGGTTGGCAGTGGGCATGCTTGCCTTCTGGCTGGCCTGGATCCAGACCACCTAGCCAAGCTGGAGAGCTAGTTTCCCTTCCCAGTCATGATCTGGCCTTCAGAAGAGGAGACAAAGAGCGCATTTGCTTCATGGTCACTTTGGGCACCTGAGAAGAAAGATCTGAACCCTTTCAGGCTGGGGACAGCCAGTCCAGCCTTCTCTATGGGTGAAACCTGCCAGAGGAATGGTGAGAAAAGGGTGGATCTACCAGCACTTGCCCAGGAGGCAGGCAACAGGCATCACTGAGCAGAGAAATTGGCCACAACTCACCCTCGCTCACTTTTGGGAACCACAATGTTTGTGATCGCATGAGAACAACTGATAAATTTCTGAAAATGAAAGTAATCCATCTGAAGGAAAACCAGGGTGAAAAGCAAGGAGGTTCTTAGCGTTGGATTTGATGTTTCCCATTGTTTTTCAGAATGGACAGGGCTTTCAGCTGCAGCCAGTGGAAAGCTGCAGAAGGGAAGCTCACATTCAGAGCCATGTGTCATTAAAGAAAAGGGACAAAAGTTAGGCACCGAGACAAAACTCACATCACACAAAAAGCAGGTAGAAAGTACAACCAGCTGGACTGCTGTCACAGCTCAACCATCAAGTAAAGCAGGAATGGTTATCTTCTGTGTCCTTTGCTATGGAGGTGTAAGACATAAAATTGTTTTCCTTATCTCTGAAATGACTTCCTAAAAATAGGATATGCACGCCCAAAACTGTATGTGGGTGAAGGATATCATAGTTCATTGGAGATGCAGATGGGATTCACAGAGTGAAGATGATCTGCAGGATAAACACATTTAAAAGAAAAAATCAAAGTCCTGTCCCATGTGCTGGCTCAGTAGCAATGTCAATGGTCAGTCAGGATTTCAGATGGGTGACCTGGAAGAGATGACAGAAGAGAGACTCTCTAAAGGACTGCTCATCTCACTGAATTTCAGATATCAGCAGGTTAAATTTCAGCACCTGAGCTAACTAGTGACATGGTCACCTGCTCAAACTATGCATCCTAAAATATATTCTAGCCACAAGCTACCAGATATTTTCCTGAGAGGTACAGATGGATACTTGGGAGTCACAATACAGGCTTAAACAAAAAAAAAAAAAAGGAAAGCAAATACTCTGCTAACCACAAGTTGGCAGAAAACACTGTTAAAAATCCTGTCCCCGAGGATCTCATGAATAAAGGAAAGAAGATCTTTGGAGAGAGATGGAGCATGTGAAAGCCAAGGTGGACCACATCTTTATTTCTTATCACCAGCCCGAAGAGTTAATCACTCTTTTATTTTGTTACAAACAGTTACACATAGAAAAAAAAAGGAAACTACTCCTCTGTGAAAACTTTATTCTGTTATTTTACTAAAGAACAAATGCCATTTCAAGTTACCACTTGCTGATGTTAGCTTTGTTTCTGGCACAGTAGCAGGAAGCCCTGTGGTACTGAAACCCAGCTGAGACATCACCCTGGCACTTTTATCAGCACCGTGTAAGGGGTATTTTATTTAGTTTACAAAATCAGGTGCTTACAGTTTGGCAAAGGCAGATCTGCAGCCTTAATCCATCCCCTTGTGATTACAGACTGGAATCAGCCTTAACGCACGCATAGTTTACAGAAAGAGGCAGAAGGAATAAATGGGGCATATTATTAAAAAAAAAAAAAAAGGCTAATTGATAAATTATATTTCATGCTATATAAATAACAAGGTAAGACCAGCTGTGTCAGGCCAAATCAAAGGTCCAAATTTATGCAGTCACAGTTCAGGTTGCAACGGTCCGGTGAATACACAGATATGTTGCACCTTTTTAGTAATGTCTCTTACCAACAGCAATTCTTACGGAAGCAGGGCACAGTTCCATGTTAGAGGAATTCCTGCCAGCAAGGATGGGAGGATGAAAGAAGCTGTGGTGATAGAAGCCCCTCTTTATGGAGAGCAGCAGATGTGAGAGGGTAAGTCAAGACACACAGGGCTGTAGAAGCTAAGTCAGACAACCCAGAGGCAGGAACATCATCAGATATGAGGGTCCTTCTCGATGACAGGGACACCAGGCACTGAAGTTGGAGGGCTTGTAATGACAAGACATGGTTAGCAGGTCTCATCTCCATCCCACATGGAAGAAGAGTGACTAAATGTATTGCATTCCCTTGTGTTCAAGTGATCCCCCCTCTCATGCCCCATCAGTGGCAATGGCGAGCATCACCCCTGCCACTTCCAAAACCACCTCTGGGTTGGACATTGCTCAGTGCAGAAGGGAACTTGTCTCTTAGGACCTGTGGAATGCTTCTCACGAGATCTGGGCCCATGCTTTCCCATTTCCTACCGGACAGCTCTCCACCTCAGCAGTTCAATGTGTGATGGCGTTGTCATCTCAAACGGGCAGACTGCAGAACACCAGGAATAGCAGACCATCATCAATTCAGTCGCTGAATGACACAAGGTACTAAGAGTGATGAATCTTTCTTACCCGGACAAGAAATGATTGATTTGAATAATTGCCCGAGAATATTCACATGACACTCGAACACAGTCGCTGTCATGATTACCAATGTCTCTATTCCTCACAGCAAGCCTATAATTGGCAGGAGTGTCTCAGATAATTTATACAGCAACAAGATTTTCACACTTTCCCAGTTCTGGATAGTTGCTAATATTTCATGAGACAGTCACTTTATCATACAAGGGAGCTTTCACGAGATTTTGGCACATCTATTGATGCCGACTGTCACTGAATTTCTCCATTTTCCTGTCTTTTTTATTCATTGTCACTAGTAACTACCTATTCCTCCTTTGTATTCTGGAGGTTTATATTTAGTCACGGTATTAGATTAGTGCAAGTCTTTTCCTGTATTTAAGAGGAACATCTACTTAAAGTCCATATATAAATCTCTCTACAATCCTGTTACAAGAGAAAATTCCTTATTTCTCAAGTCCCTCAATATCTTGCCTGTACCGTGTTGTTAAATAAATGAATGGCTAAATAAATAAGGTGCTTGCTTATCTAACCCTCCTGCATTCCAAACTAAGCAGACCACTCCAAAACCAAGTCAAAGTTGCCGCCACTCCACGAGGAGCTAGAAAAGAGCTACCCTCTCTGTTGCTTTGCTGTCTCTCCAGCGTGGATTGCTGCGTGCTGCTCACTTTGGTGGTCAGAGGGATCTGATCGCTAGTGGCAGAAAGCAACTGGTGTCCCAGCTGTGGGACTGGCCACTCTTAACACTACCATGAAATTACTGGATAGCTTTAATTGACATTCTTTAAAGTTTTTTCACTCTCTCTTTCTATAGAATGTTTGATTGCCTGTTTAACAGCACATGTGCTCATTTCACCTTGTTTTACCTGCAACAAGGGAAACAAAGCCTTCACCTTCCTTGGCAGCAGGAGCAATTCCCCAGCCCTTGGGCTGGAGGAGTGGAGCACTGGGATCAGAGCTGTGCTTTCAGAACACCGAGTGTCCTCACTGCCTCCCAGACACGAGTCCCTTCAGTGGCAGCGTTGCTCAGCAGCAGGTTTTCTTTAATTTCTTTTTTTGACTGTTGCATGTGTTCGACATCAGCGTGCGAAAAATTGATAGTAGGGGGTAGGTACTGATCACGATACAGCTATTACTGGCTGTCAGGTACTCCAGAGAGTGGGGGCACTGCTTGCATTTTCCAAATGAGAGACAGTTTAATAAAATCTTGCTCTTCGGAGGCAACAAAAGCGTCTATCCCCTCCAAACGAATTCAGACACCTGAGGTAGAATGATATGAATATCATTCTTCGGTGAATCATTTTAGCATTATCTCTTTAGTGAATTACATGAATTTGTGAGAGAGGTTTGAGGCATGTAGCACTTTCAAAATCCCTTGTTCAGCTCTCTCTGCTGCCCACATTTAGAATACGCCGAGCCGATGTGCAGAGGATTACATGGTGCCTCTGATCCCAAATGGCTTCACTGATGGTTTTAGGCTGAAACGGTGCTCTTTGGCCGGACAGTCAGACATCAGCATGCTCCTTGGATGTCACTTATTACCTTCTACAAGACTTGAATCACTGGTGCTCAGCCCGTTCTGCATACTGCCTGGTTGGCCCACAAGTTCTGCTGAGCTGTGAGTACACCACAGGCAGACTGCCACATCCCTCGGGTTTGCCTGCCCCCCCTGTCCCCACCTAACACAATTTACAAAGCTGACATTTAGAAAAAAACTCTGGGTGGCTCAACCTCCTGCCAACAGCTTGTGTGGATGCTTCTGCTTCTCATGGTGTAGAAAGGTTAACGGCGCCAGTGCCCACCAAATACTCGGTGCAGCACACACAGGCGTAGGGAAAACCAAAGGAGAGCAGAGGCGTGAGGTGAACAGACAAAAAAGCTGAGGCAACACCACACAGAAGCACACCACAAAGAAGCTGGTGGATCTAGAGGCTGGTGGATCTGGAGGCTTTGGAGTGCTGCCGTCCAGCGTGTTGATGCTCGTCAGCAGGCACATCAGCGGCTCTGCTGGACGGGGGCTGCTTCCAGGATGGAGCCCTCTCATATCTTCTTGACCAAAGAGGTGGCACACACAAAGGGAGCTACTGCCCAAGTGCAGAAGTTGAGCTGAGGGTGCATGAGGTGGAAACATTTCAATATTTGCTTGAGGTCGGTGTAAAATGTGGAACAACAGTTCTAGCTCCTAATTGTGAGCCCACCCTCTGCCCGTGTCCCCAAAAGCTGGTCTATTCCCTGAACAGTCACATCAGAAGTGATTGGGCCAAGGTACCATGTTGAAACTCGAGTTTGGGCCAGGCCTCTAGCTGCCATTGCACCAACTGAGAGTGTCTTAGAGGTCCCATGTCCTATCTACCAGCCTTGTGCAGACGTCTTGTGCAACCCAAACTGTCTAAAACAGCGCTATCCACCTATGTCATGGGCACCTGAAGTGACTGTCTCCACCATTAGCATATTCACACTGCTTTCACCAGGTATCCCCTGTAAAACCTTGTATTAAGGAAAACGCTTCCCTACCCCTCACAGGCAGTAGACTCAAACAGATGTGGGTCTACAAACTTGTTACTCCAGGAATAACGAATGAACTATTTTGCATGAAAAGTTTATCACATTATGCTCCTTTCCCGTTGCAGGTTATTCTGAAGCAGACATGACAATAAATCACCTCAATCCTATGAATATTTCATAGAAACGCATTTCAGCTTATGGGTGTTTTGAACGATTATGTCTGTGTCTTTGGCCATTCATCGTCTGTGATACGTGACTGGCCACTTAATTCAAATTACTGTAATGTCTGGCTTTTTGACTGGTTCATTAAATATTTCATAACAAGGAGGAAAAGTAGCACTGCAGATGACATTTATGTGAATATGCAAACAGGTATTCATGAAATCTTAGTTAAGGTTTCTACTCACAAATGCTTTGGGAAAACTAATAGAGATCTCTAAACACTGTTGAAAAAAATAGCGACTGTTTATTCCAACAAATGTTAATGAAAATGGCGACAATTATGATTATTTTGCACTGTTGCTCTTGTTATAAGGATGTGGGTCCAGCATTCTGAAGTCTCTCTAAGGCTGGAGTATAATTCACAAACCTAATGGGAAATGGAGTAGATGGGATCTCTTGCAATGGATTTCATTAGTGTAATAGTTCTTGAACAAACTCAGGAAAGCAAATTTCGGAAGCCTGATATTTGCCTGATCAGTCCAAGGTAGCTAAACACTAAAATTCATAGAGACCATAATGAAATTAAATTTAGAGTAGCAATGAGCATTTCTGAAAAACCTCGGTTCTCGTGTGTACCTCTTTTAATGCAAGTTATTTCTTCGGATCATTAGCTACAAAATCTACAAGACAGAAAAAGAGGCTGGAGGAAGGACTACTGAGCTATTAAATTTTATTTCCCCCAAATGACTATCCGCTTTTCAGTGGCAAACATTATAAGAGTTAAAGTTTTACATTAATTTCCTGCATGCATGCTTAGCAACCCTGTCACTCCGGCAGCATTTAATTATGCATACAAACACCAGTTAACGTGAAAGATGCGACCAAACCATTAATTGTCCTTCTCATTGACAGAGAGCCCTGTGCAGTGTGGGAATGGAAAGCTCCCATGAGAAATCAAAAGCCTCAGTGAAGTGAATAAAAAAAAGCCCCGCTGACTTTGAGAGGGGTTGGCTCCAGCAGAGGTGCCGTATGCGTGTCTCTCCACGTCCTTGGCCCATTCGACCTCTTATGTCAGGCTCAGGATGACCTCGGTGACTCAGGATGTCCTCGGTGGCTTATTCAAGCTGGAATTATCTCGGGGTTCCTCTAGTGAAGCCTGACCTTACCAGACCTCCATCCTGCTAACGTGACCCACTGATGCTGTTGCACTTTCCCTGCTGGGGAGAACCTTCTGCTGTTGAAGACCCAGGTGCCTGCTGTCTGTTGGGTTTTCCTGGCAGATCTGAAGCCGTGTGCTCACAAGGATGGTTGCCCTCAGCTTCAACGTGTATATTCTGAGCAGAAGAAATCAAGTATCTGGGAAGCATGGGCAGCAAGCCAGGAGGCTGTCGGGCAGAGGAGAGCTGAGGGTCAGGGAGGGATGTTGAGGGCCAGGGAGGGATCCTGAGGGACTGGGGACAGTCAGCATGGGAAGGCGGTGGGAGGACAGCAGAAGAATCGCAGAATCACAGAATGATATGAGGTTGGAATGGACCTCTGGAGATCAGCTAGTCCAACACCCCCACCAGAGCAGGTCTACCTAGAGCAGGTGGCACAGGAACATGTCCAGGTGGGTTTTGAATGTCTCTAGAAAAGGAGACTCCACCACTTCTCTGGGCAGCCTGTTCCAGTGCTCTGCCACCCTCAAAGTGAAGAAGTTCCTCCTCCTGTTTAGGTGGAACTTCTTATATTCAAGTTTGTGCCTGTTACCTCTTGTTCTGTCACTGGGCACCACTGAAAAAAGACTGTCCCCATCCTCTTGACACCCACCCTTGAAGTATTTATAAGTATTTATCAGATCCCCCCTCAGTCTTCTCAAGACTAAAAAGACCCAAGTCCCTCAGTCTCTCCTCATTAAGACGAATAATTTTCCTTGACCTTGGCCACAACCCCCTCACATAGCCCGAGGTGCAGTTTATCTTATCTGTGGTCTGCTCGCGCTCAGCCTGGTGTCCAGCACTCCTTACTCCAACCCTTGTGGTGGCTGAAGGAGATTTGGGAAGGAGATGAAGAGTAGTGGGGGGGTGAGGAAGGAGGGAGACTGGGAGAGGCAGGCGGGTTAACACCGTTGACTGATCGGGGAGGCAAGGACTGGGGAGAAAGCTGTAAGGGAGAAACCACTGAGGTGGGAGCCGGGCTGAGGCCGGCCGGGGTGGGTCAGCAGAGGTGGCCGGGAATGGCGGCAGGGTCACCTCAGCCCACCCGCACGCAAACTACAGCCCCCACAATGCCTTTCGCCGCGCCGCCGCCGAGCATGCGCGGCCGCCG
>NW_015090803.1:1262065-1366144 GCF_001431845.1 Calidris pugnax | reverse complement strand
CTTTTTTCTGAAGGGAAAGTGGGTGAAGGGGAGGCGGGGAGGACCCGGGGAGGACCCGGGGAGCGGGGGAGCGATGTCCGTCGCGGTCGGCGGTGGCTCCTCGGTGGGGAGCGGGCGGGAGGGGGGGGTAACCCATGGACCCCCCCCTCCCCCGGGGTTGGCACCTTGGAGGTGGAAACCTTTATTCTCCAGAGCCGGGGTT
The DNA here is from genome assembly GCF_001431845.1 of Calidris pugnax. NCBI lineage: Eukaryota > Metazoa > Chordata > Aves > Charadriiformes > Scolopacidae > Calidris > Calidris pugnax. The sequence goes on along the minus strand of NW_015090803.1, from coordinate 1,365,942 downwards.
GTCCGGCCCGGTACGCCGTGAGGGTTAGCTTTTGTCGGCAGCAAACCCGCCCCACAGAAAGGGGCCAATTAAACCCGCCTCAATTAAAACTCTAATAACCTCCCTAGAGGTCATAGGCGCTGCCGGTTTCAAGCCTTACCAGGGCGAGTAAAGATGTAATTACGCTCTCCTGACAGTTTTCCTGGATGGCTGAATGCCTTGGGAACCCCCCCTAGACACCTGCCTGCGGCTCTTGGACAGCTTAGCAGCCCTCGTTGAATCTGCCCCCGGTGGATACGGATGCTGAATTTCTCTCATCCTGCCCCTTTTAATTATTGCGTGCTGACTAAGCACGGTGCAAAAGTTTCTCTTGCATAGGTCAGCTCCGGGCGTGTTGCACATGGATTTTGTGAGGTCAAGCTTACCAGTGTGCTTGCTTCCTTCCAGCCCCTCTCAATTAACCCCATGTTTAAATGGGTTATTAAAATAATGGCTGCTGCTTTAATAAAAATAATAATAATAAAAAAAAAAACAAACAAAAAAACCTGAAGAGGTACACTCCTCTCTGGTGAGGAGAATAGTGACTGTGTCTGAACAACTGGTAAAGGCACGGGAACATATTGGTGTTTTCACACCAGCACTGTAGTTGGATAACTATTGACAAATGCTGACTTTTAAACGGTGACTGCTGATTCAGACGAATCTGTTGACTCTGGTAATAAAACCCTTTAACAGCGATCGCGCAACGCTCGGATTGATTGGCGTGCTAGCTCCAGCCTTGACTTAGCTGGGAACCAGAAGACCTCTTACTCTCTGGGACGACCTTCTCCCCCGGATAAATCTAATGTATGCTAAACACATCTACTGTAAGACAGGGTGTTTATTTTGCAATGTCATTTTCAAAAACGTGGCAGATACCAAACGCGTGAAGGAGATACAGGAAACCTGCTTTGCAGTCTGCTTTTCTGCAAGAGCGCGTTTTGAACGGTTTGTGATTGCAAGGTGGCGGCTTTATTTGGAGTCTCACTTTTGTGTTTTAATTAGCTGTCATCAGAGCTGAAGTTCAGTCTCCGACGCTTGTGAAGCATTCTATGAACATGCACTCTTAGGTACCTGGTTAATGTTTTGGGACTAATTACCTGGAACCCTTTCCCTCTTAAGCAATGTACAAAACGAATTGACTATATGGAAATCTTTTTCCAGTTAAATTTCCAATCTCCTGAGTCGCATCTCACTGAGAATTTACTGAGGTTCGCTTCAATCCTCTGAAAATTGGGTATTCTCATTGCCCTTATTCTCACGCCCTTCTCTTAAAAATTGTTGCTTTAAGCTCTTCTGTAAGTGCTGCTTGTTTAAATGGTTCCCAATGACAGCAGCCCACATTTAGTTACTGTTCCCCAGAGTTTTTAACAGATTTATAACTGACCTGTGCTCCAATATAGCAAGGTCTTCAGGAGGTGTTTTAAAACATAGAGGCTTAACGATCCTCCACTAGTAAAACTATCATTTTATTCAAATAAACGGAGCCATAGATGACTTTTCTCAGCAGAAGACCTGCTTTCTATTTAAAATGGCTTTTCCAACTGGAGCGTATCTAGGCTGAGAAGGAGCAGATTTTTCTAGGAAGTAGTGGGAGGCAGGAAGAATCATGAAAAAGGTGGCGCAGAGGAGAGCATTAAGCCACAGAGCTGGAACCAGATCAAAAGGTCTCAGCTGTGCAGACAAAATTTTGGCTTCTCACAACCGTTATCTTCACTTGTTATCCAAGATGGTCACAGAATTCAGTTTTGTGGTTCAGATGGAAGGGTAGAATGGGTCCGTGGGTCCATAAAGCTTGGGAAGAAGTGGTCTAGGAAAGGTTAGTGGAGTTTTGGAGATGACAGGTGACACTTCCCCTGTTTTGGTAGCCACCTTCCTGGGGAAGCCAGTGGCTGTGCCGAAGGGACTTGCACAGCTGGCAGAAAGTGCTGCCTGAGGGTTAGCATTGGTCAAGGGTTCTGCTGTGCTGGGTGAATGTGTAACATGGGACCCTCTCCCTTCTCCTTTCTTTTAGGTCTACACCCTCTTCCTTCACCTTCTGTGGTAGGACGTGTTCCTTCCTCCGCCATCAGCACGCTGCCTGCTCTGACGCCGTTCTGCCTCCCTAACCCTGCTGCTGTCTCTCCCTGTCCTGGCAGCGAACCGGTAGGTGTGAAGTGCTGGAAGAAAACAGGTTTCTTTCTTTGCCCTCCAAGCTTGCAGACCAGGCCTGGTGGCACCAGCAGCAGAAGGGTGGCTGCTCACACTCAGTGATGTTAGACAGCCCTTGACTCCACTGCGCTTGGAGCAAGCTGAGAGGGGGGCATTGGACTCAGTGTGGGGGAATTTAAACTGTGAGTGTTCAAAGCCAATTACTGGACGCAGTCTGTGTCTGACAAGCTGCAGTTTCATTAGCTGCCTCCCAAGAGCATCGAGCTGCATGGCTTACCTTTGCAGAGATCAGATTCTCCTCTGTGATGCTATTAGGTGTTTTTAAAAATAGCTTCATCAGTCCACTTTAAAAGAGCTGGTCTGCTCTGATAACAGTGCCTGCCGGTGCTTTTCCAGATAAGGAACTTGTCACTTTTCCTCCTGTCATATATGCAGCTTCTGCCCTATTTAGAATACAGTTTAAAAAAAGACTACAAAGTAACCACCAGTCTTGTGTAAAGATTTATGTGTTTGCTTTAGGAACAACTGAACACTCCTTATTTAACTGGTTTGGACAGCATTGGTTTATGAAGAGTATAGGATCAAACTAGATGCAGAGTTGAAGGTAATACTTCATATATCTGTGTCTTGAGGAAATCTTTATCGTAAGATCTCTTGTATAACAAAGTGACAACAAGCCAAAGATCTTTTTTGATCCTTTCGGTCCAAATTAGAAGTTCATTAGCTCTTAAAAGGCTCTGACGTACTACTTTTTGTGAGTATAATCTATATTTTCATTGGATGGTGGGAAGCAACAAGATGAAATAGTATAAAAACAATTCTAATCTGTTACTGAGGGTCTGAAAAGTAGTTGTGTGCTTGTGCACACCAGGAGTATCACGGGGAAACTGCAGTTGCATGACGTACCTAGTAATTCATTTTATAATGGTGTATGCAGTAGCAATGTTCTAATTTACTCATTTCTTTGATGCTTTATGTGCAGATGCTATTTTTAAAAAGGTCTATTAATTATGTGGAAATTTCATAATGGCTGATTGCAGGGGGATGGGAAGAGAGTGGCAAAGTGAGGCTCCTGACTGCTCTCAAAAGAGGGACAGCCCTCTGCAGCTTCATTTGTAATCTATGAGCCTCTTAGAAATCCTTGCTCAAGAATATTCACTGGTGTCCTCGGTGTAAATTTGGAACTTTTTGATTGTGTTTAATTAATTGAACTGTGCACCAGGAACCAGCCACATACTATTACAGGAAAAAAAAACACTGGGGAGGTCATGGTTTATTGTAGGAGCCAGTGCACTATGAATTTTCATAGTAAAGCCCTTTACTCTTTACCTCTTTCTTTCTTGCTTCTCAGTTCCTTTCCTTTTTCCTTTCTCTGTTTCTGCCTCTTTCACCATGCCTTTGACTTAGGTCTATTCATGTACTTTAATCACCTGCCTAAATGTTTGCAGCATAGGATGTAAGTACCTATTTGCACCATAACATCAAAGGATCACATTTCAAAATTACAACTTTTCCTTTGAACAAGAAGAAAAAAAGGTTCCTGGTTGCTATGGTGATGAGTGCTACATAAATGCCTATAAATAAATAAGTAAACAGCTGATTCTTGGACTTTGATTAGCAGTATTTTCGCTTTTCTAATGAGATACACATATCAAAATGGGAGATGACATTTTACCAATTTTATTAAATACATATGATTCTTATACCTTCCATTTTACAGTATTTCTGCTATGAACAATTTAATAGTAAGTTGTTTATTTTTCTCTCAGTAGAAAGTTAATGTTTTGAAAAATCATAGTCTAGTATTTATAGAAAATCATTTAGATGCCAAAAGGCACTCCATTAAAAAGTTGGTGTCCTTTTTAAGTTTAATCAGAACACACATTTTGAGCTAAATGCCTGTTTTTCTTATCTCTAAGAGACTATTGTGTGCTGTCACAACATTTACATTCCAGTCAACAGTGTCTGTAAATGTAATTATGTTCCTCTGCAGTATTTGAAACCCCACTGGTACACAACGGCAAAATTTGAAAACATCACTGACTTTTTCTTTTATGTTAAAATGACAAAGGCAGAGTAAAAAATTGGATATTCGTTGAAGTTTGAGGAAGAGGGGAGAGTTCACTTTTTTGTAAACCTTTTGTTCTCAGGTCCATGAAGTAAAAGTAGCTTCCTCTCTGTGCTAAAGGTGATAATGATAATGAACTGCTTCTTCAGAAGTCTGTAAGTAGCCATCAGCCATTGCTAAAAAAAGCTCTTTTCATTAGTAATCTGTGGAGCCTGGTCCACTCCCTTGCAGTTTCTGAAGGTGACTGCAGCCCAGTTCTCCTCCAGTGCACTGGAATATTCCCCCTCACAGATGTTTCTCGCTCTTGGAATGGGTGCTCTTGGTTTAACAGCAAAGGAGGGTTTATAATGGAAGGAGCTTTCCTTAGGGGAAGGAAAATAATTGTTTATAATATATGGAAATGCTCCTTTATTAAAGGCTCAATCTATTTTCTTAGTGGAAACTGATTTTGCCATAGTGGCCCAGAAAGAGATTTCTTCAGTCCTGAGCTGTGGAGTTCAGCTTGTGCACTGGCAGAGGGTGGATCTGCTTTCCAGCACAGTCACAACTTTGTATTCAAAGAAGCTTTCAGATTTCCAAAGAACTTTGAAGCACTATCCTGTCCTGTTAAATGTTTGATAAAATACCACTGTGTTATTCACTGTCTTTATTCCGTCTGTGCATTCAGATTCAGCTCTACTTGCTTTACTGATTTAAAATACATTTGACTAAATGCCTTTTACTTCAAAGCGTGTGTAATTGGGAGGACCAGGATACACGGTATTTTTTTCCAGTTAGACACAATTACTTTTCACAGAGAAAAACAGCTATAGAAGGTAGGGGCAGAACAGGAGCAGGGAATGGTGTCCCTGAAGGTCTCGCTTGAGCAGCGGCAGCCTGCGCAGGTTTGATTTATGTTTCATGGGCTTGTCACTTTTGTCCCAGCTGCCTGCTGCTATGGTCAGGCTGGTGATGCTCGCCTGAAGAACTGTGACAGCTTCAGTGTTTTCCTGGCAGTGAATTAACCCCCAAGCTGTCTCTCAACCTGGTGCTTTGTGCCATGGGAACTGTGTTGGCCTCCCAGAGGGTAGCACAGAGTCCTGACGCTGCCCCTGTGCCTGCCTCAGCACTGTGCTTTGTGTGGGCTTGAGGCCAGAATTGGGAGCAGGCTGTGCTCTGTACCTGCTGGAAGGTGGTTTGAGCTTTACGTGTATCAAAAGCAGTTTTACCTGCATTGAGGTTAGGCCTGGACAGTCAGCATTTTACCTACAGGTCTCAGCTGCCTTCCCAGGATTGTATGGCTGACAGTGGACAAGGCAGTGGTTCCCTGAAAGGGCCATTGCAAAGGCTGATGAGATTTGTAGGCAATCTGAACCCAAACAGAACCTGTGCCACCCACAGGAGCAACGGGGAGTCTCCAAAGTGCTCCAAGTTTGCAGCTACTCCCAGGACTAACAGCTTGGGCTTGGTGTGCCTGGGGATCGTGTTGATGTTTGAGCAGAACCAGGCTCCAGAGTCATTGAGAGAGAGTTTTCTCAATTGGAAAGCACTGTTATTACCAGCACATGCTGCCTTTTAATGGAGTGGCATCTTTATTTAGAAGCCTTTTCCTAGGGTAGAAGGATGAAATACACATATTGATATTAATGACAGGACAAGCTGGTGAGGACAAGAGGTGGAGGTATTGTGTGTCTCCGTTTCTGGCATGGACAGGACAAAGGGTGAAACGGTGCACATAGCTTTTTTTTTCTTCTTCAAAAGTTCTGTTTTTCTGTGGGGTTTTTTCTTTCCTTTCCTTTTTTTTTTTTTTAATGGATGGATATGATCCAGGACCATCTGGTGGAATTTGCCGTTGTCACATCTAGGTTTTCTGATGTATTGCCTGTCAAGTCATATTGTATGTTCAGATGAGTTTCTCATATGATGTGCTGACAAGTACTGACAGCCCTGAGATGGGAAGTTGGAAGCTTGGGGGAAAGAGAAGGGGAGCAGAGTTAGCCTTAAAAATATAACCTTGATTGCTCTTGATTGGTGGGATTTCATTTCTGGTACCTATGGTTGGCTTTTTCAGTAAAGAAAGGTGAATGAGTGAACTTGAAACCAAGTGCGTTAAAGTGCACCTAAGGTACTGTAATTAAACTTGGAGGGTTTGTAGTCCATTCCTAGTTTTGTCTTTTTTTTTTTTTTCTCTTTGACTCTGGGTTCCTCACTTAATCTTTCTCTGTCCTGAACTCTCCATCTGTAGACACTCACACTTATTTAAATCGCAGCCTTTCTTTCCTCCTTTACTCTTCAATCCTTCCCCAGTCCCTCTTTAGAAAGCAGATCTCAAAATGCTTCTGATTTTATTAGGATACAACTAGGTATCCTAATAATGGTAGTATCCCAGTATCCTAGGCATAAATTCTGATATCATGATAATTCTGTAGTAAAATGAGCTAAGATTTTTAGCAAATTAGTACTAACCTTTGCAGACAGATCACATGTATGAAAGCAACAAGCAACTCTGAAGTAACTACAGTAATTCTTTTCTTGCTGGTTTAATACTCAGCTAATTAATTAAAGCAGGCTTTTTTGATGTAGAGGTCCACAGTGCAATTGCATTTCTTTACACATTGACAACGGTAAGGGTGTACTTTATAAACCAGAATCCAAACAAGCTGTAGAGAGTTCCGTTTTGTTCCTCATTTTTTTTCTGGATAATTTGAAGCCCCGAGTAGCAATTAGGCTGGTGACAAGAAAAATTTCACAACTTGTTATCGTTCTTCATTTTTTAATTGGCCGGATCAGTAAAGTGATTTGTGTTTGAACTTTAAAGGTTCTTCGTTTATATAGTACTGGTAGAAAGCATAGTACAGGTACTTACAAATGGGTTGGAAGAAAGCCTGTTTTGTAAGCAGAGATGGGATTATGCTGCAAAGGCACATCCAGGTGTGGTTCTGAATGCAGAGTCTCCCCCTCTCCCTCTCAAAGCCATGGTGGTTGTACTGGGCCTCCTGGTAATTAAATCCTGCCTAAATGTTGATGAAGTTGGGAGTCGCCCTTGGAAAGGAGAAAACTTTCTTGCGTGGGGGTTTGAAGCTGAAGATGACAGTCCCCAAGTTCAGAGGACTCCTGTTGCAGTTTGCTAAGGAAGAAGCTGGGAAGCATTTCCTTGCCTCTACTTACTCCTGTGTGTCCTCGGTGCTGGCCTGGGGACTGTGGGTGGCCTTCTGTAGCTGTAGAGAGATGTCATGTTACGCTGACCAGGTCAGTACAGCCTGGAAAAAGTAACCACCGTTTCCTACTTGGATCTTCTGCAGTTCCATACTTTGTGAGTATCAGATAAGGAGACCTGGAAATGATCCAGCTCCTGTGCTGTTGCAGGGGAGGGACTGGGGTTTGCAAGGGTCAGCGTTGAGGGTACAGCAGCTCTCCGTGGTGGTGGGTTGTGTTGCATAGAGCACTGTCCTCTTACTGATCAAGCATCAGCTCAACTGTTGTCAGAAGTGGACTTTGGAGGAAACCCCATAGATGGAATATGGCCAAATTCTCTGCCTGTAGCGTGTTTGATAGCACTGCAGGGAAGCGAGGCTGGTCTTCAGTCCTTAAACTCATTAAATTAACTCTGGGTGGGCTTGCTGAGAAAAGGGTAATAAAGCAGGTTGGAAATGGGATGTGTGTGCTCAAGCACATGCAGTGGGCTTAACGCTCTTCCCGCAGGCACGTGGCTGGGGAGCGACCAGGTCATGGAGCACACTGTGCTGTTCATTAAACATATCTCAGTGCACAGATGTAGCCAAAATCACTTGTCCAGGCATAAAAGATAAAGTCAGATTGCAAAGGAGAGCAATCCCATCAAGAGAAACTTAAGAGAGGAGCTGGGCTCCTCCTTACACAGTCTAGTGTAATGCTAGACTAGGCTGTGTAGGGTGTGTACTACCCAGCACCCTCTCAGGTGTTGCCTGAGTCCGTTGCAGCAAAAATTTCAGCTTCTGATAGTGGAGACTGATGAAGATCTTGACCCATCTACTTGTTGTTTCAGGCAGAGGCAGCTGGTGAATGGATCTGCAGTGTGATTGACGTTGTGTGGTGCTTCATCTTTATTTCATGTGACGAGGAGGTGGGAGGGTGGAGATTACTTGAAGTGCCTGGCTAGAGACAGAACGTAATTTATCAGTGTTCGTTTGTCTGGAGGGATACACAGCCCATATATAATTTAGAAACATGTTAAAAAATAGGGAGCTGTTGTCTTTTAAAGTCAGTGAGCACTCAAGTCTGTTGGTTTTAAGTCTTGTTTCTGTGACACATAACTGTGCTGCTATGCATTCCATATTTATAGTGTGTGTACAGTATAAGCCATATGTCTAAAGTGAACCTAGAAAGTGTGTATAAATAGTAGTGATAAAACTAAGCCCTTCATAAACTCAGACTAATGTGTATTTTCCATATTTAGGCTGAAATACCTGGTACGACACATGGATTTATTCTAGTCAGTTCTTCTGAGATCATATTTAATAAAGGTGTTCTTTTCATGTGTGATCTACAAGTGAATTTCTTGTTTGTTTGTCTCGTGCAGTAAGTATCCTTTCCCCCCTGCTTTTTTCCTTCTCCCTTTGCGTATTTTTTCCCTTTTTCTGATTCAAGCCTGGTAATGATATGTTACAGCTAAATTATCAGAATGGGAAAAGGGATATCGGTGTCTTTTGCCTTGCTGTTGAGAAACCTGTATTTTTGTTTTCTGCAGCATAATGAGAGCAAGAATGGGCAGGTTGTTACCATCCTTTATCGGAGCCAGATTGATAAATTACATGACCTGGAAAGTTTAAAGATGTGTAAGAATGCAAATCCATGGTCCACAAGGATGTGTGGATGAATGTGCTGATACAGCCAGGAATTAAGCACATGCTTAAATCTAAGCACAAGCGTTGCTTCCATTGGGTGTATCTGCCTGGCACCACGCTGTGTGTGGTAAGCAAAGCTCTTGCTGTGAAAGGAGGATTGATTTGGTTTAGTGACTTGAAATAGAAAAGGAAATGATCCTTTTCCAGTCACCTGGAAGAGCAATCTGTGAGTAGCGCAGTTGTTACTCTTCTGTGTTACTGTGCTTGACGCTGTGGTGTGAACTGATGTAGACAGAAACCCTAATGGTCTGGCATTTTCTGCCTTGCAGTGCACATATCCACTTCCCCTCCTTGGTTTTCTCATTCTGCCTGTGTCTGCTAACCATGAGCAGAAGAACACCTTCTCTGTAGTAGGTGGTACATCAGTGCGATGCCTCTGCCTGGAAGGGATGAAGCATTAGAAGAGACTGAGGATGTTACAAGGGAGTATGTAACTTTTCCTCCCTTCCACACAGGGAAATGTGTAGAAATGTCCAATAAATTACAATTGAACCCCTTCCCTTCCTGCGTATAAAAGCCTTTAGACCAAAGCTCTGTACACTGGCTTGCTCCTCACCAACCTGAGAGAGAAACCTCTTGGAAAAGTGGCTAAAGGAGGACTGGTTGGGTTATTTTCTGGCTGCTAATGGCAGTGTGCAATAGGCAGAGTGGTCTAGGTCTTTTCTTCATCTGGTCCTTACTCTGGTTGTCCTTTAGTGGAAGCGCTCTTTTTGGCTCTGTTTTCTTTCCTCTACTTTAGTTCATTTTCATGCCACATTGCTTGCTCCTTTGAATTCAATGGCATATGTGCTTTCTGAGGAAGCAATGTGTTCTCTGCTCCGAGTGCTCCTGGTGGTGTGAACTCATCTCTCCCTGTCTTGCTGGGTTTGAGCTTGCATTCTAACTGAGAGGGGAGATGCCATGGAAATGTTTTTACTGGGTTTTTTGGTGCTGAATTAGATGTTGTCCCTCTTGCGTCCTTGAGACTCTAAAAGAGAGATGGGAGCAAAGTTTCCCTGATTTATAGCATCGTTCATTTTCACTGATTTACTTCCAACTGGTCCCACAGCATTGCAGCTGGCACAGCAATTCTCACATCCATCTCTTGTGTTTTAGGTGATTTTGTTTACTTCATACAGTGCAATGAGGTCTCAGGCTCATGATTAGAAATTCCTTGGTGCTTTATTGATAAACACAGATCAAAAAAATAATCTCCCAGTCTGTTGGTTTTTTTTTTTTCTCTGGAGCAGTCTTTGAAGATTGCACATTCTTCTGCTCTATGTACTTTGCCCAAGTGTGTCTCCTTTTTGTTCTTTATTCCCTTCCAACTTGTTTCTTTTCTTTTTTTCCTTTTATTTTAGTCCCATGTTTTATATATTCTTTTGCTTTGCTTTATTTATGTTTGAGAAGAGACACATTTGAGTTTAAGTACAGTTGGCTATTTGGACCTAACTTTGAAATTTTCTTAAGAAATGCTTTGTAAGCAAAGGGCTCAATAATTTGCCCCTTCAGCTCTTAAAGCTTTTACCACCAACAGCTGAAAAGTTTCACTAACTTTTCCCATCCTGCCTGCACCTTTCATTGCCATTTGACTGTCTCACGCACCAAAGCTTGATTTATCATACCTACGAGAGGCTGTTCTGCACAATTACATCTGAACCAACTGATGTTTCCCTTTTCCATTGTAAAATATTTTGCCTTTTCCTTTCAAAACATATGTGCAAGTGGCCTCCTCTCTTATAAAACTGAAACAGAGATCTAGATAGTTATTGACTCCTGCACAGTTGCATCCAGGAGCTCCTTCTTTTCCTGCTAGGATGTTCTGAAGACCACACTTGTGTGAAAAGGAGCCAAGGGGCATTTTGATGTTAAACAAAGATTGCTTAGTTCTTTGTGGAGATTAGGATTAAAGATGAAAGGAATAAGAGTTTATTTGATAATGGATTTTTTTTTTGTTGTATTTGTGGAAAAGTGGGTCTTATACTATCCAGCTTACTTCCCAAAGTTCAACTGAGAAAATGCAATTCTCAATAAAAATGGTTTCATTTTTTGGTTGCAAAGATTTCTTTGTATATGGTGTTAGTTTTCTTTCCATCTTTTTTTACTGATTTACCTCAACAATTTGATTACACATGTATTTTTGCTCTTGAGAGACAGTGGGTGTGATACAATGGTTGTCATGTAATTAGCAGGGAAAGATGTCTCTAAAGCCTGATCTGCCTGCTGCTTTGTTCAAGGAGCAAAGAGGAGCTGAATTCTGGGATTTGGGCCCTTGATTGAAAGTCCTTGTGTAAATTTGGCATTAGGCTACTTCTGTTTCGGAGAACCATCTCTGTCTTAGAGCTGTGTCGATGCTAGGACCGTGCTTGCATGAAGCCAAGGAATTATGAGTTTCCTAGTCGTGCTCTATGTACTTCTGGTATGAAGTGGACTTGCACGCAGATATTTCTTACTCATCTAGTTATGCTCTCTGATACAGCTATCAGTATACCATATAGTTTTTAAAAGATTCCTTTATGAAGTTTTGTGGCTAGCACTGAAAAATAACCTTTGCTTTTCCTTCTCAGAGCTTCTTGTTTTCAAAACCAGCCTGTTTGGGGTTATTCTGCTACATTCTTCTCAAAGCCATGCTGTGAGTCTTCCATTGCTTTTGGAGCTAAAATTTCACCTCTTATGTTCTTGGTCCCACTTTTGCATACTTTTCTCTGAATAACACTTATTCTTAACAATTTGCTTCCCTTCAGTGGTGTACTAGAGTGAATGGGTTTTGTTCTGAGCATGGTACCCAGCTGGGAGTTTAGACTCTCATTTCTTTAAGCTCAGAAACCCCTGTGTAGTTTTAAGCTGTATGTGAATTTTGGACCACTGGTGACCAATGAAGCATCTAAGCACAGCCTGAGTAAAATGCATTGACAATTGCAAATGCCTTGAAGGAATTTGAAATCATCTGTCTCTTTCCCTTCTTTTGTCTCAGAAAATGTCCTCCTTAATTTGGGGTGTAGGGTCTCTGCTCCCTGTTGTGAAGAGGAATGCTTTGTGTCATCAGTGACTCCCTGGATGCGATGGGGCTTTGCTTCTGGCAGGCAGACAGTCAAATGTAGTTAGAGGATGGCCACAGTCCATTGCATGGGGCAGTCACTGATGGGCCTTTGATGCACTGGAAATGAGTTACCTGTGAATTGCTTTGTGTCTTAGTTTGCTGTTGATTTCCCTTCTCCCTGCTGGCCACCTGTAATGTAAATTGAGTGGGATGTTGATGGTTTGTGAATTGAAATCCTTTTGCACTGGCAAGACCATTTTCCAGTGTTTGCTCAGGGGGGCAGATGAGCCTCTCACCCATGCCTGTATGGACAAAGAACCCTTGCCAGAAAGGTGTGTCACACCGGTTTCATGACCTTTTCTTTTTGTTTTGCACTGACTCTCCACATCCTAAGCTCACTTGTGTGTGTCAAGCAAGACTCAGGCTGTTCCTGCTGTTGTGAATTTATTGCAGTTTTGTTGTGAACCATACATATTTTTCTGCTTATCTTTCACAGTGGATGGGAGGAGTGGAGGGAGGGAAGGAGAGGAGGAGTGGAAAATAAAAAGGTGCACAAAGATTAATTTGCTGTGTAATTTCCTCTTTTGGAAGGAAAATAGGTTATCAGACCTTTAAGCACATAGATGAAATACTGTCCTTTCTAAGAGACACTCTGGTTGTCGTGCTGAGGCAGTCACTTACTCAGCACTAAAACTATATGACCAGATTAATTTTGAGGAGACATGAGGTGGTTTCCTGTGCGTGTGCATTTTTACTGCCTTTAGCTAAGTTAGGGCCCTTGGTGCTTATCACTTTTTAATGATTTGTTCTTACCCCTGCTCCCTGCTTCTGGCTGTTTGTTCTTTACTACTTAGGTTATTACTCATGTTCATGCAGAGACCTGAGAGTTAATAGAAAATGAAGATTGGAGTTGCTCTCCCCTTCCCTTCTCCTGTAAGGTTATCCGGGACAGCTTCACACACATTTATATATGGCTTTGCAGCTTCTTGGCTGTGTTACACTGACTGTGTTACGATTGTGTCAAAGGTATAACACTAAAGCTGGGAAAGCAGAAGCTTATTGAAGTTAATTTCTTTAAAAAATTTATAAAGCCACTGATTAATCATCTTTCAATGCAGGTATAAACTTAAGAGCAATATATAGTCTATATATTAATTGTAATTTTCTATATGAATTTTGTAGTAGTCATGCATTTGTATTATATACCTATATGTATGTATTTAGCACAGAGGTCACAGAATCACGTTATTATTCAAAAAGTTCTCTAGTCATTGCTTAATTGATGTGCATGTCTTTGTCCCTTTGGAACACAGTGCTCTTAGGTACATGCTTGTCTTTAAGCATTGAATATATTCAGTCAAATTAGAGACGAGGGGTTTTATTTTAGTATATTTTAGTTTTTATTTTAGTATATTTCATCATTATTTTGTGTAACCTTAAGTCTCTTAGCAAGATGGCTGTTTTCTAGTCAGTCTCCAGCCTCTTACTTGGGTGCTCTCTCCTTTCAGATACTTGCTGCATTAATACAGGTGCAGATTTGAGTCTTCCTAGTTGCAAGAGGAGCTTTTTGAGGCTGTAGCTTTAATCTCTGCCTGAGAAGAAAGGTTACCTCGGCGGACTGTTCCTGTCAGCCTCCAGGACTGATTATAAGCACATCATTCTGCTGTGGAGAGGGTGGAGTTGGATGAGCCGAGGCAGAAAGGTTCTGCCTGGGATGATAGATGTCCCCCATCTCTGACCCCTCCAGACTTGGGATGGGTCTCACTGCCTATGGCAAATATATGTGTATATTTTAGTGTTGTCTTTTCTTCAAGGTCACAAAAACTTTCCTCTTTGAGGATGACGGGTGTGACAACACGTATGTTTTTACTATGGCTCATCTTGGGAATTCTTTGCCAAATGAGAGGGTTCAGACCTGCTCCAACCCTCCCTGTGCTTGGGTAATGCTGCGGGGCTTTCATCATGGCTAGGTGGCTTCTGTGGGGAATGGCTGCATCAGCAGCAATGTTAGCAGAAGTCTGGAGGTGGGGGAAGCAAATCTTGATGCATGTTGCTGCCTGCAGTGCCCTTGATGTTTTGAAATACTGTGTAAAGTGGCTGAAAGACCACTCTTCTTGGCTTTGCAAATATCTGCACGTGGATCCAGAGCTGTACATAATGAATGGGGCAGATGTTTTTAAGTGCAGCTGTTTTAAACAGCAGTTGGTTTATTGGGCTGATGTTGCTCTTCTCTCGGTGACAGTCGGGTTACACTTCAGTTATTTGAAGAGATTCTCATTGCCAAATACTTGACTCAGCATTTGACTCAACAGAGGCAGCAAATCTTGCCAGTGGGAAGGAAGGGAACAGAAATGAGCTGCTGTAGCAGGGTTGGGTAAAGAATCTCCCTTCATTGAAGGGAGGGCAGTGAATAGCAACTATGTCAGTAGGTTTGCAGGTGCTTCCCTCCCGACAGATACTTTCTGCTTTTTCTCTGAAACTTTGTCCCTCTTGTGTGTATCAAATGTCACATCGGCCATTTATGGGGCTGTTGTAATCTCCATGGAGGGGGTGTGAGAAGGAGGGCTGTAGGAAAATAATGCATTGATTTATTGGTGGGATTTATGGGGCAAAAATGAACCACCTTATTTTTTATTACTATTCAAATAAATATACCAGCAAGTCTTTTACAAAAAAAAAAACAAACCTCAAATCAGGCTTGAACCTCTTCATCTTGCTGCTGTGCCCTTGATAAATATGCCTAGATTCAATAGTCCTTCCATGAATTTTCAAGCTGCTAAGGGCATGAAGAAGTTCTTCCTAGCTATTGAACTGTAAATTGTTGCATATGACACCTGGAGGAGTTGGAATGGTTTTGTACAAGTAACTCAGTGTATTCATCACACTTTCCCTATTGCATACAGTGGTTCACATTGAAGCTGAGAGAGATGATTCATATTGCTTTCTTCTCTTCCCCCTGTCAGTAGCAGTGGTAGTCCTCAGAGCAACATTTGAGACAGTAAATGCCTGGCCCACAGCCATGCGTTACTACTGCTCTGCTGGGCCCTCTGATGATACTGTAATCAGATGAGAGACAAGATAAGAATTGTTCTTTTCCACGGGGAAAGTCAGACTAGGGTATTTAAGTACTAATTGAAAAACATTTTTAAAGAAGTGTTTAAATTGGCCAGCAGACATTTTTCAGTCCTATGGCCTGTGCTGTCAGGAAACACCCTTTTTTCTGCTCCAGTATAAGTTATTTTAGATGATTCGTGAGACCTTAACGCTCTGTTCTGAATTTTCATGTGAATATTAGCACCCCTGGGATATGCTGCCAACCCAGAATGTGGATGTTTTGTGCTCCTTTAGCTTCAGTCTAAGTGGTTATGCTAGAGGCAGGGGGTATCCACTAATCATAGAATAGTTTGGCTTGGAAAGGACCTTTAAAAGTCATCTAGCCTCACCTCCCTGCAATAAGCAGGGACACCTTCAAGTAGATGGGGTTGCTCAGAGCCTCATCCAACCTGACCTTGAATGTTTCCAGGGATGAGGCATCTACCACCTCTCTGGGCAACCTGTGCCAATGTTTCGCCACCCTCATTCTAAAAAATGTCTTCCTTATATCTAGTCTAAATCTACCCCTTTTACCTTAAAACCATTTCCCCTTGCCCTGTTGCAACAGGTCCTGCTGAAAAGTTTGTCTTGTCTTTCTTATAAGCCCCCTTTAAGTACTGGAAGGCTGCAGTAAGGTCTCCCCAGATCTGCCTTTTCTCCAGGCTGAATGACCCCAACCCACAGCCTTTTTTCATAGGAGAGGTGTTCCATCCCTCTGATCATTTTTGTGGCTCTCCTCTGGACTTGCTCCAACAGGTCCATGTCTTTCCTGTGCTGAGGGCTCCAGAGCTGGACGCAGTTCTCCAGGTGGGGTCTCACCAGAGCACAACAGAGGGGTAGAATCCCCTCCCTCAACCTGCTGGCCAGGCTTCTTTTGATGCAGGCCAGGATGCGGTTGGCCTTCTGGGCTACAAGTGCATGTTGTCAGCTCATGTCCAACTTGTCATCCACCAGTACCTGCAAGTACTGCTTGGGGGCTGCCCTGAATCCCTTCATCCCCCAGCCTGTGTTGACACTGGGGGTTACCCTGATCAAGGTACAAGACCTTGCACTTGGCCTTGTCAATGTGCCATCATGAGGTTCACATGGACCCACTTCTTGAGCTTGTCCAGGTCCCTTTGGATGGCATCCTGTCCCTCAGGCATGTCAACCACACCACTCAGCTTGGTGTTTGCAAACTTGCTGAGAGGGCACTTAATCCCACTGTGTATGTCATTGGTGAAGATATTAAATAGTAATGATTCCAGTATGGAAACCTGAGGGACACCACTTGTCCAGATGATGATCAGTGACATTGAGCCGTTGACCTCTACCCTCTGGATGTGACCACCCAACCAATTCCTCATCCACTAAACAGCCCATCAATCAAGTCAATATCTCTCCAATGTAGAGAGCAGAATATTGTGGGGGACCATGTGAAAGCCTTGCAGAAGTCCAGATAGACATCTGAGGGTATTCCTTTGTCCACTGGTGCAGTCACTCCGTCATTGAGGGCCACTAGATTGGTCGGGCAGGACTTGCCCTTGATAAAGCCATGCTGGCTGTCTCAAATATCCTCCCCGTCCTCCATGTGCTTTACCATAACTTCTAGGAGGATCTGTTCCACGATCTTCCCAGGCACAGAGGTGAGGCTGAAGGGTTGGTAGTTCCCAGGGTCCTTCTTTCTACCCATTTTGAGAATGGGTGCAATGTTTCCCTTTTTCTGATCACCAGGGATATCATGGAGAGTGGCTTGGCAACTACATCAGCCAATTCCCTCAAGACTCTGGGATGTACATATACTATGTACATATATATATAATATGCATAATACTGTGCTCCTATCAGTTATTGGTATTACACTACTATCATGAATAGGGTTGGGTTATATGCTGGCTGCATCCCTGTAAGATGTGAGGCTGTGGTGTACAGGTGTGGCTGCAGGGGCCATTGGAGGTAAAACAATCTGTTTGCAATTTGGGGACTCAAAATGGCAGTAAATCTTTTTATTTCCCCTAATTTGATTTAGCTTCTCCTTTACCTTGGCTCTGAACTACATTCCTGTCATGCTGCTGTGCTAGGCACCTCCAGGCATTTGTCAGAGACTGGCTAATTGAAGCACACGCTCCAGCTTGGATCGAAACTGCTGTTTTGATCAAGACCGTAGACGCTGCTGCTGCCTCCTTGTGGAGTTCTTTCCATGAAGTACTAGGACTTTGGTTTGTAGTTTTTGGTTCTCCAGGGCTTTTAGGAAAGCACAAAGTGGAAGCTTAGGGCAAAGGCAGCTGCGGGGAACAGTCCTGCAGTAAATCCTGCCTGTGAACTGAGATGTTCTCATCAGTTCTGGAACAACTGCAGCCCACTTCCAAACAGGGGCATAATCCAGTGAAGGCAGTGAAAGGCTTGGACATCTTAACCCTCTCCTTTGGATACTTGTGCACGTGTTAGCTCTTCACCCCTACAGATCTGTCAAAGTTCCGTTGTTTAGCCTAAAATGCAAGTTTTGTATTTCTGTTATTTTTCTTCTTTTATGTGCCTTGGCACCCCTAGGAGGATGTTCACATTCAAGGATGTTTTTCCTTTCAACAGCTAGTATTAGTATCCTAATTTCCTAAGACGTCTATGAGATTTGCTGGCTATGACTACTCTGTTTGTCTCAACAGACAGGAAAAAGGGACTCTCTTCCTTTTCCTCCACCCTTCTCAGGACAAGTCCATGTTGACAGGGTCTCCAATTTCAGGCTGAGTTGTGGCTGCAGAGGATCTCCCAGGCATGCAGGGCGGCGCCGTGGCCCTCTGCATGGCAAACGTGGATGGGGATAGAAGTTGGGAAGAAGGTGTTCTGGGAGCAGAGCACATCAGGCTTATGGCTGCTCTGCCAGCTGCAACAGTGACAGCACTGATAATGTAATCCTCCCTGTCCTTTATCATGTTTAAACTGTCACCTGTGATATTGGAGGCCCTCACTCCTGTCTTCAGCCCTGGAGCCCGCGGAGATGAATACAGCCTTGAGGTACACAGGAGGCTTTGAGTATTGGTGGTTTTTTTACAGGAAGCTGCTACTGCATTTGTGGCTGCTGGTGCGGCGTGTCCTACCCAGACCCCTTTGACATTTCAATCTTTTCATCTGTAAAATGGGAGAGGTGTTTCTTCAGGTGATGTGGTGATAAAGGCCCAATATTAAAGTGTCATCTGAGAGAGGGCAGATGATCTTGTAGGGCTGTGGGAAGCATGGTGGTGAGGCCATGAGCAATACCCAGGGCTCTCGCAGGCAACGTTTTACCCTTGGTTTCTCATGTCAGTCTAGGTGATCATCATTTACTCACCAAGCTGCTCTTATGAGCATGAGTTATCTCTGCTTCCTTTACAGACACATTGGCACTAATTATATTTGCAGATACACAGTTGGCATAGCTGTAGGAGAGGGAATTGGTTAATCTGTGTCACCCTACTGGCCTGTCATTACTGATGGCAGAATGGGAACCTGAAAGAGCACAAGTGACACCTAGCTTGGGTCAGAACAACTACTGAAGCCATGCCCTACCTTGGAAAGTAGCAGGTGACTCTCTCATGCCATTCATCTGAACACAAATTGCATATAGCTGCAGGAACAGGTCAGTATGTCCCCACAGTGCTGCTAGGGTGGTTCCTAATGGGGATGGAGGAATTGTTAGAATGAATAATTTAGCATATGACAAATTCAGATAGGTAGCGTGCTTTTCCGTAGCAAGTATATATCTTATATGTGTAAAATATGCACATATCTGTGGAGGAGAATAAACATCTATGAATTTTTCAGGTTGATGCAGAAACATGTAACCTAAGTGTGTGTGCGTGAAATGTGTTTGATTGTACTTACACCTTTGTAAACCTGTATTTATGTAAAACTTGAATCCTTTGTCTCTTAAGCCTGGGAGTATGTCATGCTTGTAGCAGTTGAGCAAAGTGCAGTTCAACAATTGAGATACTCTTAAAGAAATACCTTTTACCTGACAAAGTATATTCTTGCTTAGGAATTTTCAATATTTGGCTGAAGTGCTGGTCCTTTTGACATCAGTTTTAATGTTAGCTTCTGTAGAATCAAAATGCCATCCTCTGTGTGTGGTCTCCTGATCTTGGTGTACAGAAACCCAACTTCATTTTCTCTCCTTGTGTATTTATCAATACGAGGACTTTTTTTTTTTTGTCAGTTCAGGGATGAAATTTTTTTGTGCTCTCAAATTGAGATGCACTTTGGGTTGAAAAGCACTGCAGGAAGAACAATTTCTTATAGAGCGTACTTCTGGGAGTATAAATAATAAATGCCATGACTCGGAGTGACGCAGGCACCCCTGCAACACGTACGTGCAAGGCAAAGATTCAGTAAATAATGATTTACCTGTTCTTTGTCAGTCCTAAACCAAGAGGGGCCTATTCAGATTTCTTTGCTAGCTTGCTGAGTATTGTTTGTGCTTTACTGTTTTTTAGGAGTTTCAAAAATGTTAACTGTTTTTTCTTTTGTGGTGTTGTTTTTGGAGGCTGCAACTTTATGAGGGGTATTAAATATTTATCAAACTCTTAGTTCTGAGCCAAGAAAACCTATTCAAACCTCACGGACTTGCTGTATGCTACTGGTGCTGTTCTGTTCTACCTCAAACCAGGACACCCTTGTAGCTGCCAGACCCTCCTAGTTAAGAGTTTCAAGTACCTAATCTTATCTTACTTAATTGTATTTTGTTTTAAGGCAGAACCATTTGAACTTCTTCATTTTGGTAGTGAGGATAATTCCTGACATGAACAACAGCCTAAGGATGCTCGCTGTCCTGTTTTTCCATATGTAAAATGGTTGCTCTTCATCTGAGAGTATCTGGGTGCACATGTGGGTGTTAAAGAACATTTCCTTCTTTTCATCATTCTTATTTCACCTGTTAGGTCTCACTTAAAGGAAAAAGCCTTCCAGATAATCAACAAAATGCATCCTGCAAGTGTACGGACCAACACATTGCAGCGAGCCTTGTATGTTTCCTTGTGATCTGTGTCCCCACGGGGCTGGGATCTCACTCCTAGTAACTGTGTTTAGTGGTGTGACTTCCTGCCATGAGCCTTTTGGTGAGTGCCATGGGCAGAACTGGGCTGCTCTTCTGATCCTATATGTAGATCCAGTTGTGGGATTAGGACTTGAAATGTTCTTAGTCAGTGCCACCTGGTTTGCCATCTCCAAGAAGCTGCTCAGTCCCCACAGGTTCAAGCTCTGCTGAGATTGGTGTAAGACACTTTTGCCTCCATCACCTTCAGCTTGGATGCAGTAAGAGACTCTTAAAGCCCTGGCTCATTTTCATGCCTTTGTATTTAAGAATTGCCGTTTCCACCATGAAAAGATTATTTCATTTCAAAAATAGGGTTCCCTGGATGGCTGAAGGAGGGCACTCACAGCCCTGTACAATACTAAGCCATTTGCTGACCATCGCAGCTGGGAAATCACTTCCCTGGTGCCAAGGGAATTGCTAGAAAGCGTGCCAAATGGCTTTCACGTCCTCTAGCAAGGGACATTTTTTTCCTTTCTCTCCTATTGTTTTGTTCTTTTGTGTGAAGTGTTTGGAGTAGCAGTGGCATTAATAATATCTAAAAGCAGGATTTCTAAAATGCATGTGTGTGTCCCCCCCTCCAAACCAGTTTGCCGTCTGTCACCCGAGACACGCTGGGCTTTGTGAAACAGCCCGCTGGTGTTTGTTTCAGGGTGGCCGCCCTTTGGGGATTTGCAGGAACACTGCAGCAAATCATCCTGCATGCAAGGCTGACCTCTGGGAGGCTAACAAATTGAGGTGAGCCAGCTGGAGCGATAGGACACTGCCGGCAGACAGAGCATGCTCAGACCTGGGGGAGAAAGGTACTTCAGTCTGCAGATGGTGCACGGGTTACTGTGCTCAGAGCTGTTAGATACGATTTTTTTTTTTTTGAGCGATAGGACACTGCCGGCAGACAGAGCATGCTCAGACCTGGGGGAGAAAGGTACTTCAGTCTGCAGATGGTGCACGGGTTACTGTGCTCAGAGCTGTTAGATACCTTTTTTTTTTTTTTTTCTTTTTCTTTATGGTGGTGGGGAAAGAAGAGGACTGGAGAGTGTTCCTTCCCCTGCAAAACGTAGCTTTGAGGTGTCTTCTTTTTTCTTTCTCCCGTGAAAGAGAGGCACCGGATAGCTTTTCCTTTTATTTAGCAACACCAGGTATGCGTGCATGTGCTGAAACACTAATCTACCAGTGATAGTACTTCCAAGATTAAAAAAAGGTTGCAGATGCTCTGAATGACTGTGTTTCTTTGCAGGGTGTTATTGTAACTGTGCTCTGTTTGCTGTGCTGATCACATACGGCTCTGAATTCAGTTTTTGTTGGCATTCCTGGCTGCAGTGTACTTCAGGGGCAGAGGCGGGGGGGAATAGCATGTTTTTTGATACTGTCTCCTTGCCCCCCCCCCTCCACAACTTCACAGGGAATCTCTCCTCTTTGGCTTTGCATGTGTGGGAAGGAGGTCAGTAGTTCATCTGTAATCCCACATCTTTGTAGTCTGTCTTTGTTTGACTGGTGGTTTGCTTTATCATTTTTAAACAAAAATCTCATGGGGAAAACATCTTTGATCTGGACTAAATTTCTGTAGGTTTTCAGAAATGTATTTCTTACTGGACAGGTGCTGCTTTGGGATTACTTTGGGTTGTGTTTTTTTTTACCCTCCCCTAAAAACATGCTAATGTAGAGCTTGTGGTAACCAAGGAGGGATTTTTGCTGTTCTTATTGGCTGCACTGTGCTCCCAACAATTTTGGCTCCTGCTTAGAATTTGCAGCATTCAGGAGCGGTCTCAGGCACCATGCTGATGGGAAGCAAGGAGAGCTCAGGTGCAAAGGCTGCTGAGCACCAGTCCCAGTATGTCCCACACAGGTACTCTCCCTGTCAGAGAATAAAGAAAGAAAGGATAGATAAAATTCAGAGAATAACAAATGGCAGCTAAAGCCCAAAGGCATAGTTGAAGTGGCTGGAGCTCATCTTGTTCAGTGTTTCGGGATTTGGCGTCATATTCTTTTAAATTCACTTTTGCAGCATTAGTACATTTTCCTTTCAGCCACGTCACTGTCTTTGCTTTAGATAGACCACTGAAGTAAAATAAACCTGCTGCTCTCTAACACGTTTTTGTTTCTGACAAAGGCATCTTGCTTACAGACTAAAAGCAAGGGACTGGGCAAAAGGAGGGTTTTGTTACTCGTATGACAGTGCTGTGAATGCCAAAATAACCTGATAGGTTTGGATGGGATACATGGGTGAACAAAGATCAGCTGGAATGAACTCTCTCTGTTAAGCTTCCCCCTCTGCCTCACCATGGTTATTTGGAGGACCTTGAGATTTTATCTTTAGGCTTGGGATTGTCAGAAGGTGAAGACTTGAGGGCTGAGATGCACTTTTTTTTTTCCTTTTCTAGCTCGTTTTTCTTTCATCTCCCACCTCAAGATTGTTTATCAGAAATGCATCTTATTTAGGGGAATTTTCTGGAGATCAGGGTTAGTTTGTGGCAAGAATTTCATAGAACATGTCATTCTGGTTGGAGAAGAGATTTGGAAATGTGGACCTTAAAAGCCCAAGAAGTATTCTTTTTAGATTCATACTTACAGGTCAGTTTCACAGTTTGCTTATATGCATTAACTGATTAGTATTGGATTTTTTCTCACCTGCTTTTTTGTAGATCAAGACAGCAGTATCAACAAATACTAAATCAATTGCTGCTAGTCAACCTGAAAGTCAGGGTGGATCCCTTCCTATCTCAGCTCTCACAGCCTCTGAAATTAAATGGAAGAAAACTTGGATTTTTTTCCCCCATAAGCACAACTGGAAGGCGTCCAGTAACCACCAATATTCTCCTGTTTGTATTGAAGGTATGTTTGCGGTAGGAACCATTGCACAGAGCCTCAGCTTCCTTGGTTGCAGTCTTTTATAGAAAGATTTACAGTTTTGCTTTCTGTTCCTGTGTTATGCTAAACCACAGAAACTGAAGGTAAACCTTATTTTGATTACAACTGTCTATACATACCTAAACAACCTTAAAAAACCAGGGTGGATTTAAAAAAAAAATAATTACGTTGTGATTTTATTTTTTCTTAATAAAGTTCTATATTTAAAATTCCACTTGAGGCTGCAGAGTTAAGGTATTTTTATTTTTCATATCCCCTTTTTGTATCAGGCTTCATTAATGATATTTGTATTTTAAACTGCTGGGTTTGCTCCCTTCGAGAATCTGCTCTTTTGCTGTTTAAAAAGTCAGCACTTCTACACATGGCTGGTTTTTACAAAGAAAATGTTCCAGTATATCAATCATTCAGTGTACCATCCTTTCTTTAATGTGATATGTACTGTGAAAGATATATGTATCTCATTAAACAAATACAGTGAATAAGTGGAGATTGACTTGCTTGTAGTTCTGTGGGAATCTGTGACAGAGCTGAGAATAAAAGCCAGTTCTTGGCTGCTGAATCCTAACTCCCCCTCCTTCCCATCGGGAAAGTTGCCTTCTAGCAACTTCTGCTTTGAGCATGAATGAAGGAGATATTTAAAACTGCATGTATTACATATACTGCATCCTTAGCTGAGCCTCTTGCGTGAGGGATGGGAGAAAGAACAGAAGACATTTTGCAGGGGGAGTGTGAAATGCCATGTTTGCATGCTTTACTTTTCCTGTGTCGCTCCTGGAAAGCCAGCCTAGCAAGAGATGGATACGGGGGTAGGGAGTGCTAATGGGGAAATCGTCCTTAAGGAAGGAACATCAGGTCCCCACCTTCCCACTGCGTTGCTGTAACACAAAGGGTCAGGGTACCCTGCCCATTTCTTGTCTGTGCAGCCCTGCCCTAACTCCTTCCCTGTCCTGTGGCAGGAACAGCCCCATCTACTTCCAGTTGTGCCGTATTTCTGGCAACTGGGGATGCTTCTGCTTGGACACCGCTGCCATGACTGGCCGGCTCTGAGGGGAGCTGGTCAGCTGGGCCAAACCCAAGTTAGCCTCCATGGAGAGGCAATTCTCTCTCTGCACAAAGTGGTGATGCTTTCTGGAAACATGTGTCCTTCATGCTTCTTTTTTTTCCATTTTGTGAGGGGTTTTTAGCCTGCTGTAGCTCTGAAAAACTAAGCGTTGGCTTGGAAAGTGTTTGGGCAGTTGGTAACAAAAGTTTGGCAATGTCTAAGTAGACAAAACCAGCACTTCTCATTTTGTTTGTACCTGCAGCAGTAGGTGGTCCCTTTTTACATGTACTGCTCACATGAGGTGTGAACCTTGTTCTCCCTAATCAAGCTCTTGTTTTGTTCCTCTGGCATTGTTAGTAGTGTGTGTTTGTGTCTTTTTTGTTTTTCTGTTGTGTGGACTTTGTAGCTATTCTCCCAATTTCATACCTAGATTGTAATTTTTTAAATGGATAAGACATTTAAAACATTGTCCATCATGTTAATAGCTTTAAAGTAGTGATTCATCCCACCCTAGTTTCACAATTGGAAGAAGAACAACAGAGTTTGTCTCTTAAAGGACTGTTTGAATTCATTTATGCCAACTGCCTATTAGTAGAAATTCATCTCTCCCTTCCCACCCACTCTGATCTCCTCGACATGTTAACAAGAGATGAAGAACGGCTTCTCCATCAGTGCTTCCTCTTGCTTTCCCACTTCTGAGGGTGTTTGAAACATTAGGTGACCAGCAGCTAACACAGAGAAGATGCTACTGTGTCCAGACTTCCGTGAGAGTACTACGGACCTGCAAAGATGCTCAAGGTCTTTGCCAGAAGTGCATCAGATGCATGTTCCTCAAGTCTTTACCTGCTCACCAGCAATCAGTGCTAATTAGAGCAGCAGTATCTGGGCTAAGAGGATGAAGCCCTGACCCTTTTGCTAACTTAGTGAGGGTGGAGGAAAAGAACGGGGTAAGCTCTTCGTGCCTGTGATCTCTTCTGGAAAAAGAGGAAAAATAGGCTGACCAAAAATAGAACCCCTCCTCACAGGCTCTTAGCCTCTGGAGGGCATCCATTGTGGCTGAGCTGCAAACCTCAGGACACAAATCTATTTCCTTTGCAAAGTCTTGAGCTGCCCCTGTCCCCATGTGTTTGTTGAGCTCCCCAGCTCTGACCGTGCAGCGCTGTAGGTCAGCTGCCCCGCTGCACATTCAGCATCGATGACAGGGAAATCTGCCACTTCTGTCTCACTCCTGCTCCTCTCAGGGGTCCTCAAGGACATCCTGTCCCCTCCCATGGGACGTCGTGTCCCTCTGCCAGCTTGGCAACAAGAAGCTCTGTGCCGCTTTTCCGTGCGCGTCTCTTCCGGCTGGGCTCTCCTGTATCAGCTGTCGCGTCTTCTCTTGCTGAAGGATGGTGCTTTAGCATTTCAAAGCAGACAGGAAAAAAAAAAAGAAGTCAGTCCCTGTGATTTCCTTGGTAACTGGGGTGTATTTCTCACATGGGGCAAAGCTGTGGTTATCCCAGTGTCACTGGGACGTGAGAGGGTGGATGAGTGTGGTGGGAATTGCGGGGATAGTCTTTGGGCAACGAGGGCTGTGAACGGCCTGGGTGCTGACCTAGATGTACAAAGAAATAGCACAGAGTCCTCTGCTCTTAAGGAAAGGAGCTGTGTCTGGCCTGGCACTTCTGCAAGTGCTTTTTAGTTCTTAAGATGTTCTCTGACACCGTGGGAGGGGATTGGCAGCTCTAGGCCCGTTTTTGTGAGGGCGATTTAGTAATGAAAGTTTCTTCTATTGTGAAACAGCTCTCTTCAGGTGGAAGACTAAATGCTTTCACCTATTTCTGAGTTACTTGCTGCCTTCTGGAATAGTTTCCCATTCTGGGACTACTACTGCTGACAGCACGTAACAACTGACCTCAGCCTGGGGGGCTGAGGAACCAGAGGACCTGCAGAGTGATTGCTTGCTGTTAGCCCTATAGTGCAGCCTCTCCCGCGTCTTTAAAAGCAAACAGCGAGATGGTTTGTTACTATCTATGTTCTGTCACTCTTTGAGGGACCAAAGATGATAGTTCTTTAAGGTCTGTGTTCAGTGAAAGCGTCAAAAAAAAAAAGGTGGATGATAAAATGTGTGAAAAAAGGCAAAGAATCAAGACTGTTCCCTGCATACCTGTGAAATTCTCCTGTCAGTTCTGTCTGTGACACCCTTTCCTGTCCATGTCCCCTGTTTCTGTCAAAAGCAGCTTTCAGCCAAGCAGCATGAACCAGGATTTACGAATTGGCATGAAGGAATGAAGATGATTCCTTTAGCATTGCTAGCTTTTAACATTCATTTCTGACACAGGGTTGGCTAAAGCACATGCACTCACTTCAGCTAAGTGTGGGGAAATGAAGGAGCTGCAAGGAGAGAAGAGGTGGAGGAGGGCCTTGCAGGTGATTTTTATTAAAAAGCTGAGTTGTTCATTTGTAGCCATTTAGTGGGTATTGCTGTAGCAGAGTCTGAAATGAAAACTGCTAACCTCTGGACGTTGGCCGCATCCATCAGGCTGCATCTCTGAAGTGCCTCTTATGCCCTTCTCTTGGGGCGAGAGGGGAGAGAACAAATCAGTCAGGGGTGAAACATTAGAACAGGCCGTTTCCAAGGAGGCCTGTTCAGCTCAAGGGGTTTATAATGGTTGGCAGATCTCTCCACTCTCGAGATGCTCGTGAAATGCAGGTTGTATCAGTGGTGTTTTTATGGACTGCTGGCTTCTGGTGCCTTTGAAACACCCACACATACACACTCTCCCCACTGTTACTGGAATAATAAAGAGGCCGTGTGGTTTTGCCCCTCTGTCAGGTTCTTGCAAGTTGCCTTTACTCTCAATGCCCATTTAAAGTGGGTGCTTGTGGCAGAGGACTTGATTGTTAAAGATCTCCTTCCCGTACTGGTTAGCAGGCTTTCCATGTGGCTGCTTGGGCTCGGTCTTTTTCCTTGGTGATGCTGCTGAAGTAATTTAAAGTGCTCACAAGATGAGAGGTCTGTAGTAGAGAGACATCTTTCAAAGATAGTGCAGAAGTACAATGAAGAAGCTTTGGAAATTTGGTACCAACAAAATAACTTAAGATCCGTCCCCATCAAAATTTTCTTTTCCTGGAAACTGGTTTGGTTGCATTAGTAGAGCTGAACTGAGTGTCCCCAGTATGTTTCCATTCAAGTTGTCCATGGAACAGCCATCGCTTAGAGTTGCAAAGCCATCAGGAGCAGCAGTCATCCCGTTAGAGAGAAGGAAACACTGAGAGGCTGTCACAGCCATCATTTGTTGGTGCAGGGTGTCTGTGGCACCTGGGACAAGACCAGTTCTACATCGACATGGTGGAAAGGAAGGCTGAGTGCTAGGAAGAAGCTTATTGTAGTCCTTCATACCTTTATTGCTAGAGACTGGCTGAAGGGATGATTAAGTATTAGGAACGAGATGGATAAACATTTGGGGGGAGTGGTTTTGGGAGAGCTGATCCTGCCCTGGTAATTAGATGACCACTCTGGGGCCTTTCCCATTTCCTTTTCCATGGTTGAAATCAAAACACCACCTTTTTAATTTCCTGCTTGCTTTTAGGGAGTTGCTAAATGAGGCAGTTTTTCAGACCACTTGCCAAAGGAGGTGAACTTCGTTTCTGTTCCATTTGAGTAGCTAGAGCTGCTCTGAAATTGAAATGAATTTGTTGCTCAGATCCCCAGAGACCATCCCTTGAATGTGTGTGGCTTACAGCTAGCGCTCGTTTCTTTGGCATTATGCAGTCTCCCACGCACCTTCGGTTCTTCCGAAGACGGGGATCCTGCAGGCTGTTGGGATCTCAGAAGCTGTAGGGATCCCTTCTAACTTCATTGAATTCCATGAATGATTCTCCATTCATTTCCAAGCTGCATGAGCCAGATTGCAGGATCAAGATTTTAGGCTGCATTCTCTCTTTCCAAAGGAATTCCCTTGACAGTAGAGAAGGTGTTTGCACTGGTCCTAAATATGCCTTGCTGTCTTCCTCCACTCTGGCATGTAAGAACAAGAATCTCTGGGTTAAAATGCTGAGGAACTATTGTTTGGGATGTCAGAGCGTGTTCTTGAGACGTTGCTTTTTTTCCCCTCCCTCCAAACTTGCATCAAAGGGAGTTTAAATTGCTACTTTTAAAAACTGCAGTTAGAAGCAGTCTAATGGGGTATATACCAATCAGAAATTTCCCTTCCTATAGTTCCCCTTGAGTCATGGCTGTAATTGTTTACAGCCTGACTAGCAGTGAACCTTGGTGCATAATGAAAATTGGAGCCCATAAATACTGTAGTTGAATCAATATCTCAATTGAAGTTCACAGTTGAAAATATAATCAATACCCTGATATAAGCCAGTAGTGTTTCTACATAGAAAGAAAACAGCGGCAGGATCTCTCCCATAAGGGAGAAAGAAACAGGGAGGCCTTGGAGCAGCACAGAAGAGATTCTCAGTTTGGGATGGGAAAACACCAACGCTGGAAACACTTCAAATGCATTACCTTCCCATTTGTATAAGGGTTGGCTGTGCTGGTACAAGTCAGACTCTCCCTAAATGAAGGTTTGATTGTTTTAATGAAACATCAGTTCCTCGCATAAAGAGTGGAGCTCTCCTCACTCCCATGCCAATATTTCTTTTGGAAGACGATGGCAGCTCCTAGCCTTTCATCCTGGATTGCAGCCAAAGAAACAACTGAGTGACTGGGGAGTCTCCCACAGGGCAGTCCGTAGACCTGCAAGTCCCTCCCCTACCCCCTAATAAAATTAAATTGAATGTTATGTTCACCAGTTCACATTTAATATTGGAATGGAGCGTAGCAAAATCTATTCTTGGCAATGCTTCTTCTGCACAGTCAAGGCGAGAGGCAGAGCTGGGTACTCATGGCCATGTCAAAGGCCTATGGCAGATCAAGAGAAGGAGCTGGGTCTCTCAAGCCCAGTGTGAGCAGCCCAGTGATCGTAGCGCTGGCTTTCTTCTCGCTGTTGGACTGCTCTGCAAAAAGCAGAGTGAGCCAAGGTCCCAGGGAATCTACCTTTTTTTCTGACAAAGCTTTGTAGAGCTCATCCTCAAACTCTTTTACTTTGCTTCTCCAAAAGGGTAGACATGAAAACGAGAGGAAGCCATCCTATAGAGCAGCTCCTAGTTCTGTTTGCTCTATTTTTTTTACATTTTTGGGTAGTGCTTTGGCACTCTTTGTTTCTTCTTTTCATTCACTCCCTGGAAGGGGGAAAAAATTGCTGAAAAAAGCCTAAACAGTCTTGATTAGTCTATAAAATATGAGTTATGCTGAAGCTGTAAAGCTGATGTTTAAATGATTCCTTTCTTGGTTTATTTTCCACAGGTCTTTGCCCTCACCATGTCAAGGAGTGTTAATGATGTGTTCCCTCTCCGCTGCGTTCCCCACCTGTCATCTTGCTAGGATCTACCTACAGAATGAACATAGCAGCTGTGTTCAATGCCCTGCTCGTGTCTGTCCTTGCTGCGGTGCTGTGGAAATACATCAAACTGCGAGAGCATGTCTTCATGGTTGAAGAGGAGTTGGTCCTCACCCGTCAGTCTCAGGAGCTCTCTCAGGTTCAGATCGACTACCATGCAGCTCTCCAGGCGCTGGTGGAGGACGGTACCAGGATGGTGTGCACCGGCAGGATGCACACTGATCGCGTCTGCCGCTTCGAGTCCCTCTGCTACTCTACTGAGGCCGAGGAGTTTGTCTACTTTCACAGCAACTCCTCGGTCATGCTGCCCAACCTGGGCTCCCGGAGGTTCCAGCCGGCTCTGCTCGACCTCTCCTCGGTAGAAGATCACAACACCCAGTACTTCAACTTTGTGGAGCTGCCAGCCGCTGCGCTGAAATTTATGCCAAAGCCGGTCTTTGTGCCTGACGTGGCGCTGATCGCCAACAGGTTCAACCCAGACAACCTGATGCACGTCTTTCACGACGACCTCCTCCCCATTTATTACACCATGCAGCAGTTCTCCGATTTAGATCTGGAAACACGGCTCTTCTTCATGGAAGGGTGGAGTGAAGGCGTTCACTTTGACCTCTACAAGTTACTGAGTAACAAGCAGCCGCTCCTCAGGGAGCAGCTTAAAACCCTGGGCAGGCTCCTCTGCTTTACCAAATCATATGTGGGACTGTCCAAAATCACCACCTGGTACCAATATGGGTTTGTCCAGCCACAAGGGCCGAAGGCGAACATCTTGGTTTCTGGTAACGAGATCAGGCAGTTCACCAAATTCATGATGCAGAAGCTGAACGTCAGCTTGGAGGAAAGCTCCAGTGAGGAGTACATCGTAGTGTTCAGTCGAACAATCAACAGACTTATCCTAAATGAGGCAGAACTAATCCTGGCTCTGGCTCAGGAGTTTCAGATGAAAACAATTACTGTCTCTCTGGAGGAGCATTCATTTTCCGACATCGTCCGGTTGATCAGCAATGCGTCCATGCTGGTCAGCATGCATGGGGCCCAATTAGTCATGTCTCTCTTCCTGCCAAGAGGTGCCACAGTGGTGGAGCTCTTTCCTTATGCCATCAACCCTGAACACTACACTCCTTACAAAACCCTGGCAACCCTTCCTGGCATGGACCTGCAGTACATTGCCTGGCAGAACACCGACAGGGAAGACACCGTCACCTACCCGGACAGACCTTGGGATCAGGGTGGGATTGCTCATCTGGACAAAGCTGAGCAAGAACGCATCATTAAGAGCACAGAGGTGCCGCGCCACCTCTGCTGCCGCAACCCCGAGTGGCTGTTCCGTGCCTACCAGGACACGAAGGTGAACATCCCTTCTCTCATCCATGTCATCAGGCAGACTGTGAAGTCTAAGCCCGGACCCAAGAGGCAGAAGTGGTCTGGCAGCCTCTACCCTGGCAAAGTGAGGGATGCCAAGTGTCAAGCCTCCGTCCAGGGCACGAGCGAAGCTAAACTTGCCGTGTCCTGGCAGATCCCCTGGAACCTGAAGTATCTCAAGGTGAGAGAAGTGAAATATGAAGTGTGGATACAAGAGCAAGGAGAAAACACTTACATGCCTTATATATTGTCCCATCAGAATCACACCTTCTCAGAAAACATTAAGCCCTTCACAATATACCTGGTGTGGATACGCTGCATCTTCAACAAAAATCTCCTGGGACCTTTTGCAGATGTGCTCTTGTGTAGTACATAACCCCTCGCGCTACCTGTACAGCTCTGCCCTGCTCTCCACTCCATCTGTGGTTTAAAACTTCTTGTCTTGTAGTTTGTAGAGGGCTGAAGAGGACTACACTGTACCAGTGCCTAAGTGTCCATTTTATTGCACTCCACCTGTGTTCTTTAAATGGTATTTATTTCCAGTGCGTGTTTTAAAAAAAACAACAAACCTCTGTGTTCTTCAGAGCAACTTCCAGAGGTTAAATTATATGCTGAATACATGTAATTGAAAACAGAATGGAAGTGAATTGTGTGTATCTTGGTCGTGATTTAAATTCGTTTCTATCGTGTGGTGAGTATTTAAGCACAGCGTTAAACCGCAGTTAATTCCATGGCTAGATGGGCAGTTCTCATCAGCTTTTTTACTGTAAGTTATTTTTTTCAAAAATTCTGACTGTAACTTTGAGTTCCAGATTTGGTACGAGAGCCTTCATTAAACTGCTGTAAACCTCCTCGATATTTTTTTGCTTTTTATTCTCTGTCAAAATTGTTAGTGTGACGGATTTATCTATTGCTATGATAAAACGTGTATGTGGGTTGCTTTTTATTTTTCATAGTTTGGTTGAAAAGAATGAGACTACAGTGTCAGCTTCATGTTTACAATCGGATTTTACTGCACCCCAATAGCAAAAGGCTGGAATAGCAGATGGGAGATAGGGAGGGATGGAGTGGATAAAATAATTTACTGTGGTTTAAGATGTTTTCATTTTGTGAGTTATGTACAGGTCTGGGAGGAAGAAAGGGGATGGTATGGAAGAGGTGATGGGGGAGAGATTGCATTTAAAGCAATCTGCTGAAGAAGATCCTTTTTTTTGGTGTTTGATCAGAATGATCTGTTGATAATAGCTGCTAACGGGTACGTGCTTGGCCAAGTAACAGGCAGGTGTTCACAAAGGGAAGCTCTCTGGGCACAGGTTTTCCTGGATGTTGGTGGGAGGAAGCAGGGTCGGGCAGGGGACAGGTAGGTGGGTGCCATGGCATGGGGCTGGACAGAGCATGTGTCAGGGGTCAGGCTGATGACACCCGCACCTCTGTTGCTCCAATGGAGTAGTTTATTCTGGACTTACATGCATTTTCCCTGAGATCAGAATCTGGCTTCATCCCTGGTCCCCGCACTCCTCCTGAGGTCTGGATGGTCTGGAAAGACGACCACATCCTGGGCTGCATCAAAAGAAGTGTGGCCAGCAGGTTTGGGGAGGTGATGTTATCTTTCTGCTCTGCTCTGGTGAGACCCATCTGCAATACCATGTTCAGCTTTGGAGTCTTCAGAACAGGAAGGACATGGACATGTTGGAGTGGGTGCAGAGGAGGGCCACGAAGACAATCAGAGGGATGGAGCACCTCTTCTATGAAGACAGGCTGAGAGGGCTGGGGTTGTTCAGCCTGGAGAAAAGAAGGCTCTGGGAACACCTTAGAGCAGCTTTCCAGTACCTAAAGGAGGCTTTTAAACTGAAAGATGGGAGATTTAGATTAGATACCAGAAAGAAATTCTTTCCTGTGAGGGTGGTGAGACACTGGAACAGGTTGCCCAGAGAAGCTGTGGATGCCCCATCCCTGGAGGGGTTCAAGGCCAGGCTGGATGGGGCTTTGAGCAACCTGGTCTGGTGGGGGTGTCCCTGCCCAGGGCAGGGGGGTTGGAACTCGATGATCTTTAAGGTCCCTTCCAACCCAAACCATTCTGTGATTCTATGGTGTTTGAGCAGTAGGATAAATGGCTTGCTTTCTGAGTGATGGGATGATAGATGAGCATCTCAAGGCAGGATCATAGTATGAGTTCTAGAGAGAGGGGGAGGAACAACAGCGCTGTACAAATCAGACAAGAAACAGGAGTGTTGAAAAATGAGTGAAACACCGCGGTACAACATTGGACCTTCAGGCAAGTGCTACTTCTGTATTTTCATTATGTCTAGCTTTGTTTTCAAACAAGTTTATGATTTAAAGGGGGTAAAAGAACAACTATCCCAAAATCTGTGTTTGCCATTGTGGCCTTGCCGACTAATAATTTTGGCCTTTATGTTTTAAAGGGTTGCTGCCTGTGTTCTCCTAACCACCCTTCCTCCTGGGTGGGGGTATCGGTCCTTGTGTTGCTTTCCTGCTGGCCTTTCTCAGTGCCTTTTGTAGCAATCCTTTGCCTGTAATTTGTAGACCATCCCATTTCACTTAAAATTAGTTTCATATGATTGCAGATTTTCTAACATTTGCAGATTGGTTACAGCACATTAACTATTTCCCTCTCATATCCTAATGATTCTAATCAACCAAATGGGCTACAGGGTAATGAAGTGTCATACTCCTGGGTTTCCATGCTCTTAACTGTAGCATGAAATGGTCTCTTGCATTCAGAGACTCCCTTTTTCCAGAAGTGTGCTTTCCAGAAATGTGCATTCAGGTTCTGTCTTCCTCATCAGTGCTGTGAGTACTTTACGAGGTGGAAACAAAATTAAAGGATTTTTCCTTTTCAAACCCCGAGAGAGCTGAACGCCGGAGTTGTGACAGTGATGTGGCCTCCTCCAACGCCTGCCCGGTATGAGAATGTCTGTGTTCAAGCCCCACTGCTGTACCCAAATTCCTCCTTTTTGGAGCAGGCAGTACTGAGGGTGCACAGCCCAGCCTGACCTTTCTTGTCGGTGCCAATTGATGGCAAGCAATGCTTGCCTGGCATTGCTTAAGGTTCAATCTCGTAACGAGCTGGTGGGGCTCCTGTTGACAAGTTGTGTTGTGCAAGAGAGTCACACCTTCCACCATTGCGTCGTTTTTCCTCTCAGAGCCGCTCCGTTAAGCTCTGTGGTGCTGGCTGGTCCTGGAAAAAAAGAAATAGCTGGGATAGAAAATATCTCTGGAAATAGTCCAGAGAAGGGCGACAAAGATGGTGAGGGATCTGGAGAATAAGTCGTATGAGGAGAGGCTGAGGGAACTGGGGTTATTCAGCCTGGAGAAGAGGAGGCTGAGGGGAGACCTTATTGCTCTCTACAACTCCCTGAAAGGAGGGTGTAGAGAGGTGGGGGCCGGTCTCTTCTCTCAAGTCACAGGCGACAGGACAAGAGGAAATGGCCTCAAGTTGCGCCAGGGGAGGTTCAGGCTGGATATTAGGAAAAATTTTTTCACTGAAAGGGTTCTCAGCCATTGGAATGGGCTGCCCAGGGAGGTGGTTGAGGCCCCATCCCTGGAG
Source organism: Calidris pugnax (assembly GCF_001431845.1). Classification (NCBI taxonomy): domain Eukaryota; kingdom Metazoa; phylum Chordata; class Aves; order Charadriiformes; family Scolopacidae; genus Calidris; species Calidris pugnax. The sequence continues at coordinate 1,331,421 of NW_015090803.1, read as the reverse complement.
GTGTTCAAAAGACGGGTTGATGAAGTGCTGGGAGGTATGGTTTAGTGATGATGCTCCTTGTTTGTTGTGCGGGTGTCTATTTTTGTCAGTTAGGTTGATGGTTGGACAAGATGATCTTTAAGGTCCCTTCCAACCTAGAAGATTCTGTGATGCTGATTCTGTGATTCTGTGATTAAATTCAAAACCCTCTGGGGGCAGTGGAAGGATGCTGCTGGTCTCAAACTGGCTGGGACTTCTCAAGTGTGATGGTGACTTTGACAGAGCCAACGGCCATTCACACTACTGTTGTTTTCCATGGCTTATAGCGCACACTCGCTCTCAAAAACCATACCCAAGAACAGAAACACTTCCAAAGAGGCTCAACTCCGATATAACTTGGGTGTGTTTCTCAGGAAGGACGTGCTGCCACCAGGGCTGTGGGGAGTTGAGACTTACGGATGGCACTTGTCTCAAACGGACCACCCGTTTAAGTGGCCCACCACTCCTCAAGGTGGTGGAAGACCAGTTGCACCAGAGGTGTAGCCTGGAAGAGCAGGGGGCGGGTTGGAGTAGCACAGATTGAAGGCTGAGAAGCGACTAAGCCAGGCTGTTTCTAGAGAAACCAGGACTAACGAGTGGTGGAGAGACTTGTTCCAAGCAGCCTGGCAGGTGGCATTTGGTGTCATCACCTGTGGGAGCTCACATCAGGAAATTTTTAGAGCGCTTGTTTGCCAGCTTCTCAGGAACCTAGCATGATGGGAAATAATAATGAAATCCTTTTTTTTCCTTTTTTTATATGTATCTTTTAATAGTCCTTTTGAGATAGCCTGTCCTGCCAAGAGACTATCAGCATCCTCTGTATGGATTTTAAACCCTTGTTCCAGGCAGGAACTGTCCTCTACGTGATGGAGGGTAGCTTAGAGATGGGTGTCCTGAGCTTGTTCCCTCAGCTGGGTGCAGTGTGAAGACATCACTGAGCTGTTGGCCAGGTGAGAAGCAGTGAGGGTGCTGGTGGTGTTCTCCTACGGGTGCAACCCAGCTCTGCCTGATCTCCCTCTGCACAGCCAGTGGGATGCCTTGGTGGGACACTGGAGCAGGGGAAGGAGGTGGTAGCCACCAGGTGAGCCTCCTCTCACCAGCCAGAGATGCTCCAGTGCTTACACAGAGCACTTTGCCCTTGAGAAACACTCAGATTCCTGAACCTCATTCAGAAAAGCCCATGCCTACCATAAATCATTACTGGCTAGCAAAATCACTGCACTTCTATTTTTTTGCTGGCCCTATGGAGTAGTCCAGCTTTTGGCTCCTTCCTTCTCACAGGCTGCCTGTGGGTGGTAGGGACACGCAGTGACATGCTAGCTGCAATCCAGACTGGTCACCTGGTGCAGGTTTTACACCCTCAGAGAGTGACTGGAGATATTTAATCAAAATACTCAGTATTTTGATACTTAATCAAAATACTGAGTGTTTGCAGAGTTCAAATTGAGATTTTTCTGTCTCCTCCTTCTCTCCTCCCCTGATTCTTTTGGGCAGATCCTTTCCTTGAGGAAGTAATAATTCTTAATGGCAATAATTTTGGACTTTTAAGAGCTGCTGTGGAAGGAAGGAAAATAAAAAGGAAGAACAAGCCTTTTAAAAGACAGCTTAAGAAATACAGACCATTTCTTAGAAGACTGCAATAAGAAATAATGCAATGTGCCTTTTTTGGCTTCATCACCTCAGTCTCTAACAACTAAATATGTTATTCAAGGTAAACGTGTGACAGGAATATTTTTCAAAGCTGTCTACCAGTTTTTTTATCTTTTTTTTATTTTATTTTCTTCCGTTTCAGGCCACCTTTTTGCCCCTGTCTCTAAGGCTCTGTGCACCCACCGCTCTGGGATGTGTGGATGCTGTTCCCGAGACACTAGCATCTCACAGGACCCAAATTAAATTAAGGCACTTCGGAAATGATTTATTTTAGGACCCCGCATGCTGTCGGTGTAGACGGCTTGGAGGCAGAGATGCCTTCACTGCAGGTGGGCTGGCAAGAGCTCTGACCTGAGCCTTTAACCTCTTCAGGACAGAAGCTGGTCCATCTGCACAGCAAGGAGGTCGTTGCTCTCCAGGATCCCTGGGTGGAAGGGAGTCTGTAAGTACAACCTCATTTAATTTATGTTAAACAAAAGGGTGACTTCAGCATCTTTATTGCCATATCTCATCTGCTGAGCTATATAAATAGAAGACTTATTTCTACAATATTTTTGCTTCTGGTGTCTGTGCGGTGTAAGGCAGGGTAGGCTTAGTGGGATAGAAGAGCACTTAATTTTTCCCTGCTGGACTTGGGGTAGGCACACTCTTGGAATGACTTTCAATGTGATGACTGACAGTCCATCTGTGCTGTGGGTGGTATGAGAAGCATCACCATCTGCACCCGTGTGAGGCACATCACTGTCCTTATGTAAGAGATGTCACCTCCCCCAGCACGTCCCCCCCCCCCAGGGGGGCTTGAGCCAAACCCTCTGACAGCAAGGGGCTGGCTGGGAGGCAGTAAGCTGGTGTGAATCTACACTGACCGAGGGCATGGTCCTCCTCATCACCCTCCCAAAAACGTCCCTTCAGAACATGCTGATTACTAAATTAATTGTTGGCACGTTCAAACAGATAAACCGAATGGCCTCCTGTTTGCTGGAAATAACTTGGCAGCAATCGTCTCCTTTAAAGGCTGCTTAGTCCCGCCATTTGGAAATGTGTTGCTTTTAAAATTTAATTGAGTTTCCCTTTGTTCGGTGTTTATTCAAACAGCTCGCTGGAATTGCCTGATTTACCTTCTGGGTTAGCCCTGTCCCTGTATGCATAATGTAGCATCTACAGACCTACCTACCCAGTTCAGCATCTCTCTTCTCTCTCCTGGAGACTCCCTGGTCTTTTGTTCTTCCTTACTTTGCTGTTATTCTGGTCATAGCAGTCGCCCCTCCAGCTCAGCCAGCGTGGGGGCAAGGTGGATGGAGGTGGGTCAACCTGTAGACACACGGTCACTGCCAACAATGTCATTTTCTCACTGCCTGTGGATTTACCACTGTGTTTTCCTGTGGACATTTCTATCAGTGTGACATTTCCGCGATGAGTCAATTCTTCCTGCTTCTTCAATCCACCCTGTGAAAACTTGCTAGGTTTCCATCCACCAACAGGTACTAAGACAGCAGCTGCTGCACTGACCTTGATAGATCTCTTGTTCTGGGGTGATTTCACCAATGTTGCAGAAACCAGAGCTGAATACTGGCCTTTTCCTTGCCCTTTGGGCAACCTGGTCTAGTGGGAGATGTCCCTGCCCATAGCAGGGGGGTTGGAACGAGATGATCTTTAAGGTCCCTTCCAACCCAAACCATTCTATGATTCAGGCCCAGGCAGTCAGGTCTGCTTGTATTCAGGGCAGGAGTGTCCCCATGGGCTCCTTGTAGGGTGGCAGTGCCTTGCCAGCAGATACAAGTCTCAGGCTTGGGTGAATGCAGAGCTGTGCCCACTGCCTGGTGGCTCCTTCAGCCCTACCACAGGGGACCTGCCTGGGGGCAGAGAGGAGTGGGGGCCAGGGGGCTGCCAACCCCACAGAACCCTGCATCTCTGTCCCACCCAGGTGCACCCAGGTCTGGGTTGGCTGGAGGCATCTCTCCCTCTGTTTTGCTTTCACTGACATGGCTACCACCATACGGGCATGGCGTGGAGCTCTGCAAGTTGGCTGGGGCAGCCTCTTCACCTCCTTTGCCCCTGCCTTTTGATGGGCAATGCCCATTTCTCCTCATTTGAGAAAGCTTTAATACATCTTCTGTTTTTTTGCCATCAGAAGATGGAAAATTTCAGCTGGGCTTTGGGCAAGGGGGATCAGGAGTGAGACCTCCATGGGAAAACACCGGCGTGTCTGTGGCCATGGCCAGGGAGCCCCTGACAGCATTGCTTGTGCAGCCCGATGGAAAATGAGTGCAGCCCCTCCATATTTCATAAACATCTTTTTATTTCATCTATTTTCTTCTGACAGATAAAGGTGCTTTCCTCCACGCATGAATACCTTTCTGTTGCAGAGCCAGACAGTCATGAAAAATCTCTTTCCTTCCTTCTTCCTCCAAGTTCCTCCCCCAGGATTATGGTGGTGCTTCAGAGGAGTAATTTGAAATGCATTTTGCTTGAGGGGGAGAACAGGATTCAATTTGGGAACATTGTCTGTGAGTGAGGGTTTGCAGGTGCTTTGGGTTCTTGTTCTTTTCCCACCTCCTGGTTGCTAGATTTTGGGTAGGAGGTGACTCTGCAAGACGTCCTCCGGTTTCTGGTGCTGCCTGGAAGATGCTGTCTCCTTGGAGAAGAAGGACAAGGAGACATCTCTGCTGCAGCTCCAAGGGGCCAGATGCTGCAGTCGCACATCCCAGCAGCTTCTGAGAGAAACACTTTGTTTCTGTGACAATTTTTCCTCCCTCCCACTGCAAAAAAAAAAGGCTCTATTAGTGAGACAAACACTTTTTAATTGAAAAATCTAAATTCCAGTGCTAGGTTCCCATTCAAAACTAGTTTTGAAACAATTTTCAGCAATTCTTTAGGGGCTAGAGGATGGTTTCTGACTAAATAGTGGTCTCTCTAGACCATTTTCCTTTTCCCAGGCAAGAGGAAAGGCTGAGAAACTGGTGGGGCGGACCCGAGTGTTCCTGCCTTCCTCTGTTTGGTAGAAATCTCAGGGCAGCCTTTCCCAAAAAGAGAAGTGTGCTGCAAAGCTTGGGCACAGGCACGTGGGCAGAAAGAAAACTACCGAAGAGCAGTTGGCATCATTCTCTATGTTGTGTTCCCCCTCTAGGAGCCATCACCTTTCGGAGCAAGGACCTAATTTAAGCGTGTTCCTGTCCAAAAAGACAGGATTTCTTATGGCCCAGGCTAGGGAGACCTCTAGCCAGTGGATTGTGGTTCCTATAGCAGTGGTGTAGGCATGGGTGGCAGGTATATAATGTCAGGCTGTTGATAGCCACAGCTGCCTGTGGGGTTTTTCCTAAGGTGAGGACCACTGGTCTTACCCTACTGCTGCTTGGCTTATCCTCATCCCTGAACAAGTGAGAGCAGGATGTATCGGTGGCCCGTTTGATGCACCCTCAACCAGATGAGGCTGCCTAGGTAAGTGCCACACACAAGCCACCCGAGGATTTTGGCTCTGCTTTCTCAGCTCGCTTTCATAGCAGTAACATTTCAGGGGGAAAAAAAAAAACCAAAACACCAAAATGACTCGGAGACAGCAGTAGTACACCTCGGTTTCTGCTGCTCCAGGCCAGATAAGCCATTTACCTGGAAATGCTCTCTTCTTGGTGGAAATGAAAAGAACCCCTTAGAGCCAATCCCATATAATCTTTAGGAAAATATTACCACCATCAGGTGATCAACAGTTTTAGGAGGAAGCCAACATGCCTAAACCCAACCAGGTGCAGTCGGTGTATCCAACTGCAGCTCCAGGGAGCTTTTCCCTCTTTTTTTTCCCCCTGTTCTGGTTTGATAGCTTTTTTTCATACCTTTTGCCTTCATGTAAACAACCACATGGGTTGCAGAGGAATAAACAGAAATCAGGCCCTTGAATGCAATTGCTCACTGGGAAAAAGACCAAAGCAGAGAGCCATGAAATCCGTGTTGCAGGCAGAGCCAGGTTTGCTGGGGCTGTGAAATAGGGGGGCTCCTGCTGCCTGGGCTGCCCTGGGAGCCGGCTTATCTTTACACAGATTTACAGCAGAGGAAGGAATCCTAAAGTGGCTGTAAAAGGGAACCATTTATGGCTTAACTCCGAAGCTCCCCGACTCACGGGGGAGCCAGTCCGTTGCCACAGAATCAAAACAGGCTGAAAACGCGGGGTTTTTAGCCTGACCTTTTACAGCTTTGCAGAGAAACACTCTGAAAATACAAAACTAGCCATAAATGCAAACTAACCATAAACTGGCAGCTTGAAGCAGAGGCAACAAGAAGCATAAAACCAGTGCCGTCTATTTTAATAGGTTTTGTCCATTTCCATTTAAAGAGCTTAAATAACCACCCCGGGACCTCTAGCAGAAGAGCCCACCTGATGTGCAGCCCAGCCAGCCCAGCACTCCAGCTACCAAGAGCTCCAGGTATTTTGGACCTCAGTCTGGTGTTTCCCCTGATGTCCTGCCCGCTGAAGGCCACCGTCTCGCAGCTCGCCAAGCAACGAGGCTCCAGGCTGCTTCGTTGAGATTAATTTAGTCACTGGAGACCAGGCATGGCTGAGAGCTGGCTGCCCGTCATTCGCTTGGAGGTGTGGCTCAGGGTAATTAATTTCCCAATTTAGCTAAGGCGGCAGCTCACACCCTGCCAGTCTGGGAGGCCAAGTGGAACAGCAGGGCTTCAAAGGCAAACGCTGCTGCTGGTGGGCTTGCTGTTTGCCCGTTGTCTCAGCTGCCTCCCTGGTGATGCCAGGGTGATGCTCCAGGGCCGTGGTCAGCACGTGGGGGTGGTTTTCATCCGGCATCCCCCCCTTGTGCCCCCCAGGGCCGCCTCGTCCCTGAGCCATGAGCTGTTTTCTCCTCGGTTAACTCGGCGCGACAGTTCCAGCTGGTCCCAAGCCATCGTAATTAACGCCACGTCTTTCCCATTTCTCTCCAGCTTTCAGACTCGTGCCCGGGCTCCTGCCAGCTCTCATCAGCCACTACCCCCCCGGTGCCAGCAGGCAGGGGGAAGGACCAAGGGGGCTGCCAGGAGGCAGAGGCAAAAATGGAGAGTAGCCCTGGGGCAGGATCTCAGAGAGGGATGCCCTTGGAGATCTCCAGGAGGCTGATCCCCAGGTTCCATGTTTCAGATGCCCGAGCAGCCAGGAGAGCAGCACACTCCACCCCTTGCTGGAAAACGTGATGCTTTGGGACTGGGCTTCTGCCAAGCAGCTTCTTCATGGTCTGCTCCTCTGCTTCCTCCTCCTTTGACCAAACCAAGCAAGCTGGCTCTGGGCCTGAGCAAAGGAGAATCAAGACACCATAAATTCATAGTGATGTGTGGTCAGACAATGTGCACGCTCTCCTTTCTGCTGTGCAAAATGGCATGTGTGCCCCGACTGAGCACAGCACCTAACCCCCTTCCACCACCCCCTGAGCCTGCTTTGAGACCACCTGGGACTGTGAGTCCTGGGTAACCGCTTTGCACAGCCCAGCTGCACCCCAGGAGCACACAAAGGTTCAAGGCCAGGATGGGACTGGTGCGGCACCCCCCACCTCAAATGTAGGATTCAAGTTTACTCTTGATACCAGAAGTCTCTCTGCATTTGGTGGCAACTTCCCTGTCCTTCCAACACTGGTCGCTGGTCAAGTCGAAGGGCTGTGGGATACTGCAAGTGTGTCCCATGGCTGTGCTGGCCTCGCTCCCTTCCATTTATCAGAGTCATTTCCTTCTCAAGGTGTGGGTTTCATGGTCTCCATCCAGAGAGAGGACCTGCCAGACGAGATGGTTGTCTCATAGGAGCCACACGTATCCCCCTCTATTCCTCATCTTTGCTTTCTTTCCTCCTGTCTTGTGTGACCGCTCAATGAATAGCAAAGGGCACCTGCCAAAGGGCTTCATTTAAGGGGACCATAAAAGAAATTGTGGAGCAGATACTGTGTTTTGCCCCTACACTGCTAACATGTAGATAAAGGTTTTCCAAACTCATGCCGTACCTGGAGCTGAGAACTGCTCGATGACTTCTCTGCAGGAAATCAAAGCCTTCATTTTTAACTACCAGGTTTTAGATGAAGCATTTTGATCCACCTGAAAGCAAAAGGGAAAGAGCAAGCCCTCCACACCCCAGCTCTTCCCAGGTGAGTTGGGGAAACAGTGGTGATATTCTCCCGTTGGGGGCAGCTGGCATTTCTACATCATATTCCATGCTTGGATTTAAGGATCACTTTGGTATCATATTGCTGGGGTTATGTTGGGGTTGAAAGGCAGAGCTTGTGAATGTTTTATTAGCTGCTCCTTTACCCTTGAAGACAACACCTATTGTTTATTAGTGTAAGAGAAGTACGACGGATATATTGACTTCTTGTTTAATAACTTCCCCCAATGCACCCATGCAGCAGCAGCTTCATCCCAGCACAGGGTCCTCTCCAGAGCAGGAGGGGATCCCAAAACTATAGGAATGTGTTTGGACATCTCCCTCCATCTCCCTGGGCAAAGGCAGCGGGCAGGAGAAACCTGTGGCAGGAGTGGTGGCAGAGGAGCTGCGGAGGCAGGTGGAGGGGGGTTGCCCTGCAGGGTGACCAGCAGCAGGGTGAAATGTAGATCATGGAGAGGGTCAAATAATTGTGACTAATAGCTGACTATGCAAAAAAAAAAACAAACAAACCAACCCGTGTCTAGGTCTCCTCATGGATAATTCACAAGCAGAAATAAATTGTTTGCTGGCAACAGATCGCCTTGTTCTTTTTACCTCGTGTACCTCGTGCGTGTTGCCACATTAAAAGCAACATGAAAACTTAGTTGTCTGCATGTGCTCAGCACAGGCATCTCCATAAAATCCAAGGAAAATGAGCTGTGAAGAGCCAGAAAGCTTTTTAAAAAGGAATTCTTTACAGAGGGGGAAAAAATTCAGCATTAAAAAGTCATCCAGCAGATACTTCTTCTCTCAGGCTAGTTATGTTTTAAAATTTATTTGTTATGGGAGGGGTGGAGCTGGAGCCAAGCTGTTAATCCAAACCAGAGGGAGAGCGTTCAGCTTAGAAATATTTTCAGACCTGCCAAACCTCCTCCAACATGTAGAAAAGCTGTTTCCCCACTCACGCGGTTGGTTGTAGCTCCTTTCTGCGTCTCAAGGGACCTAGGATTTTTTTTTATTTCTCAGAAGGGTTTAATCTTTAAATTCTCTTCCTTTGCAGAGGGAGAAAGAAGGGAGAAATAACAGGGCTTGTGAGTAGGGCCATGAGTGCAGGATCTCACAGATGGGTGAAGGATCTCATGGAGGGGTGTAGGACAAAGCCAGTCGCGGTGATGGCTCCCTGGTCTCCAGTAAGGTTGTGCTGGGGCCACCATGGCCACCTCCCTTGCTGTGGGATTGCTCTGGGCTTTCAGGTGCAGCCAGAGATCCGACCTCAAAAGCAAAACCTGCCTCCGATTGACCCTCAGCAAAGTCCTTCTAGCTTCTGACCCCAGGCCACAACCTCTACCCCTTCCTCTGTTCAGGATCCAGCTCCTTCACCCGTACTAGCTGAAAAGGAAAGGCTGAGCAGAGGCTGGTTGTCTCTCTCCAAAACATCCTCTCCAGCTCCAGGGTCTTCTGCCAGTCCTTGGGGACCCTGATCGGAGCTCCTGGGGGCCAGGAGAGCTGGACAGCCACAAGGACAGCCACAAGGACAGCCACAAGGACAGGCAGGGACTGGCTGTCCCCACATTGAGAGAAGCATAAGTCTGCCCTGCCAGATAACCCATGGCATGGTGGAGGGACCCCTGTGCCTCTGAGGGGAAGCTGAGCTCCGGGACCTCGCTCACCCATAGTGCTGCTGGGGGAGCACAGCATCCTCCTGCACCTGATGAGCTGCAAGCACCTAACACCAATGCTCCTGAGAAACCCCCAGAAGTGGCTCTCTGATGGGTCCTAACACCAATGCTCCTGGGAAACCCCCAGAGGTGGCTCTCTGATGGCCCCAACATCCTCCAGACACCACATAGTCTTACCTGGAAATGTGTGCAACAGCTCAGTCCAGGCGTCTTCTTAACTGAGGCTGGACTGAGCACCTGGGTCAGGAATAAGGATTTTGGGGGAAGAGCAGGGGTAAAGAAGACTATTAGGGCTTGAATAGACTTGTTTATTGTGCCCCAGAGTTTTAATTTATTTGCTCCACCTGGCAGAGCTGTAGCAGGCTCATTAGAAACCAGCTCAATAATGGTCCACGGTCTCCTTTGGTCCCCTGAAAAGGGGGTGTCCCACCTTCTCCCCCCTCCCCAGTCATGCCTCCTCTCCTCTCCCACTCCACCACAGGCACTGCACCATTACCCACATTGGGGGCACTGAAGCCCCTTACAGAGAAAGGCCTGAGCCACGTCCTCAAAATGAGGTTAGAAATGGTCTCCTAACTCCAGGCTTGCAGACATTGCAGTGGGGCTGCGGCTGCAGAAACAGGACCTGAGGTAATGGCCAAAGGCCTGATCTGCTAACTCCTGCCTGCAGATCTCACCTTCTTCCTTACGTCACTGCTGGCTCTTTTTAAGGCCTTTTTGAGTTTTTTAGGGCGAACCTGGTGTAAAACTGCCAGGAGCTAACAGTAATCGTTCTTGACAGCTATCACAGAGAGCGTCCTGAACCAAGATGAAGGTTTTTCCCCTTATAGCAGCTCCCCAACCACTAGCCATACAACAGAGGTGGGGTTTTTTTTAACATTTAGGTTAAGTTAATGATTTTGAAAATAATTATTCGTGACACATCTGTCGGTAAAGGTGCCTTGCCAGGGTGCTGGTGGAATAACTGATCAAATCTTTATGGGAAAAGAAGGGGAGTGATTTCTTTTCCTGTCCCATACCTGAGTGATGATTAAGATGCATCCCAGTCTGCAGAGGGCTTGCAGAGTCAGGGCAGTCCACGAACCAGCAGAGGCTGGTGTCTCCCATCAGCTGTGCAACACAGAACCCACCACTAGCACATTTTTACAAACTTGCTTTGACACCCTTAGTTCCAGAAGTTGCTCATTGAACACATACCAAACTTGTGAGCTCTGCCCAGACCTTCAGAGAGCTCCATCACAAGCACCTCCATGGAAATGTCCTACAGAACAACTAGGGGGGGGGGGAGGCATTTCTTTAAATGATCCCCCATTAAATGGGTTCCATACAAGCCATACTGCCTTTGTGCCCTCCACCCAATCAAGTTAATTAACATTTGGCCCAGCTGCAACTGCTGCTGACCTGCAGAGGTGGGGGAAAACAATGTCATGCATAACGAATGATGGCTGCCCCCACCTGTGTGAACCAAGGGAGCAGGTTTGCTTCTGCAGCACATCAGAAGGTGCTAATGTGATTCACCTTCCTTCTCCTGTACCCTTTCAAAAGCTTAGACTCTCATGTTGTTGGATAAAAAAAATTAGTGGGTCAGATCACTGTAACCATTAGATCTTTCTCAGGCATTTTTTTCCTTCCTGTCTCGTGCATCATTCTCTTCCTTGCTGGAGTTTTGGATTTTGATGAGCTGGCAGAACTTGAGTCATCCCCAGGACATGACCGAGCTAACCACCCTCTTGTGGTTTCACGATGCTTGGTTTGGAAGGATGCATTTCTCTCGTGTAAGGTGGCAGAGGGAGCCATCCTGCCTGGCAAGTCCCCGGGGTGAGGACGGAGGAGAAGCAGCAGAGGTTTGTCTCAAAGCTTCCAGCAGGTAACATTGGGCTATATCTGCTTGGCCCCCATGGGTACCTCTGGGGGGTCAAAACTCAGCCATGCTGACTAATAAACACGATTTCAAATAATAAAATAATGCTTTAATGCTTATAAATAATAAATAAATAACCATGCTAAGCTCTTTTTAGATAAATAAGTCCATAGAGGCTGTGGATAAGAGAGCTGTATTCCCCATGGGCGGGCTGTGATCAGCCTTGTCGTTTGTGCTTGGGGGGTACTGCCTTTTTAATAAACCAATATGATTTAATGGTATTGTTTTCATACAGGGAAGAAAACAAATTATTGATTCTTCGTTCACGGAAGCAGCTTTGCAGCCTCCCTGTAATACCAGCAATGATTTTTCAATATATAATGACTAAAAAAAAAGGGATAAGGACAGTTCACTGTACGTTTGAGCATCCTTGGCAGCCCATTTTATGAATACAGGAGTACACCGGTCGCCTTATAGAATTGTATAAGGGCTGTACGGGATCAGACAAAGTCCTTGTGGCATTTCTCCCCCTGGCTCTCTCCTCCACTGCAGCCCTCGAAACACATGCATTATCCTCCAGGTGAGCCCGTGGCTGGTGTGGATCAGCCCTCTGACAGTGCCCGAGGAGATGACAGCACCGACATCTCTGTGAGCTGTTGCTTTGGTTCTCCTGAAACACAACCTGATCTCAGAGGTGCCTCTGTTTGTCCTGGCTCGAAGGTGTCCTTCATCAGGGGAGCCCCCCTGCCTGCCCTGGATGCAGAGGTGCTGCAGTGTGAGAGTGATGGGGAGAGATGTCACCCGGGAGGTGAAAACCAGATCAGCCCTTGCCTGATTAACACAGGCATGGCCTGAGCCACCTTCCACCGTCAGCCAGGAAAGCCAGGAGAGGGGGAGAAATTGAATTTCAGTCTCTTCGGTAGGAAGCTGGAGCCCTAATCACTAACCCGTCTCAGAAATGTAAATTTTGCAGAGCAACTCCTGCAGACCTGCTTTGCAGCACACAGCGGGAGACAGCCCTCTCCCCGAGACGATTAAAATCTGATTTACAAGGCATGCTGGACAGATGGCATCTGGTTTTGAAGTCAGTGGCCCCTACGGAATAAAAGAGGCGAATTTCAAGGCCGTAGCTCTGCAAAGACAGAGAAATGGATTTATTGCCCGCATCGCTTCAGGTGCCTGTATTGACATCCTCCACGCCAGGGATTGAATCCACCAGCCCAGCAGGTACCTGCTTTCCTCCCCTTTCTCTGCCTCTTGACACTCAAATGTTCTCTATTTCCCAGCCCTTTCCCTGTCCCCTTGCCAACACGCTCCGAGGGCAGGCAAAGGGGTGGGAGAAAGCAGCGAGGACAGGCAGAGCCTGGCAGCTCTGCAGAACAGGCAAGCAGCAGCTCCGGAGGGCAGGGTGCAGGGAAGGGACAATGCTGCAGGCTTAAAAAAGAGGCAGTCTCTACCAAGAGCCATCAAAATGCCTCGAGAAGACGAGATGGATTTTTTTTTGGAAGGGCATGTGTGAAAGCATCACGGGGTGGGAGAGGCAGGGAAGGGCTGAGCAGCCTCTCCCTTGGCACAGCCCAGGGCAGGCTGGAGCAGAGCCCCAGGGAGCAAAGCCAAGGTACCAGCAGAGAAATCCCTGTGTCTGGGGGGGCTTTGCACGTTTTCTTGAGCCTCTGGAAGGGTGATCAGTCTTGAAAAGTCCCTGCCCAGCCAAAGCTCCCACACCTGTCGCTTGTTTCCCACTTCTAGAAGAGGAAGAGAAATGGGTCTCAGGCACAAGTCTTATGAGAAGTGGCTGAGGGAACTGGGGTGGTTTAGCCTGGAGAAAAGGAGGCTGAGGGAGACCTTATTGCTCTCTACCTGAAAGGAGGCTGTAGAGAGGTAGGGGTCGGTCTCTTCTCCTAAGTAACAAGCGATGGGACAAGAGGACTTGGCCTCAAGTTGCGCCAGGGGAGGTTGAGGATGGATATTAGGAAAAATTTCTTCACTGAAAAGGTTGTCAGGCGTTGGAGCAGGCTGCCCAGGGAAGTGGTCGGGTCACCACCCCTGGAGGTATTTGAAAGATGGGTAGAGGTGGTGTTTAGGGACATGGGTTAGTGGTGGTTTGGGCAGTGTTGGGTTAACAGTTGGACTTGATGATCTTAAGGGTCCCTTCCAACTTAGACAATTCAATGGAATAAAGGCAGGGAAGACACTGCAGTGGGTATTGTGTGCCAGCACACTGCTCCTGAAATATCATCCAGCTCTTCCCAGCTGCCTCCAAACCTCCCCAGCACATGCAAAACACTCATTTGCCATGTGCTACAGCAGCGAGGAATTAAAAAAGTGTCCTCACAAAGGGACAGGGCAGGAGCTTGGGTTTTGCCTCGTGACAGAAGGTGGGGGTCTCATCGCTATAGGGACCACCACAGAGGCCTTTGACTCAGGTTTCCCATCTTCTGCTAAAAATACCAGCCTTCTCGAGGGGAGGGTGAGTGAGGACACCTCAAGATCACAAATGATAAGTTCAGACATGTTACCCCAATACTTTCTTCTTATGTATCTTCTCACACAGGCTGCCCGCTCTCAGCACTCTGTTCTTTCCCTTTCCTTCTTGTCTTTCTTTTTCCAAGTCCCTTCAAAGGAAGATTAAGCAGCAGGACTTTCTGATGTCCTAATCCTCCCTTTGTGGAGGCAGAAAGCAGGACAAATATCGCCTCATCGCTGCTATCAAAAGGCTTATTTGAACACGGTCACAGTACATGGCTCCCAGGTGGTGCCAGCGTCTCCATGGAGCTTTGGTGATGTGGAGGCTGGTGGCACTGCGTGTCCCAAACCGCCCTTGCAAAACAGGGCTGGCCCCCACATCACCTGGGGGTGGAGGGGGTAGCTCAGTGGGCAGGGTGGACCTCATCTCCCCCATGAGTTACCTTCTCTCCCTGTATAGCCCTGGCCAAGAACACACTGGTTGATTTGATCCCTCCACAGCTGTTGCCTGCCTCAGCCTCAATTTCTGAGGGAGGCTGCATTTCTCCATCCACATTCTCTCTCAGCTGCTCTGAGCCCGGATCTCTGAAGTCTTAAGAGCTGCTTGCTGAGGAACGTCTTTCAGTTAGGAGTGAAACAGACACAAATCCCCCAAGGACCACGTGGAGGCAGTTTGAGGAGGGAAAACTCCCCCTGTTTGTAAGAGGATGCTTGTGCCTTTGGCTTGCCCTGTTTACAAACCAGTGGGTTTCAAAGCCCCAAAGCTCGGCATTGCTTTATCTGCTGGTTGGCAGCACAAAGCTCTAAGAGCTGTATCATTTAAAAAATCCAACCCAAGGACAACCGCAAGGTCTATTTGAAAAATCCTGATGTTTAGGAGCTCTTGGGAACAGAGATAATCTTAGCAAAACACCAGGTATCCAAAATAGCTGTAGGGCACAAGTTCTCTTGACCTTCACACCATTTGAGGCCTTCAATCCAAAAAGAGCCATGAAGATGCCCCTTGCAGAGACCTGAGAGGTGGGCCAGTGTAGCTCCGCGATGGCTGATTGATCAGAGAATAACAAATGCCTGGGTGACCATGGAGATATCCACACCCAGATGCAGTCCATCTTGTCAAAGCCTCCGTTTTACCTCCATCCCTTCATTAATGGTGCCTGGTTTGGGGGATTATCCTTATACTTCATTTGCAAGCTTGGAGGGACTAAACCCTCCTTGCCCATGGTGCTCTGTACCACAGGAAGAAGAGGCACAGCATATAGAGCAGGCATGATGGGAAGGTCAAGTTTAGGAGACCTCATCCTCCAGCGCTATTTTGAGCAGTATTTGGATATATTTGGAAGCCTGCTGTTCTGGTAGGATCATCAGTGCTCCCGAGAACTTGTAAACTTCAGGACTTTTGGACTAGCCCCCAGTCCAAAGTTGTTGCTGGGATGGGTTTTGAAATTATGAGAGCCATTCCTGCACCTCTGCACCGTGGACACGGTGCATTTTAAACACTGTGCAGGGAGGAGAGGTTGGTTTCTCCTGCAGCTGCCAAGCGCCTGGGTCCACACTCGGGCAGGCAGAGCCCCGTCTGCTGCTGTATGTCGCCTGCCAAGCGACCATCCTCCTCCTCCATCCTGCTTCCCAACACTCCTGGCCTGGAGCAGTGCACTGCAGCAGCTCCTGAAAAATCTGTATTTTAATTGGAAAGAGACAGTAACAGAGGGGAAAAGGTGGTGGTGGGATATACAGGGCAGCTGGGCGGATTAGGCTGCAAGGGAATTAGGGAATTACTGGTGCTTCAGCAGCTTGAAATTCGCTGATGCGGAGATGAAACTTTTAAGATGCTGTTGGCAAACGTGGGGAGAAGACAGCCTGTGGAGCCAATGCCACCTGCTGGAGACAGCACTCGGAGACAGATTCACGGCACCCATTAAACCGGCATTTCTTAGTCATCCTTGCACCCAAAATCCCTCTTCTGCAGCTTGAAAACCTGAGCTGGTGCCGGGGTGAGGCAGAGACTTCAGACACCTGCAGGCATAGCCCCTCCACCATCTCAGAGAAGGTTTCCTTTCCCCCAGGTTCCCAGTCTCCTTTCACCCATTTGCCTTATCTGACAGCTCATTATCATTCCAGAGGTAATTGCTGGAGGAGCCATATGGGATCCATAAACTGCTAATGCTGGGGGATTTTTCTGAAGAATCAAAAGGGAGGAGAAGCCCTATATATTATTGTTGCTGTTATGGGTATGATTATCACTGCTGTAACAGAAGCCAAAATCGCCAAATTAGGTTGTGGAACCTTTTACTGCTGCGCAGACACAAAGACAAGGTTATATTTCCTGAAGCAGTTACAGTCTAAGAGGTTTTTAATTGGGAGGAAATAATATGTTCCCAGGCTCTAATGAGAGAGTTACAGAATAAACCCAGACCTAAGGGGAGGGAAGGAGGAGGGAGATAGGGAGGTGAAGCCTCGGTGCAGAGCCCCCCCATGAAGGGACAATTTGGGGAGCAGCCACTGCCAGGGCAGTGGATTTGGCAGGGGGGAGCGAGGAGAGGGGGGGGTCAGCACTTCTGCATGCATCTACATGTGGGTTATCTAATAAGCCATTTCTTAAGCTCCAGTGATACCGCTACTTATATCATAAATTCAGTGATCTTCCCTTTTACTGGTCATTAATCTGCTTCGTTTCCTGACAACTTTATACTCTTTTGATAAACTGTTTGTCTAACCGCTTGGAAGAAACAACGTCAAAAGCTGTACCTTAGGCGTTCGCCCAACTAATGAAGAAAATCCATCACAAGGAGAGTTTATCTATTGCTTTGCTGGATGTAAATAAAACATCAGGCTAATTTACTTCCATTAATCTTAAGGGCTGTTGCTACAATGGTAGTCCTATGTTAGAGTGGATTTTTTTTTCCCTTTTCCACGTAAATATTTAAGCAAGTAGTGAAAGCACAAATAAATTGCTTTCTAAAGGCTAGATTATTTTTATATCCAGTGATTTAACAATAAATTTGGATTTACTTGCTAGCTCTTACCTTTCAGGCAGCAGCCAGCCCATGCTCCCCCCCACAAGCACAGGGATGCTTGGGTGGGTTTTGCTGAGCATCTTGTGGGGTCTCCGAGTGCCAGCCCTGAGTGTCACCCCACTGGTGCCATCCCTGGCCAGCAAACATCTTCAGTGGGTGCTCAGGCTGCTCAGTGAGATCTATAAGGGGCTGCTGCAAAGGTGATGCAAACTTGAATATAAGAGGTTCCACCTAAACATGAAGAGGAACTTCTTTACTTTGAGGGTGGCAGAGCCCTGGAACAGGCTGCCCAGGGAGGTGGTGGAGTCTCCTTCTCTGGAGACATTCAAAACCCACCTGGACAAGTTCCTGTGCAACCTGCTCTAGGTGGAACTGCTTGGGCAGGGGGGTTGGACTAGATGATCTCCAGAGGTCCCTTCCAACCCCATGTGATTCTATGATTTGCTGTCCTGTGGCCACAAAGGACCACTCAAGAAGTGGCCCTTAAATGCAGCAAAAAGGCACATAGTTTATGGAGGGTGCAGACTGCAAAGCACTGGAGCAGGCTCCTGGGTGGCATTTGGGGGTCACCAGCTTTGAGGGGGGGCTAAGAACAGGCTGAACAGGAGTAGTGTGCCTGGGGAGGGGTGGTCTGGGTAGGTATCTGTGCAAATGTGTGCATGGGGGATGTGGTCTGTCAAACGTGGATCGTGCCACTTTGGTCACTGTGGAAAGGTTCGGTGTCTTCACCATGTGAAGCCCGGTGAGGGTGCATGCCCACGCTCTCAAATGCTGTTCCCTGAGTGCTGGCAGCAAGCAGCACCTTCCTACAGTGCCAAGGGTGGGCATGAGGGTGCCACAGTGATGCCCTCCTGCAAGGAGCCCCAGCAGGAGCTGTAGGCTGTTCAACCTGTCCAAGCCTCAAGTATTCAAAGTTTCTGCGGTGGGGGGTGGAGAGGTGAAGGCACCCAAAAAATCTCATGGAAAATTTGAAAATCCATACTGATACCGTTAGTTGATAACAGTTGTCTTTCTCAAACAGTTATGGGTTGTTTCAGGAGATACGATCTCAATGATCTCAGAGGTCCCTTCCAACCATGGTGATTCTGTGATACCTCCTCCTCCTTTTTCCTGCTCCCTGTGATCCCATCTCCTTCTCCAGGACATCCTACAAGGGGGTGGGAACGCCTTTTGGAGAGCCAAGCACCTGCACACAGTTTCTCATCGCCCACGCCGAGGGGATGAGGTACATCCATCGCCGCTGGGATTTGCAGGGCAGGCACACCATGCTGGCCAGATCTTAGTTCAGCGTGGTGAGTCCTCAAACACCGTCAGGTTGTGCTCCTGGATGTACCTCAGCAGGATGCGTGCCCGCCTGTCGATGGTCTGCAGCAGGGGTCTCAGGCCCTTGGCGCCACCTTGGCTCTCCCAGAGCTCCTGGTCCACACGCAGTGACTCCAGCAGCAGGCTCTGCAACCTGCCTGACCGCAGCGTGGCCACCGCCGCCGCCGGGAAGCTGCAGCAGAGGAGGAGAGAGGGAAGGAAGGGGTTACCAGGGGAAGGTGGAACAGGGAGGAGGCAACCCGGTGCTTCAAGGAGAAATGCATGTCCACCCAGAGGAACAGGGGATGAAGAACCTCCTGCTTAAAATTCTGTGAGCGTGCATGACAGCCCCATCAGAAACGGATCCAAACGAGCTTCAAGTCAAGAGACTGATAACGTGCCAAACGCCCGATGGGCAATGATGCAAGAAATGCTGAAATACCTGATTATTGGCTAGTTTTGTGCAGCTGCCAATTAGAGAGGGGAAAACAGGCTTTGAAGACTACCATCAGCCACCCAGAGCAGGATGAAGACCCAGTTTCAGGGCAGGGGCACATGTAATGGGTTTGCGAGCCCACTCACCTGCCCCTCCTGGGTGGGAGGTGGCTCCACTTCACAAGGCTGCATAGATGGGGAGCCCAGGAGAGACACAAAGTGCAGACAAGGCTTCAGTCCACACCACATATGCAAGCTCGGCCCTCACCCAGCACCTGTCCCCCCAGAAGGGTGCAACATCACTCTTCCTACCTGTCTATGCCTTGCAGGAGCCTGAAGTTGAGCTTCTCCTCAGGGTGTTGTGGCCTGCCTGCGTTGTCAATGAACACCAGGCGGGAGGGTGAGCTCTTCCGGACCTGCCAGTGGGATGGGAAGAAGTTTACTTACTGTGGGGAGTGACCAGTTTTGGGGGTTTTGCCTGGTTTTTTAATGCATCGAGAAATCCTGAGAGCATCTGTGAGCCAGCAGCTGCCAAAGCCCAGGTCTCTCCACGCTGAGGTGCACCTCCCACCAAGTACCACACATCACCGTCCCCCTTGCTGCCACCTCAGCCCTGTAAGGACCCCCCAGACACCTTCATCTTAGCCCCAGAGCAGCCCCTGGGCAGCAGGAGAACGTACCAGAATGTGGACCAGCACCAGCTCCCCTGGGTTTCGGCACTTCTCATGGAGCCTCTCCTCCACACAGGGCTCAGAGGGATCGGGCTGAAACCCACAACAGTAACGGTCCAGGCGGTCATGAACCTGTGGGAGACATTTGGGGACCTTAGTGAGGACAGGCACCTGGGGTGGGGTGGTCCAGTTGTGAACTTTGCTTGCTCAGAGGAAAATAAAAAGTTTCTAAGGATCCTGAGTAGACATGAAATGGAAAAGCTGCATACACCCTTGAGTGAGAGAGAGCCAGGGAACATCCAAAAGCTGAGCTGACTTGCAAAGCCCCCTTGGCTTGGAGAAGAGACTGACAAAGGTGATGGTGACAGGCTTTCCTGCTGAACCTCAGACACCTTCTGTGCCTGGTACCTCCACACCCCATATTTGCACAGAGCAAACAGGTCGTGTTTCCATCTGAAACCAAGGGAAGGTGTACACAGCCAGGAATGTAAAAAAACCCAAAAGCACCCAAGGAAACCTTAGTTTTAAAACCTCAAAAAGAGAAGGGTGATTTTTGGAGCTGAGTCTCGGTGCACTGGATGATGGTTTCATCTGGCTCCCAGCTCATTTATGCCTTTTCATCCATCCCTGCTGGCAACCTGAGCAGCTCTCAATGGAAAGAAGATGAATGGAAAAAGATTGGCAAGGGAAAAAGCAATCTGTGCATTACACAGAGCATGCCTGACATTTAAGTTGGGCCACAGCGACTAGTTTTAACTAGATTTGTGTTTAATTATTTGCAGGCACTGCTAAGGCTCTGTGTTGTCGAGGCTGTCAAGCTCCCCCGCTTCCCACCCCAAATCCCTGTAGAAACCCTTGGTGCTGCTTGGCAGCTTCCAGCTTTTCACCCACACCCTCAGAGTGAGGAGGGACTTTTAAAAGATACAAATCTCTGCCAGACCTGGCTTCAGTAGCCCTGCCTCTGCATTCATGAAGCTTCCTCAGCTTTGCCAGAAGAAGCCAGCGCCTCCCTCTGCGGTGGCCTGTGGGGCAGATGGGACCTCGCTGGCTGTTGACAGCCCTCCCCATGGCTGCATTTATGACATTACAGCAAAAATAAAACCCATATATGCATATAAAAATCTGCTTTAAATATAGATATATAAAATAAATACATTTTCTGGTTGCAGCACAAAGGCATCCATCTTGCTTACTTGCTCGGAGTTGCTGGTCCTGGCCCTGGAGCCAGGGCTCAGGGTGCAGAGAGGCTCCTGGAGCTGCCAAGAGGGCTGGAGCAGATCTCAAACACAAAGTTTGATGTCCATTGCCATTATATTAAAAATCCGTTGGGAAACAAGATGAGTCCCACACCAGAGCTCCTTAACAAATCCCTCTCTTTCCTGGTTTAATGAAGGACTCAGATCAGCATTTCTCCACTGGGACGCTTACCAGTTAAACGTGATAAAGTGTCTTTTGACACAAAACACGTTGAAATGAAAGAAAATGTCACATTTCCTCCATATACTTCCTCGGTCTACCTACTGGAAAGCTCAGCACACCAGTTTTTCTCACCTGCTGCATTGTTTTCCAGGCTGCACAGAAGTTGAAGACAATCTGAGTTGACTAACATGGACTTTAAATGCATTCAGGCCTCCATTCACACGAGCACCTGTGAAACCGAGGCATATCAGTGCCAGACCCATGGAGGTGTGAGGTGGAGGCTGGATCTGGGGCCCAGGTGGAGCCTCAGAAGATGGACCAGCTGGTTGTGGAGATGCTGAGAGTGCCTCTGACATGTTGATGAACCCTCCTTCCCCCAGGGGAACCCTTCCTTCTCCCCAGGTTATTTATATTAGTATCTCCTCACCAGAACCTAAATGGCTCTAATGAACAAGGCACTAGATCTTACTGCTGGAACACAAATATGTGAGCCACACCTTCTCCCATCCAAGCTGAAGCTCCCTGAGAAGCTCCCCTTCAGCCCCTCTTTGGTCCCACACCAAGCTTGGCCACCCCAGAGCATCCCCTTAGGTCTAACAGGGCTTCCCAGCCGTGAATCATCCTGGGATGACTTCACCTGAGGAAAACCGCCTTGCTCTCCTCCCATCTGGGAGGGACATGGCTGCAGGACTTCAGAGTGATTGTATTTTTGGCTCCTTTTAAAGCAGAGGGCAAAGCCATCAGCAGCTGCTCCCTTTCCACCAGGCTTGTCATTTTGCCCCCAGTAAAGCTTTGCACCAGGAGCGGTGTTCCCTTATGGCAAACACCAAGAGAAATCAATATAGAAGAAGCCCAATTTAAAAGCTAATTGAAGAAAACAACGAAGATGAATTCTCGTACGTGCCAATCTACAGCAGGGCTTAAAGCTCACACCTTCTCATTCCCCAGCAAGGGCTGTGAGAGGCTAAAGCCATTCCTGAAGGATGCTATTTCACTTTTATAGCATCAAGCTGACTTGGTGCCTCTTCACCTTTACGTGGCTTTTCCGCATGGGAGGATCCCATTGGAGTAATTCAGGAAAACCTGCAGAGTGCCCTTGGATTTATCATTGTGCTGCTTTAGACCTCTGAGGGAAAGTCTGCCTAAAACTAGATACTTTCTCCTGGACACTCAACCTTTCCATTGCACTCGACTGCATTTTGGCCTGGGGAAGGGAAGGGGGTTGGTTCATCTTCCCATTTCTCTGGCTGTTTCAGCTAAAATATTTCCAAGCCCAGCCAGGACTGCTTCTCCTCTGCCAGCCATATTCTGAGGTTATAAAGATTAATTGTCAGGCTTTGCCAAACAAAAAAAAAAGAGAGAATAATGAGAACATATACTTTAATAGTCTCTTTTTTTTTCTTTCTTTCTTTGCTTCTTTCTTTTTTTATTTTAATACTTGCCCTTTCAGGCAGTTTCCCCATATCTGATAACCAAAGCTCCAGCCCCAAGGTTCCTAAACAGGCTTTTTTCCATAGGAACCACTTTTTCCTCCTCACAGCTGCCCCTCTAAGAAATGATAACTCTCTGGGATGCTGTTGTAATCCCTCGTAGGGGAAGGGTATGATTTTCCAGATGGAAGATTAAGCACGATTAATGCCGGGGAGGAGGAAAGCAGTGTCGTATGAAGGGGCAGGGCTCCTGATTTCCAGCTCCAGCAGCACCTCCCCAAAACTGGGTCCAGTGGGGCTGATGCAGAACATGCTGCTTGTCCCTAGGAATGCCCTGTCCCAAGCTGCTGCCATCACCGCCGTGAAGTGGAGCCAGCAGAGCCACCTCGGTGGGAAGCTCGCCCACCTGAGAGCTGCCTGCTCGTGTTTCCCTGCAAGCCCAGAAGCCAAACTGCTTCTGCACAAAGCTCCCCTGTTCCCCGTTAGCTAATGAGCAAAAATACAGCCCGATAACCCTCAGCCTACGCAACCCTGCAGAGGAGAAAGAGACCAAGATCAGACAAGGAAGGTGCAGGTGGACCACAGCGGCACAGCTAGTGGGACAGGCAGTCTCCATCACCCCAGTCCTACCTGGAGGAGAAAGTCAAAGAGGGCCAGACGACTCCACTCGCCATGTGGGATGCTGGAGCAGGGACCATCCCCAGCTGCCAGTGTCGATCTGTGGGGACGCAGCATCTCCTGGTACTGCAGCCACCTCAGGGCGCAGGAGTTCTGGTCATTGTTGGCATCCTCCAGGTGCCGGACGTCAGGTGCCCACCAGATGATGGGTCGCAGGGAGCCGTCAGTGTAGCTGTAGGGCAGGAGGTGGCTGGTGAAGCGCCGGGCCACGGCGGGCAGGCTGCGGTTCAGTCCCAGGACCCTGTCCAGGTGGAAGGCCAGCACCTCGTAGAGGTCCCCAGGGCGCTTGATGAGCCCACAGCGTCCATCCCGGCAGTCCTCCTCCGGGCTGGTTGGTGAGGTGTCCCCCTCAACATTCCCCACGGCCCGCAGCTCCACTCGCAGAACTTGTCCATGGCCTGGGACGCGGGTTTTGGAGACCACCTGCCCGTTGGCCAGCAGCCGCATCTTCTGGAGGTCATCACTGGAGAACCATGGGGGAGCCTCCCCAGCCACCCCTCGTCGTTGCCTCCTTCCCCGGCTGGGCTGCTGGTCCTGCTGCAGGTGTGCAGGGAGTGCGGGTGACCTTCTGCTGTGGGCTCGTCCTCCAGAGAGGGGACTGGCCACCTCCACCCAGGGGCCTGGTGGGGGTGATGCTGGCAGCAGGCGGGGGGACCGGTCTGGTGATGGGGGCAGGCAGGCTATGGCCAGCAGGGTCAGGGTCAGCAGCACCCCAAGGGCCATCGGGGCAGGAGGCTTCATCCCCGTCCTTCGCCATGGTCGCTGGGCCTGTGGGGAAAGAAAGGGAGAGCATTACCAGGGGTCCCCATGGGGTGCTATGGCTGGGGATCCCCCACACCTGTGTGTCCCCTGCCCCACGCAGAGCTCTCCATAAGCTTAAAGGTGTTTGTTTTGGAGGAGCACCCCCACATCTGCTTGTGTGATCTCTGGGAAAGGTATTCCCCAAGTGCCTGCTGCCTCCATGGCGCTGTAGCAGGAGAGGTATGGCTGGTGGCACGATTTGTGCCAGAAATTAGCCACAGTCCCTTCAGAAGCCAGCCAGAGCAATGGCTGACCCACCACTGATGTGGCCATGTCTGCAGCACCGAGGTACAGAATCACCTCACAGAAGATGAATTCTTCATGCTCAAATATTTTGATTTAAAGACCCAGGAAACAAATAAAGAATAAAAAAATAAACCAAAGCAGAGCAAATTCCTGGATGGAGGCAAATGCTTTCCAGGTCCTAAGAGGTTTTTATCTTCAGACCTTACTCTGGACATTCTCAGCAGCTCCTACCCAGGTTGCACACCCAGCCTGTAGCCCAGATCTCCATGCCTTTGTTCGGAGGACATCCCAATGTGTGCTGAGACCCAGCTTCTGGAGCTCTGCCCACCTCTGCGCCTGGCAACAGCAAGGCACCTCCAAGTGCCCGTCGGGGGCTGTGGCAGCCTGTGTTTAAAAAGGAAGCAAACTGCAGTATCTGAAACCTAAAATATTCTCATTCCCAGCACTAAGGAACTGCTTTTAGACGGGTACTACCAAGTTTTCATGTCTGTATCTTTAAACACACAGCTTCCCCCCCTGCCTCCTTTAGTCATACTTTCTACTCTGAAGGGACTTATAAAAATTATATAGGCTGGAAAGGCAATTATGAGCAAATACTGTGCAAGCCTCCCCGTATTGCCAAGCCAACATATCTCCGCTTTGGCCTCAAGCAATCCCACACGCACGGCGCTGGCTCTGCCCTGAGCTCAGCACCTTCCCTGTCAGGGTGAGGTGTGAGGAGGTGAAGAGCAGCACCAGGAGGTCCTCCCATCCCCATCCCCATCCCCATCCCCATCCCCATCCCCATCCCCATCCCCATCCCCATCCCCATCCCCATCCCCATCCCCATCCCCATCCCCATCCCCATCCCCATCCCCATCCCCATCCCCATCCCCATCCCCATCCCCATCCCCATCCCCATCCCCATCCCCATCCCCATCCCCATCCCCATCCCCATCCCCATCCCCATCCCCATCCCCATCCCCATCCCCGGGCCACACTGCCCCCATGCCACGTTCACCCGGGATCGGGTGGTCTAACATGCTTCCAGGGGCTGGAGAGGCAAAAGGCACCTCGGTGCCGCTTCTCCGCTTCACAACAGGCATTTCCAAGTGGCTCGAGCCCATGCTGGAAGTCAAGGCAACATTCGAGTGGATACAGGGGTTTTTTTTGCAATTATTTGTTTTGGAAGCACCAGTATATCCGTGGCAGACACAGCGGGACAATATATTGCCAAGGAAGGGATAAGAGACTGTTTATAAGAGGAAAAGCTTGGGGGAAAAAAAAAAAAAGAGCTAAAAAGCCAGAGGGGAGGGGGAGCGGTGAGAGCCAGCAGCCAGAATGACTTCCAGAAGGCAGTTGGGCAAGCAGAAACATTTCCAGCCACGGGGCTTTTAGGACCTCAGGCTCCTGCCGGCTGCAGGGACCCACCACCAGCCAGGATTCCTGCCCCAGGAGCTGCCCCAGGAGACCCCAGCGTGTGAGCCCCTTCACAAGCTCGATCCAGCACTGTCCTAAAACCCACCAGGCTTCGTGCCCTCACCACGGGCACTCTCCCAAAGACACTGCATCAACCGAGGCAGATGAGAAGAGCTGCAAAGCCACCAACTCGCTGGCAGCAGCCGTGGGGGCTTCCCTTCGAGCTCCCCCTCTCAAGGACTGAGCAGCCTTAATGCAACTCTGTAAGAGGTAGCTGTGGTGCATTTGGAGTGATTCAGCTTTACAGCTCTCATTTAATTTCTTGTCTCCTAGAAATACAATGTAGTGCAGCAAAATATGTCTGCTGGGCCAAATTCTTTGCTCACACATGGCTTACACTGGCCTCTGTGGGAGCCAGGACTGTCTGGTGTGGGGCTTTGGGACCTGCCAGAGCACCCCTCGTTTTAGCTCTTCCTTAAAGCCCCAGAGCAAAAAGGAGATAGTTCAGGGTGAGACTGGTCAGAGAGTGATGTCCTCTCCTAACTTACTGGTGGGGTTATTCAAGGCTTGGTACCAACTGTCCCAGGCACCACTCTACACGGCTACATCATTTCCTTAGGCACCTTTCAGGCTGGAGATGAGCTTGAATACCCCTGAGCAGCCCTGGAGGGGCAGCAGGACTTCTGGCAACTGGCTGGTTATGGTGCCTCCCCAGTTCTCTGCCACTTGGATGTGGCAATGACTTGCTGCAGTCCCACAGCCAACACCAGCTAACACAGGTGGCACCCGAGCTCAGCGACCCAAAGCCTCCATGCCCTGGGTTTCAAGCAAGTCCTGAAAAGTGCAGACACACGCTTATTCCCAAGCACCCTCAACCCAGGTCTGGCACGCTGAGCAACAGTTTAGGGGAGGTGCAAAGTCTAAATCATAGTTTAACCATAGTCAAATTAATGCTGTGGCACAAAAAAGCCAGACCCCAATACCCTGATATCCATCCTCCTTTCAAGTCATCACCGTAAGCGTGTCGCAGTATGCCCCTCCAACCTCCAGTACACTGAATGAAGTGCAGTGACATCTATGGAGTTAACCCTGATGGACAGGATTAATTATAAATCTTTGTACTCCCATCTGCATCCAGCTGAGTTCCCTTCCCAATCCATGTTTTCCTGGGCAACTTTTCCCAGCACCTCCTCTATCCCACCCCTCTCTGGAGAGACACAGCCCACCCCACTCTCACCAAACTCCCCTGTAACCCCCTCCTGCACAGTGGATTTGCAGGGTGACTGTTTTTTCTTATTACCCTGATAATAACTCTTTGGCTGCTTACACCAAACCTGGGTGTGCAACAAGCCTGGCTGCCAAAAAATCCAAATATCCTGGTGGGGTGCATGCAGGAGCCATTTGGAGAATCTTGGATATACATCAGGAAAAATCCTTTTTAATCCACAGCTGGAGAGCAGTGGATGCCAAACGGATGGCAATGATTGCTGGTTTTTAATGTCAAGTCAGTTTACAGACCAGGCGGTTAAAGCATCGTTACTGTCCAAACCCACTTTGTCTTCTCTGTCAGCGAGCTTGGGTTTGGGCTCTTTCTTTCCCACCCCAAGCTTGAAATCCTGCTCTCTAAATCTGGGCGAGGGCCACCACAGGCTCCCTTCCCCAGCCCCGTTCAGGGTTTCCCTGCCACATCAACAATAAAAAGAAAAAAAAAAAAAAAGCAAGTACAGTGCAAGTGTTATTTCTGGCAGTCTGTATTGCAAATTTAATAATAACATTGCAGAAATAATACTGTATTTACAAGCCCAGGATAAATACTTTTCCAAAGAGGCTTTCTCTGAGCCCATGCTGTAAAAAAACATTGCAGTTTAAGCTATGGCTTTGATTCAGCCTGAAATGCAAACTCTGCTTTGCCAGTCTGACATAGCGACAGCACAGCACATCTCCTCCAGAAATTAGGTCCATATCCCAGGGGGCAAGCTACAGGCAAAACCCATAAAAAGGCTTAAAAGAGGTACTGCTTGTTCCAGGATGCCAATAAGTAAAAAATATATATCCTCACTCATCTGAGAGAAACACAGCACGACCCAGGCTCCCAAAGGCACGGTGGAGAGCCGGTGTAGCCTGGGCACTCAGGGATAAAACTTTCTAAGCGTGCTTGGGAGGGTTTTATCCTTGACATTATATTCCCGGGACGCTTGAACCTTGGCAGAATTTGAAGCAGAGAAGCCTGTTTTCAATTTCTTTTCAAAGTGCATCAAATTGGCTTTGTCGAGCTTCAAAGAAAAGAAAAACAAACCCCAAACTTCATTATTTAAGAATGTTAAGAAACAGCCCTAAAACTAGAAAGACACCATGGAAATATGTGGCTTTTAAAAGTGGGTTTCGTCCCTGTTTTCCTCTGGCACCTAAAAGAGTGCTCCTGCCCCTGTGCTGCCGTGGCCGGACCCCTCCAGCAGCAAATCCTACCATCCCAAAGAGGTGTCCAAGAGACCCAGGATGGCTCAGCTGTGGCTATGCCCCTCTTGGCCACCCACCCGCCCCAGGCTCCCAAGATTAGAGGAATTTGTCACAAGCCACCAGCGAGCAGGTTAAAAGCAGGTATGTGTGCTTATCTGGAGGTACACCATGCATTTTGTAGGGGGGGGGATGTAACACACAGAGCTGTACTCACCCTCCCAGCACTCTGCTCGCTGCCCGCCCGATGAACCACAAAACTGCCTGGGCAGCAGGAGAAGCAACCCACCATGACCAGTTTTAACAAAGACTGCTTGAAAAGCAACTGGGAAACATCCCCCTGGCTGCCCACTGCCTCTGGGAACATCTCCAGAGCCTTGTGCCCAACACGTGGCTCTCGAGACAGCTCCCAGTGTGTCGGGGAGAGCGGCTGAGAGCAGGTACATCAACCAGACCCAAGAGGGGAACAGCCCATTTTGACAAAAAACAAGAGTTTTTTGGCTTGTAAGGGGATGGCACATGGGTGAAGCTCACTGCTGTGACCCATAGCCGCGCTGAGGACACAGAAGGAGACCAAACCCCTCCATCCCTGGAGTGATTCTGGGCAAGCCCGAGCAGAAGGAAATCCTTGGCAGCACCCGCCACCCATCATTCAAGTGCTTAAGTGCCTCCCTATATCATCCCGCTCGGAGAAGATAGATGGCTTGCAGAGTGGGAATTTACTAAAGACAGCTATTAAATTATGACCACCAGCCTGGAAGGCAGCTCCAGCTCAGAGCAGGGTGCTGAGCTCACCCTGCACTGACAGCCCCAAGGGGGACCCGCTATGGTCCCCCCACATATGTGTCCCACCACCACCCACCCACACCTGTGCTGCTGTGGGGCATGAAGAAAGGAAAGCCCTTCACGTGGCCTCATGGTCCCTCAAGTTAGCAATAATTCCTAGCAGACCTGCACCAGCTGTGTGTCTGGGGATGTTTCTGCCAGGGACGCAGGTTTTCCCCTCCAAAATGCCCTTCAAGGGAGGAGGACCATGACCCCACAGCATTTCAGCACCCTGTGGACACCCTGAAGGCCACCCTACTCGGTGCCAGGACAGGGATGCGGCCGGCAGGCATTGCCTGGTGGCTCTAGGTGCCCCTGCAGACCTGCTTCCATGTGTTGCTCCTCACAAGTGGCTTGAGAAGCTGAAGCCAGGCACTGTGGAGCTGGGAAGGGGGACTGTGGTCCCACAAACCATAGACAAGAGAGTTACAGCAAAAGCTGGGTCAGCTGAAGCCCAGGAGATGGAAACTTGACACAACGCCACATGGTGCTGGGTCTTTCCCTGCAGAGTCAGCAAAGTCCTCGTAGCTGGCACACAAGCCTTCCCACCAGTGTCTCCAAAACCAAACCAGAAAATGACCAAGTCAAGCCGCCTGAGGCGAAACCTTAAAGCATGCTGTACTTTGCTAAATTTTGGACAGTCTGCAAAGCTTCTGCCTCAAGGGGTAATTTGTAGTCTAATTGTGAGACAAGCCCACTTTGCAGTAGCGTGGGACAACTCCCCAGCAGCAGCACAAAGGGATGAAGTGGAGTTGATACCATTCACTCTGCACACTGACTTTACAGCGATGGTGCCAACATGCTTCCTTTAACTTCTAAAATAAAGTTGCCTTCACATTGCTTCCCAGTTATTCTTACAGCCTGGAGGCAGCAAACCATAAAAACCTTGAAAAGCTCCAGCTCCACAGCCTCTCTCCATTAATACCCTGGCATTCCTTTGGCTCCAGACCCTGCATCAGCTCCTGGAGCTTTTTGCTTCTGAGGGGGAGGATATCCCTGTTTCTTGCTCGATCCCCCCCCATCGAGACCCACTATTTTGGAGGTCCCTCAGCCTGGAGCTGTTTCTCTGCCCAGCCACGGGCTGAGCACTGGCTCTACTCATACATCTCATCATCCAAAAGACCCATTTGAAAAAAATCTTCAACCAGTGCTGGAAACTACTCTGGACAATGAGAAAATCCCAGTGCGTGTACGTAACAGTGCCATTCCCATTGCACTGCCTGGTCCCAGTTGAGTTACAGACCAAACAAGGACAGCCGAAACCCTAGCTCGTAAAACCCCTGGGAGCAGCCTACAAGAGCAGAAAGGCTCCCAAAATCCCAAACGTCCTGTTCAGCATCTTCATGGAGGACCTGGGACAGGCAGCGGAGAACACCATGGAGGAGATGGATGGCCATCACCTGGGTGGAGGACACCACACTATGGGGTGCTGCTGATGCAGTTGAGGGCAGGGCTGCTGCTTGGAGGGACACAGAGAGGACACATGCCACATTCTGCACCTAGGATGGACTAAAGCCCTGCAGGGTACTGGTGAGGACTTGTTCTTCCTGTGATATCACTGTCCTGAATCGTGTGATTTTCACTGACAAAAAGGAAAAAATCATAATTCTTCTCCCTAACACTGTGTAAATCTTTTGGCTTGCAGCAAGTTAATATTCAGCTCGGTAAGGGATGGGCAGGGTGCTTTTCATCCCAATGCCACGACAGCGCAGCTCAGGACCCCTCCGGTTTAATCCCAGAAGTCAACACAAAGCACCACAAAAATAAACATCCTCTAGGATGCCATATTTCTTTGCTTAAAGTAAGCAAACTCAAAGCTTTCAGATGCCTCATCCTTCTCCTGCTTAAGTTCAGAGTCAGGCCTTTTACTGCAGACTCTTGCACTTAGCTGGGTCTTCAGCTTCTTGGAGACACATCTCTGGTTGCTGTTTGTCTTCCAGGACATGTCACCGAGATGCACAGTTCTGCTGCCATTTACACGGGCGAACACCTCTATTAATTTTCGCCACTATAAGCCTTATATTAAGTGATATCAACCTGCACCCAAACCACCCGGGTCACTGCAGACCCGAAACAGCACCTCGTGTTCACAGGAGGCAGCGAGGATCTGGGAAGCCCTGAATGCACGGCTGTCCCCCTAGCATCACGGGACAAGGGAGGTCCTCCTCGTCCTCCCTCCTCTCTGTCTGCTTATTCCTCTTTCCATCACACCTACGTGAGACCAGCACAACCTAAAAATCCTGGCAGGGACATCCAGGAGGGAGAGCAGCAGTTTTGGGCCACCGTTCCCTCCCTCGCTCCCCCCGCTGCTGTGCAGGATCCTGCCAGGTTTCCCTTTTCCCTCCTCCCCCCGTCCCAGTTTCCCGGCCAGCTCCAGAGGTTTTCAGAGGAGGTTTCCCATCTGCCTGCTGAAACAGCAAGAAGGGGGCCCCTTCCCCGGTGAAACAGATGTGACTGGCCTTTGTGCAACATCTGTGCCTCCTGCTCCCCTTCATTTTGAACAGTCTTGCCTTTGTTTGCGAAGGGTTGTGCAGGGGATGCTTTGGAGGAGGGCAGCAGCCCACGGGCTGGACTCCTTCCCTTTGGGTCCCACACACAAACCGCCTCAAAATGTCTGAGTTTCTTCTGGTGAAAAAAACAATACGCTTTGTTCCCCGCGACGTTGGGGAACGGACAGTCCTGCTCCTCAGAGCTTGGGTTCCAGTCGCTGCAAGTGGCTCACGCTAAGGATTCCTGTGGGATTCCCCAACCCAGGGGAAGTAAGAGCAGGAACCTGGGAGCCACCACTGATCCCCTTCCTCACCACCCCCCCTTGACTGAGAGCAGAAGTGCTAGAAAGCCACATCTTATTTGTTCTGGGCTGCATTTAATATGGGGAGGAACACATTAAAACAAAATCAAATCGTATTTCCGTCTCTCTCTTGATGAGTTTACCAACCTACTGACGGGTGCCTGAAAAGCTGCTAGAGCTTTCTTACACATTTTGGCACTCGGTCTCATTTTATTTATCCTGCTGGGGCTCACGTTTTATCTATATTTTGGAGAGGGGAGGATTTTGACCCACTTATTTCAATTTTCATTTCTGCCTGGCAGACCAGCACTGGGGAAGAGGAGCCCTTGCTCGGTGCCCGACGAGCACTGGCAGAACCCCCTCCAGGGATGCTGGCAGGGGCAGAGCCACATTTCCGCCTTGGCTCTTCAGCAGAGGTTGCCCAAATCAGCCGGCTGGGTTTCCCCGAGCTGGCTGTCAGGTTTTTTTCCCTTCCTGGAGAGCGGGAAAATGCATTCGTGGGATTCCAACGGGGAGGGAAGAGGAGGACAGCAAGGCCTTTCAGCCCTGCAGGCTTTCTTCAAAACAGAATTGTTCACACAAGCCCTGGTCTCAGTCGCGGAAAGGCAGCCCGCCTCTTCCTCCGTTTAAGCCATCCCTTTTTAAAGGGAGAAAAAAAAAGGTGGAAGAAAGCTGGTGGCTGCTTGGCTCTGAGTGCTGCCCGTGTCCTGCAGACCCCATCCCAGGGAAAGCCTGCCGGCAGCCTCCTGCTCCTCTGTCTTCCAGCAAACCCCACGGAGCGAGTCAGCACATGGCAAGAGCACCAGCGTGACCCAACTCTCAGAAAAAATGGCTTTTCCTTCAGGGCAAGAGAAATAGCTGCAGGCAGACCAGAGTTACTGAGCATCTGAAACAGAAGGGGTAACCAGGGCATCCTCTATGCTGGAGGATTAATAAAGTGTAATCGGTCCCTCCTATTTAGACTGCCTCGTACTAGGAGAGCGATGGAGCAGTTGGAAATTACTCGCTGGCAGGTTTTGAAAGCAGAAGAAAGAAGATGTTTCTGCAGTGCAGTCATCCCCCAGCCCTCGCTGCTCCGGCAGGTCGGGCACGCACCCGACACACAGCCAGCTGCAGGCGCGCTCCGTGCTGACCCCGGAGCCCACAGCTGGGATCCCTCCCGCTTTCTGCAAGCAGCCACCTTCCTGGTGGTTTTAAAAGAAGTCAAAATTCGGCTTACGTATCTCGCTTAGGGTTTTGCTGCAAATGAAGCAACAAGGCAATCAGTTTAGGGCACAGCTGGAATTTATTCCTCTCGCCCATCACTGCCCTGCCTGCAGGTGAGTGGTGCCCAGAGCAAACCCAGATTAGGGGTGACATCAAAGTAATCAATGTGGGAGCTCACAAAGGAGAAAGGGCTGCAGAACCATACCTTCCCTTGCCAAGGCAAAATTGAAATCCTGGCAAAAACTGAATACCCCGCTGTCGCAGGGGAGACCACACCAGGGACCTGGCACAGGCTATATGCTCTTTGAAAGGCTTCATAGTGAAGGCTCATAGAGGAAAACGTTACTGTGGACGAAAGGCTGGTGCTGGGAGAGCAGCCCTGCTTTTTTCTTTGACAAGGAGGAATTATTTCCAGCCCCAAAACGGGTGACAAAAGTCCCAGTCTTGTCTGGTTTCTTCTTGCTGATGAAGCTCATAAATTAAGAAACTCGAAAGAGCCTATGCAAGTTGTAGGATGGAAACTATAAAGCACAACATCAGTGTCCCCCATACACACACACACTCACTCACTCTGGAAGGTGAAAGCTGGCACAGTCTTAACTGCTTCCAGAGATGCTCTGAGTCACAACCACACTCTCGAGGACATCAAAACATTTCAGCAACGCAAGTGACACCAAAGCACCAGTTTCTGGCAACAGCAGCGGGCGTCTCCTCAGCTCATCCATCACACGTGTTTGCAATCCCTGCCCGACACCAGCTTTGCAAGGTCTGAGATTCAGCCCCCTTACCCCACTGTGACCCCCCCCAGCATGACGTCCCTGCTGTCCCCCAGTGGGACAGCGGTGACAGGGAGGCGTGGGGACCCCGTCCCAGCTCAGCTGGCTCCTGCTTGCTTGGATGGGTCTGGAAGCCAGCTGACAAAGGATGTCTCAAACTTAAGTGCTAAAACCAGACGACACGAAAAATCACCCTAAGGTTTGAAATGTGCTGTGGATGTGGGGAAACCTGCTACCGCAGGGGAAACACGCCGTTTCCCCCGAGGGAGGCATTTTCCCTTCCCAAACTGGCCGTTTTGGTGACTCTGCTGAAAACCCTACACTTTGGGAGGACCAAACGGAAAGCACGGAGGGTCTCTGTGCTCTCCAAGCCTATCTGCACTTTGCTGCCTTCACCCCACACTCTTCACCTGCCTGAAGCCACTGGGCTCTTAAAAAAGGTAGATTTTGGCTGAGGAAGCTTAATCTCCTCCCTGCCTGACAGCAGTGCCTTTAGCTACAGCAGCCCCAGGCACTGTCTTTACAGGCATCCTTCTATCTGCTTTGGCCATCAAAGCAGATATAGTGCTAGTGGTATAAAGGACAGACACATGCCGGAGCAGGTCTGTGCCTCGCTTGCCTCACCATGCCCCAAGCCCTCAAGGGTCCCGCTGGACTTGCCTCCAGGGTGGAGACAGCCAGGACATGGCTTCACACCTCGTCCCATGGGGTTGGTGCCCCTGAGCAGACCCAGCATCACTTCCCGTCACCGTCTCAGCAAGGAGACCTTCAAAACCTACCATGTCTCGTCGTACCAGCCAATGCGCTCCTACTTCTGTGCTTCACCACCCACGGGCGATGTGGCATGGGGTCACCTCCTGAGCTGGGTGCTGGCTGCCTTCCACACAACACCAGGAACCCACACAAAATACAAAAAAAAATTTAAAAGTAGCCACAATAAAAAAAAAAAAAAAATCTTCCAGCGACTATTCACAGCCAGGGGCTGTCACCCAGGGATGCTCCTCTGCAGTCCCTCACTCCTCATTGCCGGGGGCTGCTGGGTCCCTGCCACGGCACACGGGTGGGTGTCTCCGGTCCCCCCCGCGGGCGGGAAGACACTCTTCAAACTTCAGCTGCGAGTTTTCAAACTCTGCCTCATCCCAGACCCACCTCCCTGTGGGGAGGGGAGCGGAGAGGCTGGGAAGGGGGGAACAGGCATTTGAAGAGTCTCTTTTTCACAATAAAAGCCCTTCTTGCTGCTTTTTTTTTTTCTTTTTTTTTAATACCACAGGCCCGATTGGAGCCGGGAGGCACAGGTAAAGGAGGCTGAAGACACACGGGCTCCTCCCAAGTACATTTGCTCCCAGTTATCTTGGTGCTGGACAAGCAGAAGGACAGGGAGAGCCCCAGGGACCACGTCCGCCCCGGAGCAGGGAAAGCCAACCCCTCGTTTCCTCACTGGTGCCTGAGAAAATGCTGTTTGAGGGTTTTTATTAACATTGCTTTCCCTTTCGGAACCAGCCCAGCACAGAGCCGTGCCACATCCCTGCCTGGGGCAGACACAGCCCTGGGAGAAGATTTCTTACCCGCTTAAAAGGGCACTAACTTATTAAAACCATTTTTAGGGTGGTGCTTCAGGTACCCACTTTCCCAAGGCACCCAGGGTGGGCAGTGCCTGCAGGCAGCCAGGAGAGGGGTGATCCTGGGGGTCTGGGGGAAGGACACCCTCCCACCCACCCACACCACACGGCAGGTCTACAGCACGGGGAGCCCTGCGGTGCCCGGCCAGGGCAGCTCTGCCCATTGCCTGCTTCTGGGGTGCATCCCAAAGGCCATTTCCCCAGGGCTACGGGAGGAGGAAGAGGTTGGAGGCATCGCTTTGGAAAGCAACATGTTCCACCAGCCCTCCACATCCCAGCAGGGCACACGGGCAGCAGATGCCAGGCTGCAAAGTATATTTTTTCTCCCCTCATAAAACTTTTCCCTGACAGCCCTGGGCTATGGCCAAGCAAAACCCATCAGTCCCCCACCATGTCTCCATGTCAGGAGATGCTGTCACCTGCCCCAGACCCATGCTGGCTCCAACCTCTGGCAGCCTGGCTTGGGGACAGGAGGAAACCCTCTGTCTCAGGCGTGTGGGGGCATTTGACCTGTGGAACGACTTCAGCCAGGAAACTGTAACTCAAATGGGGCTGATCAGCATTATTCTTTACATTTTTAGAAGTCAGACAAAGGCACAGTAGAAACTTGTGTGAGGGACACTGAAGAGATGGCAGTCTGAAAAGAGAAGAGGATCAGGGACACTCCAACAATTCCATGTTTCTATGGCCCTGCGTGGTCCCACAGTGACATTTCACAGGGCCATGTGAAGCACTGGGTGTAAGCAGCGATAACAACTCAATGCTCTCCCCAGCTCTGGCTTCTGCTAGTCCTGGCACCCCAGTACCTTCACACCCCCTTGGCTCATCCAGTGCATTTTATTTTTAATATGGTGTGTCTCCCAGAGCCTCTCATTGCTACTCCAAACTATAGTTAAGAAACGCAGTGGATTAAAGGTTACACACAAAAGCAGTGAGTTTGATTTTGGCTGCACCAGCCTTGGGTGGGGGAAAGGGGTGAGGAAACCAAGCCCCAAGCCCACCACCATTGCTGCCACCAAGCTCACTGACCCCCCTGTCCATCCTGGGCACCGCAGCGTTGGACTGACACATCACAACCTCGAGGGCAGTTAATAACCTAATATTTCTAATATAATGAGTAATATTAGGAAATTAGCAATAACCTGGTGCTAGCCTCGGCGCAGACGCGGGCAGAGCCAGGTGACAGGGGAGGGATGTGCATGGCTCCCGAGGCTCAGGCCTGCGCGTCACCGCTCGCCCGTGGCACCTCATTCTGGGAGCCTTTGCTTTCATCTCCCTTTCTTAATTTTGAAATGATTCAATTTATATGCAATTTTCTGTCAAAAATGATTCCCACCGGCGCAGCGGCGTCGCCGGCCTTGAGTGACAGGCTGGGCGCTCCGGCTGCTCTCTGCGGATTGCCTCTCCCTGCAAATAACCATTTAAAATGAACGCCTGACATTTGAGGAATTTGCCATCAGAAACAGGCGTGGATGGCTGCTGTGGGAGACAGACTTAAGGGATCGGTGGCCAAGCCGCTGTGATAAATCCACCGAGCCTCGAAACAAATGCTCCCATCTCGGCATTTTGAAATTTCAATTTTGTTTCTGCCCCCCCTTCCCCTGGAGAAGTTTTTTAAGGATGTTCGCGGTGCAAAAATCAGATTAAAAAGGCAGACAGGCCAGAGAACCAAGCACATTATGAACCCGTTTCCTGAGGATGCCCAGGAGGTCCTCCCAAATCCACAGGTCCTCCCAAATCCACAGGGCTGTGCCTACATTGTACCCTGGCCGGGTAGTCCCAAGCCCACCAGCACAGCCCTGGCCCCCATCAGTAGCATCCCCGCTACCTCATTCTGGAAAATCAGGGACTTCTGGAAAATCTGGAGAGTGGAAACTGCTTTTCATAGAATCACAGAATGGTTAGATTTGGAAGGCACCTCAAAGATCATCGAGTTCCAACCCCCCCACCCTGGGCAGGGACACCTCCCACCAGACCAGGTTGCTCAAAGCCCCATCCAGCCTGGCCTTGAACACCTCCAGGGATGGGGCATCCACAGCTTCTCTGGGCAGCCTGTTCCAGTGTCTCACCACCCTCACAGTAAAGAACTTCTTTCTGGTATCTAATCTAAATCTCCTCTCTTGCAATTACTCCTTGTCCTGTCACTACACTTCCTGACGAAGAGAAATACCTGTTGCAGAAGGATGGAGATAGGCTGATATTATTTTTTTCCCAAAAAATAATTCTTCTTATCCCTTTCTGTCCCAGTGGACCTGCATTCACTTCTCCCTTGGGAGCAATGCATTCATTTCTCCCTTGGGAGCAACAGGCAGCAGAGAGGGGACAGATTTCAAGAGCTGACAAGGAACAGAAAGCTGGTCTGCCTTTAAGAAAGTAAAGTTGAAGGCTTTTATTCTCCCTTTTAGAAAAGTGTGAGGCTCTAACAGGTTTGAGGGACTATGAATATGACTTTCCACATACGCCAAGACAATTATAAGCTTGAATGGATTTCTGAGACCCAAACCCTACCCAGATAAATTACTGGCTATCAACCACTGATTACAAATGAGCTGCTTAGAGAGCCTTCAAATTTTTCTTCTCCCTACCCCGCTATCTCTTACATCTGTTGGTAATAGCCCTCGACACTGCAGTAAGGAGTAGTTATAGAAGAGACCCTGATCCTTCAGCCTTCCTTTGCAGCAGCTGTGAAAGAGATAGGAAATTAAGGCTATAGGGATCAAGCTGAACTGTGAGAGAGCTGGACTCCTGCTCAGCAGCCTCAGGCTGGGACCCAGAAGATGCTGAGAAGCAGATGAGCTGTGAAAATTGAGTTTCGAGTCTGGTTTCGAAGCAGGACAGGTACCCACGCCCCACTTCCCCAGCCACCATCCCTAAAGGGGACACGCCCACAGTCCCTAATGTAAAGAAAATGCCAGATGTGGGTGATTTCTTTCAATGCGTTGTGTGTGGGAACAGACTCTTGGATCTCAGGTTTTCCTCATTGTTCACATATGGAAAAGGTCCACACGTGGAAATAAGCCCACCCAGGTCACTTACAGAACCCACTGAATTTTCATAAATACATTGAAGAAGCTGCACACCCCCAATCCAATAATTAGAGTAAATTAATGCTGCTTGGAATGCTTTTGTCACTGTTTTTCTGACTCAAGACAAAAGGCAGGAGGTCACATCCTGAAGAGAGACAGATCCTTTAGAAGCAGTGTTTAAGATGCCAGAGAAAACAGCAACATCTGCAGAGGAATCACACGTTCCCTGAGCGTGCAGGCTTTATGCCTCCCACAAATACCTATTGTATCCTCCTTGCTATCATGACTCAAACACAAATATCTGGAGGAAGGGACACAGAGTTAATAAGTCCTTCAGAGGTGACTACTCATTCCTCCAGCTTACAGTTTGGGTAAACAGCAGAAGCTCTGGATCACTTGTCAGACCACAGCATTGTTTGTGCTGTGGAGATTCAAATGAGTTAGGGCTTTCTTTTCACTTTTTAATTTCTCAGGGTTATTTTATCTTCAGCTAGAAATAATTCTTACCACCCATGTCCAAGACATTTACTGCGTTATTAGAGAAGCAACCATTTCCTAGCCTGCTCTGCCAAGAAAAGGCAGCTTTTGTGATCACTCTGTAGGGCCGAGGGTCTATCAGCCTCAATACTTCACCAGCTTCTGCAAACAACTGAATTTCAGTCTCGTGTGAGAGCAGACAGTAGCTGAGAGCCCACCTGTGTCATGACACCCTGAGCCCATGGAGAAGGCAAACCCACCGGGGCGGCACGACATGGGTGCCCCATAGGACACCCATCCCCCCTGGGTTCCCTTGGTCCCAGCAGCTGCTATAGCACCTTGAACTTCAATGCTGAGCTTCTACCTTGATACCTCCGTCCTCTTCAGAATATGTCCTTCCCAAAGCAGAGACCCCAACCTCTCTCAATGCAAGCGTTATTTTTTCTTCCACTCTGTGGATAAAAAGCCTTCTAGATACAAAGCCCAGCAGTCGGATGAATCAGAAACGCCATTTTCTTGGACTCTGACCATATAAAACAAGGGATTTAGATGTCTCTGTATTATTTACTATCCCCCTAATCCTACACCATCTGCAAACTTTACCAGCAAATAAATGTGTGTGTGTGTCTGTGTATCCTTAGCTAGATCATTGTTTAAAAATACTGGATGTTGGATGAAGAACAATTCCACCCCCCCAGTGTAAAAAAGCTTTAGCACCAATGTCTCATTTTGAGATCTGTTGTTGAGACAGTTTCTCATCTAATATGTAAAGCAGTCCCTCTAAGTGATACCATTTTCAAAATCAAAATGACATATGGTGCTGCACCCGTTGCCTTGGAGACACCCAAATGTCCCCTGCCAGCACAGATGCTGTGGTCTCCTTGGGAAGGTAATGAGTTTGCCTGACCATGAAACCACGTTAGCTGGCAATCGTCACACTCTTCACTCCTCGCTTCCTTCTTGACAAGGACTTTGTTTAGCCACCCACCCGTGCTACCTCATTCATAGAAGGTGGCTAGAACAAGCCATAGACAGGCCCAGGAAAACACCACTGGAAACCGTGCACAGAATCACAGAAAAAAAAGATATCCTGAGCAGTTGCAAAATTGCTGCTTAAATTATTTGGGCTCACAGGGGCTGAGAATTAGCAGTGATGGTTCAGGGGGCCACTCGGCTCACTACCTTGGCCTCTTGAGAGGGAGTTGTCCAAGGTCATCTTACTGCAGTCAGACAACTTTTAGGAAGCCTGAAAGGGAGCCTGGACCGTGCCACCACTGCTGTGGTTTGCATGGATGCTGCAGAGCATGACTGTGGATCTCTCCAAGACCCCTCCAGAGACAGAAAACTCTCTTCCTACCTCTGCACGGGAGCAGGCCAGACTCCATGCCCTCCTGGATTGGCTGTGGATGCGCCGGTGTCCCAAGCCCAGGGGGGCATCAAACCAAAATATGACTTTGTTTCCCTTGGAACATCTCAGGAAACCTCCAGCTCTAACCTGTGGGATCAGACAGAAACAAGGCAAAGATTAACACAAGCTGATGCACAGAGCATTTCACACACACACACCCCCCAAAAAAGAGAGAAAAAACCAAGACAGAAGCAATCTGTTTCTTTTCCTGGAAGGAGTTACAGGCATATGCTTGAGTTGGGTCCACAAAGACACTGTATTGGCTGTTTATATACCTTTGCATCAGGGAAAGTCCTCTGTCACTCTGATGGTGGGACGGGAGAAAATGTATGCATTAACACATGGAGTAATCAGGCAGCATTTAATCCGAAAGCCTTGAATTGTGGCTGCTGAAAAGAGGGCCTGACCAAACATATGGCCTCATGAATCTTTCCTGACAGCCCTGCAGTTACAGAAGCGAGAAGTGGAGCCTCCTGGTTATAAATCGGTCATGAATAAATTTAGGTTGACAATTAGAAAGTTTCTCATAATCAGAGGAATTAAGTTCTGGGAACTTTCAGACAGGAGAAGGAGTGGGTTGGGAACCTCTGTCGCACACTTGTAGAGCCACGTAGGAGAAGAGAGGGGGAATCTTGAAGGCTTGGAGCATTTGTCCTGTCCACACCCCCAGGGACTGCTTTTTATCATCTCTTAATAATACAAAGCAATAGCCGTGCTCCTTGCAGACTTTGAGTAGAAACAAGCACCAGATGGTCAGAAAGAAAGGTCAGATTGTGATGGGCTACCCTGCTCCAGGCTGTAGGTCCTGTTCCAAGGACCATAAGGACACTAAATTCCCTGCCTGAGCAGTGACCTGGGGCTGTTGTCTGTGCCTGTGACCCTGGGCACTCTCATCCTGGGACATGGCACTGGGACTCGTCTCTCAGAACTACTGTAGGACACTAGAGAGCCTTCAACACACGCAGCATGTGGTTGGTTTTAAGTGTCCCATCGGAATAACTGTCCCACGACACAATTGCTCACGTTGACATCTAATGGCCACTCTGAGGGTCCTTCAAGTACCAAGTCATGGCATTCTGAATGAGGACACATCATAACTCACCTCCTTTCCACGGACTCCTCTGGGAATTAACATTTTCTTGCCTTCATCTCCAAGCTTACAGCTGGCAAGTACGTCTGCCACACGGCTTTATGGAGCTGGGTAGTAGCTCCTGTCTCAAAGACTGGTTTAAAAACCCTAAACAGCAGTTTTTACACAGCAGCAGTGAATTTCTGCAGTATGTTACCACAAGATTGTGGAGGGAGGTAGTGTGAACAGGCTCAAAAGACTGAACAAATCCATGGACAGTAGGTCTAAAAAAGATACAAAGGGGAATGGGCAGGGGTGTATCCTCTAGCACCTCTAATCCTGCTGTTGTGGATGCCGGGGAACTGCAAGGGGAAGGACCAAACCCACATCCTCTCCCTACACAGCATCTCCCACCGGCAGCAGCAGAGACCCAGGCAGGGGTTAGATGGACCCAGCAGAGCACTGCTTATGCTCCCAACAGGGCTGCCAGCAAAGCCTAATTCACTGCCAATGAGACAGGTCAGAGCAGCCACAGCCCAGTGGCTATTCCTACTTGCCAACTCATTTACTCCCACCTTTGCCTTCTGAAGAGCAACCCAAACCCACATGGTGAGCAGGGAGAGCAAAGGCAGCCAGAGCACCACCCCGCTGTGCCGTGACAGGGACCGTGCACCACTTTTTGTGAGGCTCTGGGTTGGAGAAGCACATCAACCCTCACATCTGGTCTCTATCCCTTGTGCCCTGACGCCTGCCTCCCACTCAAGCAGAACTGTGGCACTGCCAGCAGAGGCCAGGCGTATCCACGGTGAGAACATCTTTCCTTCCAAGGTCACGTCCAGGTGGCTGGGAGCTGAGGCAGCCTGTTCTCATCTGGGGTGGGGGCCTCCACGCATCGCCAACAGCAGCAGCTTGCCAGCCTCCCCCTGGACCTTGAAACACGCTGCAAGCAACCGGAGCAAAAATGATGCCACTTTCAGCTAGTCAGAGTTAATTTACTTCATTATGCCATAAATTCTCTGATTTTTTTTTTTTTCTGTTATCCACAGAGACTTCCAGGATGAGCTAAAACTCACATGTGCAATGTGAATGAGACAAGCAGTAAAAATAAAAGATAAACCACCAGAAGGAAAAAAAAGAAAAAAAGATCCCTTCAAAGTTATTCAGGGGCTCCAGGGAGGAAGAGAAGGAAGAAGGAAAGGAAAAAGCCCGCAAGCCTGTTTCCCATTCTTTCTTCAGATATCACCTTTATACAGCATCTGCCTGCAATAACACAGCTGCCAATGCCCCCTTCTTTTGTTTGATGGCTTTTGTAAATACAAATTCAAACAGTGGCTCTAAAAAGTCTTGGCTGCTGAGTTGTTATTGTGAAAAATATTCAGATGTTGTGCCCTCCCACTGGGTGTCCTTAGGTAAAGCTCCAGCTGATCTCAAAGAAAATATTCTTTCATGCAATTTAAATATGAACTCTATTGCTTTTTTCAAAGCATCTACTGCCTTCGTCAAAGCAGAGCTTCCTGATGAGATCCTGCCACAGAAACCTTTATCAGCAGCACAGTGCCCCAAAACACCACCCGCGCTATACAAGCACCCCAAAATCACAGAATCCTCATGGATGGAAGGGACCTTTGAGATCATCAAGTCCAACCACCAAAAAAAAAAAAAATCAAACAAACAACAACAACAACAAAAACCCACACAAACAAACCACAAACAGACACAAACCAACAATCTCAGGCACTAGAGCATGCCCTGAAGTGCCATGTCTACACATTTCTTCAATGCGTCCAGGGATGGCAACTCCACCACCTCCCTGGGCAGGCTGGTCCAGTGCCTGACCACTCTCTCAGTAAAATAATTCTTCCTAATATCTAATCTAAACCTTCCCTGCCCCAACTTCAGACCATTTCCTCTGGTCCTGTCATTATTCACTTGGGAGAAGAGGCCAACACCCACCTCTCTACACCCTCCTTTCAGGGAGTTGTAGAGGGCAATGAGGCCTCCCCTCAGCCTCCTCTTCTCCAAACTAAACATGCCCAGAAGTGAATAGGAAAAGTGGATAGGAGGGAAGAGCTCAGCTCTGCTGAGAGCCATGATGAGCTGGCCTCTCTTCACCGTACGCAAGGAGCCATGTCCCCACACAGTTAGAGAACAAAATATCCTGAAAAATACCTTCCTACCAGGAAACCACTGGGGAAATGTTAAAGCACACCCCCTCTGGAATAAGAACTAGGTCAATGCATGGCGTGCAGGAGGAGGGGGCTCTGTGCCGGTGGCAACAGCAGAATTTCTAGGCTGGTGATCAGCACAAATAGCTGCTGCAGGTGGGAACTCAATCCCATCTAATTGGGATGCACACAGTGGTTTGAAAGCTTCTGGGGGAGGAGGGAGAGTTTGATACAAAGACTTACCTGGAGACCACTCAGATGATCACTGAAAGTGAGGCGAGGGGAAAACAACCAACTCTTCAATTTATTTAAAACAAGAGTACCACACAAGGGTCAGCTGCACAGAGAGAAGGTTGGGCCAAATTCCCACTCAAGGACACAATGATTTGGAGGTTACGCAGCATCCAAGAGCCAAGCTTGTTAGGAGTTGAGGGAAAAAGAGAGTATGGGGGTACATCACCAGTATCCACAGGGCCACCACCGGGCTGAGGTACTGCAGCCCAACCAGGGGTGCAGCACTTAGCCAGGTCAAGCAGATCTTTCTGCTTCAGACAAAGGAAGTCCCAGTATGAACTCAAAGCACCTGAGTGCGACAACAGTATATGCAATTTCAAGCTCAAAACAATATTAACAACTATTTCCAAATTAAAAAAAAAAACAACCAACCAAAAAAAAAAAAACCAACCAACCAACCAAACAAAAAACCCCAAAAAACCCAAACCAAATGAAAACCCCACCAAAACAGAAGTTATATAAAGAAATAACCAAAAGCTGAAGACCTAAAATGAGTAGAGCCCAAGCCATCCCCATAATTTGCTCCACTTACCACTTCTTGCTTGTAAGCTGTACTTACTCATACACCAATAACGCTGTGAATAGAAATTAGCACCTTTTCATCTCGATGAAAGGCATGTGGGATTCTCAGAGACACCTTATCAACGTGGGTAGGGGGAAAGGAGATAAACACACGGGGCTGGAAACATTTAACAGGCACCACAAGTGAAGTGAGACCAAAAAAACATCAGAGGGAAACCAGCTATAACCAAACAAAAAACCCCAAAAAACCCAAACCAAATGAAAACCCCACCAAAACAGAAGTTATATAAAGAAATAACCAAAAGCTGAAGACCTAAAATGAGTAGAGCCCAAGCCATCCCCATAATTTGCTCCACTTACCACTTCTTGCTTGTAAGCTGTACTTACTCATACACCAATAACGCTGTGAATAGAAATTAGCACCTTTTCATCTCGATGAAAGGCATGTGGGATTCTCAGAGACACCTTATCAACGTGGGTAGGGGGAAAGGAGAGAAACACACGGGGCTGGAAACATTTAACAGGCACCACAAGTGAAGTGAGACCAAAAAAACATCAGAGGGAAACAGACCAGACTTGCCACAGGTCCATGGTCAGCATCAGTGGTCCAGAAATAGTTTGGAACAGAGTATTATCTGCTATTACTGCACAGGTAACTACAAGACCAAAGGATTTGAAAATGCCAAGCAAACTTCAACTGAAGGATGGTTCAAATACTAGTATTTGAAAACCAGGAAGATTGGTAAATCCAGAGATCCCTCTTCTGGGTCTGTGATGTCTCAAAAAAAATTGAACC
Organism: Calidris pugnax; assembly: GCF_001431845.1. Classification (NCBI taxonomy): domain Eukaryota; kingdom Metazoa; phylum Chordata; class Aves; order Charadriiformes; family Scolopacidae; genus Calidris; species Calidris pugnax. Next base: position 1,286,819 of record NW_015090803.1, on the reverse strand, counting down.
ACGTCCAGATGCCAAACACAGGATCACATGCCTTTAGACAAGAACCAAGAGCACTTACAGAGAGCTCTTTTTTCTTAAAGAAATATGCATCACCAGCAAATCACCCGGGCCAGAACCGCAGCTGGTTCACAGTAACAGCAGATCTCGTACCTTTTAACTACAGATTTTGCTAAGGGCTCCAATCCTTCTCCTTTCATCGCTCACATCCCAGACTTTGCAGCACAGAGATTAGGTCTGGGTGCCCCTACTACTGGTGTCAGTTCAGTAAGTATGGCAGTATCTGCTGATTTTAGGAGTAATCTGGACAGGGTGTGTTCCCCTCTCTGTCCCAACCAGGCCCCTGTGTGCTCTGCACGAAATTAGCTGAGAAAATAAACACCGGGACTTCACCTTAAACTGTTTCTAAACAGCAGATCCTGTTTCTTCACACTCAGCTCCATAAAGTAAATTAAAGAGGCATATCCTTAGTCCAGCAAACTATAAAGGCAAAATAAGGAATCGGATAAGCATGTCCTTTGTTCTCAAACATTTGTGCCATCCCCTTTGTTCGGCACCGTTCCCGGCTCAGAGGAGCAGTTGCCCGGTTTGGTTGAGCCTTAGGAACAATCTTGTAAAAAGCAAATGTTGCCATCATGTGGCAACCTCCAGAAACAGAACTGTGCTCCTGCTAGTCCCTCTGTCCCAGAAACACCACAAACCAGCACAGACTCAGCAAAACGCCCCTGGATTGAAAGAAAGGTGAACTACCAGGCACAAACTTGTACATAAGAAGCTCCATCTAAACATGAGGAGGAACTTCTTTCCTGTGAGGGTGGCAGAGCACTGGAAGAGGCTGCCCAGGGAGATGGTGGAGTCTCTGTCTCTGGAGACATTCAAACCCCACCTGGACACCTTCCTGTGCAACCTGCTCTGGGTAGACCTGCTTTGGCAGAGGGGTTGGACTAGATGATCTCCAGAGGTCCCTTCCAACCCTGTATCATTTTGTGATTCTACCGACACAACAGAGCTGCAGGTTTCACGAGTTGCAAAAAGGAGCACCAGATGCTGTTCACATGGAACAAGCTGCCAGAAGGACAGCACAGGTACCAAAACCTGACATATTCCATTCTATTCTCCCCTTTCCTGCAAATTGTAAAAAAAAATAAAAAAAAAAATAAAAATGGTACTTACACAGCAGTTGATGGCAGACACGGTGTTACAGAATCATTTTCTCTTAAGGCATGTAACACCTCTCTCACCCTAACAGTGCCTTAATCTTTAATATCCCCCGCACATCCTTCCTCCCACCCTCCCACCACGTTTTTGGGGTTCCTGCTCAGGCAGACCAGCCACCGGGCAGCACAGCAGGTGACAGCACACAACATGTCACCCCAAGGACTCTGATACCTCAGTGGCTGCCACGGGGCAGTGGTGGGAACAAAAACACTGGCCAAGCTGCTGCAGTCACAGCCCAAGTTACTCCTTGGAGGCAAGAACCTTTAAAAACGATCAAACGTAGAAAAAGCATCTGGGAGCTCACGATGATTGAAGGCACATCTATCTTCTCTACAGGCACTTTCAACAATTTTTTCTCCCAGTCTTATATAACTGAGCTTAAAAGCAGTCCTTAAAAAGCCCAAAAGAACCCTAAGGAAAATCTCACCTCAAAGGACCTGCAGGTTGATATACCTTCCAAGTCGCTTTCAAGTTAAAGAGTTGCAGAGTAGGTGGATTAATCACTTGAAAACCCAATTTCAAATAATGATCTCCAGCTGCTTGAATATGGGTTTTAATCCCAATTTGTGTCACTTCTGATTTTTTTTCCTTAGTTCTTACATCCATTCGTATCGACCATGTGCTTAACTCAGTTTCCAAAGCCACATCAATAACTCAAGACAGCACTGTATATAGCTTTTAAGTGTTTGAGCATAGAGATGGCTAATTCTGGTTAAAATAAGCAACACTGGCCACTAACTGCTTAAAAGCACACATTTGTAAAAGCACATGCTTATCAGTGTATTTTACTATAGATTTAAAGGCCTTATAACCATCATTTTTTAAAATATATATTCTCCCTCCTCCATTTCGTATTTGGCTGTAAAAATAATTTGCTTTTCAATTACAAGAGATCCCAGACTTCCACAATTTCTTCATTCAATATGAAGAAAATCTATCCCCTGCAAACAAACTACACAGGAGAAAACACAGGAAAATATGGATGCTGACACTCAGAGATGTGTAAACATTTTACAGTGCAAAGACTAAATCAAGCACTTCAGTATTTCAGAGGGACTGAGTAGCAATTTTTTGGTCATGCCCCCTTTTCCTTAGTGGTTTTGATTAAAAAGCAGGAATTGTAAGGTGCATGGTTTAAGGAACTGCCATTAGGCTCAGGTCTTGACATAAACTCTTTAACTTTAAACCTAAGTCACCAATTTCCACCTTGTAACTGTGCTTAGAGGACTACTGGGTTGTTAGGCAAGTGTTTTTAGAAAATATGGATTAATTTTAAGCCTTTAAACAGCAATTTGTCAGTCTTTCAAAAACTGACATACTCACAGCCTAACCAGAACACATACTTTACGTTTATGCCTTAATTTATACAGAAAAATTAGCGTAATTGGTTATTCCTAATCTTTCACACCCCAAATTGTGCAAGTGATCTTGTTTACTCCCAAACACCAGATATCAAGTACTGTACGGTCAACTTCACAGAAGGTGACTAAAACACATCAGCATGTTCCAGGGAAACGCTAGAACCCAACATTTGGACATTAATAAATGACACAGACAACGATTCTTGGTGAGAAGCAAAGCGAACTCATGATTACAATTCAAATCAGATGTTTAACCATTTGTTAAAGAATCAGAACAAGGACACAGAGTCATACATAACTAGAAGTTGGTTTTATTTCTGTGCCTTCTGCACCTTCTGCGCTTTCGCTGACTTCTGCGCCTTCGCTGGCTTCTCTGCTTTCTCTGACTTCTCTGGCTTCTTGCCTTTATTAGAAGCCAGCCTCTGGAGCTTCTTCATTTCATGCTTGATGATCCTGTTTCTCTGTAAAAAAAAAGGAAAAAGTTTACTATTCATCAGAATGAAAACAGCTACAGCTCATAAATACTATGAAATATATGAATTATGAAATAACATTTATGACATTCTGAAGTATTTCATAAGTAATAAGAATCTTTATGAAATATTATGAATTTCAATTCTACACATTCAGATTCTGCCCATTTTGACAATCACCCTTGCTAACCCATTACATTTACACTATATAGTCAAAAGATTTACCATGCATTACATTCAAAATGCCAAATTCCACCGAAAACTGTTCTGATCTACTAAGTGGACGACAACATTCTGGCACCTGGTAACTTGGGTACCCCAGTAATTTCATGCGTAATGACTTTCATTACAGAATGAAACACGAGCAACAAACCCATCAAGAATATCTGGATTTTGTCAGCAGGCAATTCCTTCCTCAGCTACAACTTGGAGGAGTGACACACAGAGCACGTGGGTTCAAGTTTGATCAACTACTGAAGAGAAAGTCGTGGCCAAAGCAGCATGAAAAATGCAAGGCATTCACATACTTTGTGTCATTCCATAACCCAAACCAGCTATAAAAGTAAGGCTATTAACATCTGCATGTGACTGTAAAACAAAAGCTAACCCCCAAAAGAAGTGACACTCAAACACTTACCATTTTCTTGGCTTTCATAACCTTGTAGCGATCAAAGTCGGTCATTTTGGCTTTCTGTTTGAAAAGAATCAGTCATGAAGCTCTGATATGTATATAGACACATACGCAAGTAGTAAAACTCAGGTGTTTCAAAGCATTCCACAAGTAACCCTGATCATCTCCAAATTAGGCTTAGCTGGGCATCTGTAACTAGTTCACTATTTAAGTCCTTTGCCAGGAAATGATGGTGCAAGAAAAAGGGTGGTTATAGAAATGACTGAATAAAACCACCTTTAGTGTTAAAATACAAGAAGCTGAAGCTGATAGATAGCAACTTTCAGCAATCTGTGTCTTGCCTATCTTTCACCTTAGTCTGCAACTGAAAATACCTAGTTAATTAGATTGCAACTAATTTTAATAAGCAGCAGCAGCACAACATACAACACTCAAACTGAAAAACTGTACCTTTTCCCGGGCTTCGATCTTCTTTGCCCATCTTGTTGCTGCCCATTTTTCATTTATATTTTCCTTTTCCCAGGCAAGTCGCACACACTTCTGACGGGCACTGCAATACAACAGTCACAAAACTGTATTCACAGTCTTTATAAAAAAAAATTCTCTCTGATGCTGGCCCATCGGATTTCATACAAGGGAAGATCACCCTTCTACATTACCTCAGACACTTAAAGTCAATGCCACACACATCTCTGTGGCCTAATTAACATTTTCTTGAGCAAATGGTTTTCTGGGACTGAACAGAGCAGCGACTCCAAGAGGCATTCCCATGCACTATTCCTAGCACTGCTTCAGAATCTAAAGTCAGCAATTTTTGCTTCTAAAATTATAGAAACTCATACAGTAAACTAAGCTAAAGAGAACAGAATGAGTTCAGCCTCCCGCAACTGCAGTGCAGTTTTGAGGGCAGGGAATGTATTCAGTGTCTGAAGGCAACCAAAGCAGTAGTAAAACAAAACTGCACAGTATTTACTGCAACTGCTTCCCCCCACAACATCCACCCCCCAGCTACCTGCAAGTTGCACAGGCCAGTCCGCTCTTTGCTTTGCTCCTAAAACAGTGGTTATCAGCCAATACTGATAACGAAAACTTAGATGTATTCAACTGTGATCACAGTGTGCTAAAGTTTTATTGCACACACGCATTAATCCATTCACTTAATGTCCTATGAACTTTCTAGACTTAGCAAGCATCAGGTCACGTAATTCAGGCATCAAGTGACAGCATGGGTTGTGTTTTTTTTTTTTATAGGTCAAAAAAAATGCAAACAACTCACCTGTGTGGGAACTTGAGAACAAAGTCAGTCAGCTGCATGCACTTGAAGGGCATAGCCTGCCTTCTGACACCACTGCAGGGACCATCAACGAGTGCCTGAAAAAGGAAGACAGATTTGGGGGGTTTACAACAGTTTTCCCATCACATTCGATTCAGACCACAGCTTCCTAATAATGTATCTTGACAACAACGGTCCAAAATTGTAGTAAGTGTTATGCAGACAAAACCCAATACTGTTAAGTCTTGTGTACACACCCCATACTTTACAGAAAGAATTTTAAAGGCCCATCTTTGTCTTTGAAAAAAAACCAAACTGAACTTTAAAAAAAAAGGCACGCAAGACTAAGATAACATACTCAATCTTTTTTACTAGCTTTTTCAGAAAAATTAAATGAAAAAGAGTCCCCTAGCCCAAATATTTTCTTTAAACATACATTAATTCCACTCCTAAGTTTTAGACTCCAACTGACATCGCTTGTCCACTTCTACTCCTAGGAAACACAGCAGAGAGGGGAATGTATCACTTGCCAGCGTAAAAAGCTTGCTACTGAAAGTTTCAAATACAACAACAGCTGCTCAATACCATTTTTTTGTCAATTACTTACTTCCTTGAATAATATATTCACAGTCAAATTTCCTTTAAAATCAATACACTTAGTTCATGAACTTCTGTGAAGATGAAAAGAAAACAAAGGCACTGCGCTCTTCACTTACCCTGTTTTGGTCAATAACATCCACAATGGCCACCAGCTTGCCAGCATGTGGCCCAAAGGAAATGAAGGCAACTCTGCCAATCTCGACGAAGCGTTTGAACACCTGAGAGCAGCGAGAATTGACAGGAATTAGGCAAAAATACAGCAGGGGCCATCACTAGGTTCAAGGCTCTCACTGCCTACAAAGCAGGTTCCCAAACATTCACGGAATCACAGAATTGTTGGAACTGGAAGGGACCTTCTAGAGATCTAGAGATGATCTAGAGATCATCTAGTCCAACTCCCCTGCTAAAGCAGGATTGCCCAGAGCACATTACTCAGGACTGCATCCAGGTGGGTCTTGAAAATCTCCAGAGAAGGGGACTGCATGACCTCCGTGGGCAGCCTGTTCCAGGGCTCTGGCACCTTCACCCCAAAGAAGTTCTTCCTCGTATTTGAGTGGAACTTCCCATGTTCCAGCTTGTGCCCATTGCCCCTCGTCCTGTCACCAGGAACCACTGAAAAGAGTCCAGCTCCATCTTCCTTCAACCCACCATTTAGATACTTATAAGCATTAATAAGGTCTCCCCTCAGCCTTCTCCAGGCTAAAGAGCCCCAGCTCTTTGAGCCTTTCCTCATCAGGGAGATGCTCCAATCCCTTTATCATCTTAGTTGCCCTACGCTGGACTCTCTCCAGTAGTTCCCTGTCTCTCTTGAACTGTGGAGCCCAGAACTGGACACAGCATTCCAGTTGCGGCCTCACCAGTGCAGAGTAGAGGGGGAGAATGAGCTCCCTCGACCTGCTGGCCACACTCTTCCCTACGCAGCCCAGGATCCCATTGGCCCTCTTGGCGACGCGGGCACATTGCTGGCTCATGGACAGTTTACTATCCACCAGGAGCTCCACATCCCTCCCCTCAGAAGTGCATTCCGACTGCACACAATCCCTTCGGCTTGAGCCAAGGCCCCACAGTGAGGCAGGCCCCGCCGTGAGCCCCACAACTACTTTTTTCCTCCGGCCCTGGCCCCGCGGAGAGGCCGCAGGCAGAGCGAAGCGGGGCGAAGCTCCGAGCCCCGCGGGCCGCACAGAGCCAGGAGCGGCCACGCCGGCTCGGGGCCTACCCGGGCCTACCCAGCGGCCGCACGCGGGGCCCGCTCCCAGCCCCGCACCCCTGAGGCGGCCGCGGCTTTCCCCTCATCTCCCACCTCCCACCCTGCCCTAGCCCCGCCGCCCGCCTCGCCCCCGCCGCCTCAGCCGACCCAGAACGCAGGGCGTGAGGCGGCGGGAGCGGCCGGTGCCAGGAGGCCCCGCAGCCCGCACGTACCATGATGGCCGCCCGCGAGCAGAAAGGGAGGGGCGGGACCGCCGGCGCCCGGAAACCGGCTCCCCCCCCCTCCCCGCCCCTCGCGTGCCGCCACTGCGCATGTGCGGAGGCGGGGGCCCACGCGCCGCCAGTGCGCGCGCACCGCGCGGGGAGGGGGGGCCGGAAGCGGCGGGCGGGCGGTGGGTGAGGGGGAGCCGGGGGTACGGCCGGGGCCTGGCCCCGCTCGCTCGGACCAAGGGCGTCCTCGGTGCTCCCCGTTGGCACCGCGGGCAAGGCAAGGGAGGTGGTTTTGGTCGCAGCCGCCGTGAGGGAGCGGCCCGGTTGGCGGGAGGGGGCCCGGTTGGCGGAGGCGGGAGGGGGATAGATGCGCTAGGCCGCGCCGGTGCTGAGGGGAGTGTGATGGGGCTGGTGGTGTGGGAGCGCAGGAGACGGCCCGCAGCCTGTGTTGGAATTGCCCCGCTGTTCGAAGGGCAGAACGTTTTAATGAGGAGAGGGCGGTAAAAAAACTCCCCGAGATGGTGGGTGGTTTTTTCTCGTTATAGTGCAGAACTGGGCCTTGACTGGCAAGAGCAAACAGCGCTTGGGAGGGAGGCAGGAGAAGCACTCCTTCAGAGCAGACTCAGAGAGGGTAAACCCAGCGTTACAGTTCAGTGTAGGAGGTGATGCCACCTGACGGTGACAAGTTTGTGCTTTGAAAACAATCATAGAATGCTTTAGGTTGGAAGGGACCTTAAAAACCGTCTAGTTCCAACCACCGCTCTGGGCTGGGACACCTCCCACCGGACCAGGTTGCCCGGAGTTCCATCCAGCCTGGCCCTGAACACCTGGAGATGCTGACACACGCACGTGGTTCGCATTTTGCAGGATTTTCACTCGCTCTAAACATCAGGCAAAGCATCTGGTATGAAAAGATGCGAGTTTGAGAGCAGCAAAGCATAAGCAAAACAAGCGCTCCTGGGAAATAGGTCTGACCTTCAGCAGCGGAATGAAACATCCCAGTTTCGCTGTCTAAAGCTTATTGTTTGTACAGTTTTGCTTTTATAATAAAAGTAAGTAAAAAAACACACGTAAGCCATTTTAAATGGTGCAGATGTTTTATGCAAGTGCCCAGGGAATGGATCATTATGACATTAATGAGCACTTAACTCCATCAGGTATTTTTGAAGGTCCCCTCCAGAATACCATTAGAGCGATATTAATTTACTCTGCTTTGCAATAGTAACATAGTAATACATGTAATTACACCACTTATTTTTAAACATGTTCTAGGTCAAGTCAGTAGAAGGGGATGGCTTTGGGATTCTTCCAATTTGCAGTGATTTGGAAAAATAGTCTTTTTCTTCATTTGATCTAACATTACTCTCCCGTGCTACTTCAGAGGAAGGGACGTTACCTAACATCTTGGCCTTTTTAAGGACCTTTGCATGTTTTGTGGCAGAGGTACTCCAGCATCACTAGTGACTGTACTGAGGGTGCAGGATGCCAGAGTTGCATCGGTTTCACATAGCTGCAACTTGCACGCGTTTCTGCCTCTGTTAAGATCATAAAAGACTGGAAGGGGCATCATAAAGTACCAAACTTGGGTTGTGCCTTAACATCAAACACTGAAAAAAATTCAGGACACAGATTTCTCCCGTGAATACACTTTTAAAAACCTACACTAGGCCTGTACAAGCATTCACTGTCATAATGTCAACCTAGTGTATCTGAAAGAGACCCTACGAAGTGTCAGTGCCCCTCAGTGAAACGTTAACAGTATTTAGAAGTTGTTTATGTATGTTCTTCTGTGTTGTGTATATATATTTTAAAAAATGTCAACCTAGTGTATCTGAAAGAGACCCTACAAAGTGTCAGTGCCCCTCAATGAAACGTTAACAGTATTTAGAAGTTGTTCATGTATGTTCCTCTGTGTTGTGTATATATATTTTAAAAAAAAAAAATAAATCAAGGAGCTGCTTGGTTTTAACCACCAGGGTTTCCTTGCTGAGAATACAGATTCTGGAGATAATGAGTGTCGTCAGCTCCAGAATCTCACACATCAAGTTTTGCATCGTGCAAATTTCCATCCCTCAGGACAGCGTTTCAGAGACGTCCTATCCCCTCTGGTAGGAATAACTTGTCTACCAGGATGAAAATACTGGTATTGGGGAAAAAATAGTAAGAAATAAAAAGCACACCTGGCTTACCTTTTCACAATTTTATTAATCTTCATAAGCAGGCAATAAAGAGTATAAAATGATAAATAACCTACAGTTTCACACCTGGCTTACCTTTTCACAATTTTATTTCACAAGCAGGCAATAAAAAGTATAAAATGATAAATAACCTATAGTTCGTACACATTCCCAAATGCTGTTCTCCTCACTGGCTCTCCCAGAGGCCTGTTCATGTCGAGGTGACAGGACACTGTTACACCCGTGGGCCAGGTTCTGGCTCACACCTGGGGGAGGATTTAGCTGCGGTTACTGAAGTGATCACCCACCCTCCCGTAGCAACCACTACAGCCACGGGGAGCCACGCTGGCTGCCTGTCCCAGCCTGGCCGTGGTTTTTTACTGAACTGCAGCCACAGTCCTGGCTTGGAAGAAGCAGCTGCCTGGCCAGAAGTTCACCATTTCCAGCTTTCCCAGCTGCAACTGAGAGGAGACGTTAAGACTGAGCAGGTGGATATCCTGGTGATACAGGAGGGAGGTTATAGACACAGGGAGAAGGGAGAACTACTGAAAAAGGAAACCAGAAGGCAATTCACAGAGGGAAGGCATTCTTTGATCAGATACTGGCTCCATCTGAGTACTCCTGGAAGTCCAAACGATTCTCGAACAGATTTACTTGTTCTTTAGCTGCCAACTCCAAGGAAACTGACTTCCAAGCATGTTCCATTTGTGCGAAACCACATCAGAATGGCGCTGCCATTCATAAACAAAGCAAAGCAAAAGTTCTGTAGGCAAGTAAATATCCCAGAATACCATTTTTCATGGAAGTCTGGCAACTGAAGAAAACATTTCAATATTTCAATGCTCTCCTCCAACTGCCTTTTTTTTTTTCTTTTTTACCTCTTAACTGCAGTTCCAGGCCCATCACCCAAGAGACAAAGCTTTCATCTCATGCTGACCTCTGTAATGTCCATGCATTCTGAAGTAAATGTTATATCAGATATAACTTGGGTGCCACAGAGCACTTCATCATCTTGTAAAACCTTCTGCCTTGTTTTAAGCGCTGCTATTCCAGTAAGACTGACAGGGCAGAGTAGTAGGACAACACAGAAGGGACAAAGCCCTCACTGCTGCTCCTCTTGAAAAATCACTAGTGTTTTTTGTTGGTTTGGTTTTTTTTTTTCCTTTTTTCCATTGAAAAACATATTTAGTTCCTTTCAAATCATCTATCAGCCTGTGAAAAACTAAGGAAAAGAAAACCCCAACCCCACAGCCAAACCTGAAAGCAAGAAGGTTACACAGAAACAAAAGACAAAGTATTACTCATGGGTAAAAATACTGGCCACTGTTCTGCTACCTCACAACCTAACCAATACAGGGAATAGGTTACGTTGGGATAGGAAACACATTACGTGCCCATAGGACTCATAATCCAATGTTAACTGATTTTTGAGTGTATGCATCAACAAGTCAATCTCTCACATGCAAGACACCTGCATGGACACACTGTGGTCCCAAACCCACTACAGGGAGGCAGTTCTGCTGGCCTGCAGACTGGCTTCTGTTCCTCTTGGCCTCAAAGGAAGGGTGTAACACGTTAATGCTTCAGAAGATCCCAGGTCTGAGACTCTATCCAGACAGTGGAAATAATATGTACACGACAAGTCAGTACTGACTGTGATTGTCTGAGATCAACAAAACATGGGGAATACAAGTCGGTGTTTCACTATAAGAACCTACGAAAGGTATTTCTGTGAAAATTAAAGGGAAGGACACTGAAAACTCTAGTGGCTTGTGGAGCTAACTATGAGACACTGAAGTTTAGGTTCAGTTACTAAAACGTGAAGGCGTTTTGTTCCACCTTCAAAGCAAATATTTTTTACCACAGCAGAGGCTTTGAGATCTCCATGGTACCAAAAGATCAGTTTTAAAACAGGCTGAGAGGTGTTGGCAGTTTATTACACCTTTATGTGGTGAGGATCAATCAATTTCGAACAGCAATAAAAACAATTCTATCCCAGCTGCTCCTTTCACATCATTACCTACTGCTTGTTCCAGTTTCAGAAATTAAATTATTTGGGGGCTTTTAGTGTCAGCACTGCACACAAGAACAACTGCCATCTTCCCACCTCCCACAATTCCTACTGACCTGCTTAATTTTATCTTAAACAACAGCTGCTATGATCAAATCTGTCACCACTTGAGTTCTCCAGTTAGTGCAGAGTTAGTGATACATACCTGGCAGGAAAAGGCTGTTAATCCCTTACCAAGCAAAGTGATGTATCTGCCCACCTTTTCTCTGCTGCAGACTTGACAAAATAGCTCTACAGAAACAATTGCCAAAATATTTCAAAAGCACTCCAGTTCACCACATCACAGATTCCTTTGTGTCTCTGCTGTGTTTATACTTCTGGTCTTTTTGCCTGTCTTTACTTCATCCTCCATTTTCAAAAAATAAAGGCCTACTTAATAGCAGTATAAAACTTCTGGTTTGTCTCCTGTAAAGTTCACTCATTCTGGAATAAATACATGTTCAACACGACTGATGGTCTTCTGATGACGTGATACAACACACAGGTAAACAAGAAAGAGAAGGCACAACAATGCTGTAGCTGTGAGGAAGACGAGGAGCCCAGCAAACAGAGAAGGTTTCAGAGGTAACTGGATCAATTTGCTTTCTGCTGGAATCATGTTTGTGAGGCTTAACATGTAACCGAGTGACCACGCTATACTGCTGTTACCAACCTGAAATAAAAGACAGAAGAGTTAATCCTATTCCCATTGACTTTTCAGTCAAAGAAGAGAGGTTCCAAAAGCTCAACTGCTGATGCTGGCAACTGCCTTCAACGTTACCAAGGAGAAAACTTTAATGGAGTATACAAAGAAGACACAGTTTAATTTTAAATTAAACTTTTTTCTTTTTTATAGTTCCAGAGGGTGCTAATAAAATTGGTCAGTGGGCCAAAGAAGTGAGACACGGTTATTAGATGGATGGCTGCAAGGATGCGTGGTATATATGCAGACAGACAGTTATGGGATTTTCTCTGCAAGAAACACACTTTAAAGACAGGTATTTGGCTTACAGTCTAGCATAGGTTGCTTTCTTTTTCAATTTCAAGTCACTCCAGGTAGTTCTAGGGTATGCTACAGAACAGATAAAGCTGAAGCTGTGTTCTTCTACAACCAACCAGCTCTCCCAAACTCATCTGGCTTTCCATCTTTATTACAGGTCATCCACTAAGGACAGCCTGAATTACCTCCCACAATTCCTACTGACCTGCTTAATTTTATCTTAAACAACAGCTGCTATGATCAAATCTGTCACCACTTGAGTTCTCCAGTTAGTGCAGAGTTAGTGATACATACCTGGCAGGAAAAGGCTGTTAATCCCTTACCAAGCAAAGTGATGTATCTGCCCACCTTTTCTCTGCTGCAGACTTGACAAAATAGCTCTACAGAAACAATTGCCAAAATATTTCAAAAGCACTCCAGTTCACCACATCACAGATTCCTTTGTGTCTCTGCTGTGTTTATACTTCTGGTCTTTTTGCCTGTCTTTACTTCATCCTCCATTTTCAAAAAATAAAGGCCTACTTAATAGCAGTATAAAACTTCTGGTTTGTCTCCTGTAAAGTTCACTCATTCTGGAATAAATACATGTTCAACACGACTGATGGTCTTCTGATGACGTGATACAACACACAGGTAAACAAGAAAGAGAAGGCACAACAATGCTGTAGCTGTGAGGAAGACGAGGAGCCCAGCAAACAGAGAAGGTTTCAGAGGTAACTGGATCAATTTGCTTTCTGCTGGAATCATGTTTGTGAGGCTTAACATGTAACCGAGTGACCACGCTATACTGCTGTTACCAACCTGAAATAAAAGACAGAAGAGTTAATCCTATTCCGATTGACTTTTCAGTCAAAGAAAAGAGGTTCCAAAAGCTCAACTGCTGATGCTGGCAACTGCCTTCAACGTTACCAAGGAGAAAACTTTAATGGAGTATACAAAGAAGACACAGTTTAATTTTAAATTAAACTTTTTTCTTTTTTATAGTTCCAGAGGGTGCTAATAAAATTGGTCAGTGGGCCAAAGAAGTGAGACACAGTTATTAGACGGATGGGATTTTCTCTGCAAGAAACACACTTTAAAGACAGGTGTTTACAAGACAGGTATTTGGTTTACAGTCTAGCATAGGTTGCTTTCTTTTTCTCTCTGCAAGAAACACACTTTAAAGACAGGTGTTTACAAGACAGGTATTTGGTTTACAGTCTAGCATAGGTTGCTTTCTTTTTCAATTTCAAGTCACTCCAGGTAGTTCTAGGATATGGTACAGGACAGATAAAGCTGAAGTTGTGTTCTTCTACAACTAACCAGCTCTCCCAAACTCATCTGGCTTTCCATCTTTATTACAGGTCATCCCACTCTGCTACTACAGAGTTTGCCTGAATTGCTGTCCCTTTAAGTAGTTTGCTTAAATTTAGGAACCTCTTTGTTAATAACCTCCTTGGTTAGTCTTGGATAAAGTTGATGAATGAATCTTATTATTTAATGTCTTTAATGAACAGTTTTAAGCAGTCAGCCCCTTGTTGTAGAATACCATAAAGGCCTGTAATATTTGGTCTTTTTTGTAGTTGTGTGTATCCTAATACCTTTTCTTTAACTGCTAAAAAGAAAGCTACAGTAACAGGAACTGGAATACGACAGGTGAATAAAGAGGTAAGACGGATCAAGGCAGTTTTTCATTGCTAAGAGAAGGGAAATAAAATCTCATTATGATGTTTAGAGCTTCAACAAATTATCTAGCGGTAGATTTCGCCCAGATCTTAGTACTGGTTTAAGGTTCTTTTCACTGATTGTGTTCACTAATTAAAAGGAAATATACTTCTACCATAGTCCCAAAACCTCACCTTCCTCTCTCGGAGGCAACTGTGCTGTTATCTCTGGGGTAGCCTACCTGATCAGGTATATTAGATCTTATTATTTTAGTTCTGTGAGAGGCAGATTTAATTAAGAGAATGTAGTCTTTCTTTTTGATTTTTCATAATTACCCTAGTGCAAGATCTACGTAACAGAGGTGTTAATTTCAAATAAGCCTTTTGGGTGTTCATTTTGCTCAGCATTTTTCTGATCTTGGCTAAATACAGAAAAATGTTGCTGCATTTGGCTGCTCCTATCTGCTGGATACAATACAAGATATATGTAAATACCAAATCAAATACACCCCTTACGAGGTTTTTAAGGGGATTAAAATCCCAGAGTAAGCTCTATGCCGATTTCCCAGTAGAAGGGCTAAGTCTGCATGCTCCTCCAGAGCTTCTAATGGTTGTCCACCAGAGGACAAAATAAGGCAAGAAACTCCTACTTGATTCCTTAGTGCACCAGTAATAAGACTATTAATTGTTCAGAAAACATTGCTTGCCAGCATACCCTGCATTTAAGAATAGTGCATGAAGATCTACAAGCTATTCTTTTGTCGGTTTTGCATGCAAGCACTGAAGCATTTCCAAACTGTACAGAGATTAAGACAAGGTTTTAGAATAAGGTTCTGTACAGTAGCAGAGAGGAAAGGATAGAGTGACAGAGCACTGTGAGGCCCCCACTCCCTGACAGAACAGCCAAGCTTGGATCATGGTCGTGCAAAGATTTCTTAGCAGTAGCTTTAGAATGGATATATACAAGTTTGTTCCAAGTATTTTTAGGAGAAAATCTGAAGTCAGGGAAGACGTAAATGCAACTGTCACACAAACCTTGTAAGCCTTTTCTCTTTGCCAACTGCAAGCCAATATCCCATCAATATAGGCTCTTATTGCAGAGAACCAGATTACGGCACGGATAGATGCCCCAGTTGCTTCATCACCACTCACTGACTCCAAGCCAGCTCTGCCGGGTGCCCCAGGGCTCTGCCAGCAGAGAGAAAAGCTGGAGTTCTCCTGTCCAACTCAGCAGGGTTAGCTCAAACTGACCTTGACTGGTGAGGTGTTTCAGGCACATCACTGCCCAGAGCAAGCCACTACTTCAACAAACTGAGGCAAGGTTCAAAACACGATTGTTTGGACCTTTCTTACGAGTTCTTTAAAAGAATCTAGGCAACATCTGCAAGAAACACTGCAACCCCTGGAGCCAGGCTGAAATTGCTACTGAGGCTTGAAAAATGGCTTTGTCTTATGCCAAACATTTGACAGTCATTTATAAAGGCTGTTTAAGATTGTTGTGTTTTTGCAGGCTGCTGCATCTTATGTGTCCTCCTAAACCTCTTTGGATTAAAAGAACAGTAAAAAGAAATTATTATTGCTCACCTCCTTTTGAAAATGTATCTGTGGCCAAGTTTCTGCATCAAAGTTGTAACCATGTACAAGCAAGTAATAAATGAAATTAGCTGAAAAGCAGTAGGATCTAGCATATAATTCTTCAAATTTAGGCAGCATAAACTGGAGCTGAAAGCAAAAGTTTTTTAAAAAAAAAAACATGTAAATTATGAAAAACAAATGCTTTTGGTTTTTATAACTACAGAATACTTTGGATTCTAACTAGAATTTATTAGCATTTTTCAGAAACACCAAGTAAAGCTGTGGACAACTAGATACGGAGATTTAGAAAAATAAAGACCCTGATGGTGATACAGCTTATGTGGTTAAAAATAAAAAGAAATAATACAAAACTGGACACAATATTAGCATTTTTCAGAAACACCAAGTAAAGTTGTGGACAACTAGATATGGAGATTTAGAAAAATAAGCTGTATCACCGTCAGGGTCTTTATGTGGTTAAAAATAAAAAGAAATACAAAACTAGACATACAAGATTGAGAATGCTATGGTTCCTAAATTTTACATGTCATCTTTACAGCAGGGTTAAAACTGTGGTAGTAACCACAGCCACACATCCCTTTAAGAGGATCACATACAGAGTCAACCTCACACGTGGCCGTCAGCTATCAAGTGATGATGTCAGGTTAAATAGGAAGTGCTTGCATTCCTTTTTTTTTTGCTTTCAGAAACACCAAGTAAAGCTGTGGACAACTAGATACGGAGATTTAGAAAAATAAAGACCCTGATGGTGATACAGCTTATGTGGTTAAAAATAAAAAGAAATAATACAAAACTGGACACAAAAGATTGAGAATGCTATGGTTCCTAAATTTTACATGTCATCTTTACAGCAGGGTTAAAACTGTGGTAGTAACCACAGCCACACATCCCTTTAAGAGGATCACATACAGACTCAACCTCGCACGTGGCAGTCAGCTATCAAGTGATGATGTCAGGTTGAATAGGAAGTGCTAGCAAAAAAAAGGAATGCAAACAGGGAGCCAGCTGGGTGATCTGAGGTACCTTCCCGCAAATTTAAAATAGGTCTGTCAATGTCTTAGGTTCATGCTAACAGAGCTGAGCTCAGAACAGGGTATAAGGAATATATCTAGCATATAATTCTTCAAATTTAGGCAGCATAAACTGGAGCTGAAAGCAAAAGTTTTTTAAAAAAAAAAACATGTAAATTATGAAAAACAAATGCTTTTGGTTTTTATAACTACAGAATACTTTGGATTCTAACTAGAATTTATTAGCATTTTTCAGAAACACCAAGTAAAGTTGTGGACAACTAGATATGGAGATTTAGAAAAATAAGCTGTATCACCGTCAGGGTCTTTATGTGGTTAAAAATAAAAAGAAATACAAAACTAGACATACAAGATTGAGAATGCTATGGTTCCTAAATTTTACATGTCATCTTTACAGCAGGGTTAAAACTGTGGTAGTAAACACATCCCTTTAAGAGGATCACATACAGAGTCAACCTCACACGTGGCCGTCAGCTATCAAGTGATGATGTCAGGTTAAATAGGAAGTGCTTGCATTCCTTTTTTTTTTGCTAACAGGGAGCCAGCTGGGTGATCTGAGGTACCTTCCCGCAAATTTAAAATAGGTCTGTCAATGTCTTAGGTTCACGCTAACAGAGCTGAGGTCAGAACAGGGCATAAGGAATATTGCAGGACTAGAAAAATACAGAGTTAAACTTCCATTAAGTAAAGATGCCTGCAAGTTACACAGAACGTGTTACATCACAAAACTACCCTTTGGATGTCAACTGTGACCTGGGATGCTCATTGGGATCATGAATATCAGCTGGAATTCACAGACCCAAGCAAAGTGCTTTGATCTCCCAGACTGATCCAAAAGTGCTGTTGCGAGTTCCAGTGGTTGCAGGAAGATGAGGATGTGAATATCACAGCGTACACATATGAACAGATCAAGCAAGTAGGAAAAATGAAGAACTGCTGGGTAAAAGCTGTCTGGAACAGGCCATGGATTGCCAGCTAATATGCTTTACTTGCTTTTCTTAGCATAAGTAATAGCAAAAAAATATGAGACTATAACTTTCCCTCAGATGAACTCTGTGAGGACAATAATAAAATAAAAAAAAAAAAAAAGAATTTGCCTTCCACGAGTAAAAAATTTTCAGGCAGTAGTGCTAATTCAGCTCCAACTACACTGCATCAGCTCTGTGCCACTGTGAACTCAGAGATAATGTAGGATACAAAAGTACTAACTGCTTTGAATATATAGTGATAACTCTGATAATACGTGTGACTGAAGTGTGCTCTTCATGAATGTCAGTCTAGCAGAGTTTTGCTTTAAAATTTAAACTGACCTGCTCTATCAGCCTTCTAAAAAAATTCCATCAGGACGATCTTCGATCCTGTGAAATGCATAAATTTACACCTGTATCTATTCAGTTGCAACATCCCTTACTATCTTTGTGACATCTCAGCTGTACAAAGCTCTAAGATAAAGAGAGGAAAATGCTCACACTGCTTGGCCACATTTCAATATAGGCCAGAAACTCAGAATCACGAGGAATGAAACTTCCAAAGCTAGTCCAAGTTTTAAGTGTTCTAGAAACACTCCATGGTTTGAAGCACACTGGGAGAACAAGCATCGAGGTTGAAACAGACTTCTGAAAAGTTCTGAATACATGTCCAGTCCATATCTTTTTTGTGTCTCCCTTTCACAGGTACAAAAGAAAAAAAGAAAAAAGAAAAAAAAAAACCCAACCCACTTACCTGTGCCCAGCTCTGTGAACAGAAAAACCACATACTTGAATTGAAGTCAGCTAGAGAGAAGTGCCCAGATAAATTCAAAGCATTAATTGTATAGTAGAATCCTGAGAAAGCCTACAGAAAAGGAGTAGATGAGAGGCCTGTTAGTTTCAGAACTACAGAAACCAAAAGCAAGCAAGCTCAAAAAAGAACTGCTGTGTTTGCAAACCTACCACAAAATTCCCTTTAACTTTTGGCTGATGGATTCCATTAAACGGACAGTCTTCGCTGCCTCCGCACGCCGTGAAGTTAAACAATAAAGAAACCATCTCCTGGCACAGACCTGGGTCTCCTGTTCCATGGAAGTTCACAAGCTGGTTTGCGTAGTAATTTGCTGGTCTCAGAGACTGTGTACAAAGGCTGCCAGAGAAGTACTTCATTGTTAACACAGTATTATAGTTCTGAGGGTAACACGGATTATACACATTGGAACTGCTGTTGGATTTCTGAAAAACAAAAAACAAAAACCCCAAAACAATAAAGGCCGCTCAAAAGGAAGAAAAAACTAATTTGACATTCACTACAGGAATCTTTTTAAATCACATACTCATGTATTTTTGTTCTCTTTTCTGTCATGGCTGGTCAACATTGCTTATCATTGTAATTCATAGAAACCCCCTTCTCAAAAAAGAAAAAAAAAAAAAAAAAAATCAATAATCGGCAAGATTGTCAAAAGACTTCCAGGACTAGTTGGACCTTTTTGTCAAATGGTATGAAACTCCCACCAATTTTTAACAAACATGAAGATCTTTGTATTAAACGGAAGCGCATTTGTCATGACAAAGCACACCCAGGGTCTCTAAACCCCACCAAAGGGAAGCAAACACCTGCTCAGACAATTGCTGAACACCTGGAAGAACAACATAGCAAAGGGTTTCAAACAGACCTGGAACAGCAACGCTAAAAGCCTTTTCTCAGCTTCATCTCTGCCATAGCACTGGAAGCTGTGAGTGTAGACATTGTAGTTGTAACCATACAAATTCACTTGCAAGGTGCTATTGAAGTTCTCCTGAGAGTCCTCTGGGATAAATGAAATTTGAGTGGAAGCTCCTCCAAGATCCAGTGCACCCACAGTCTCTTTTCGGTAAGGATGGACCCATGTCCTCCAAAGGTTTCTCTACATGTAAAAATAAAACAAAGATTAAAGAGAAATATCACCTGCTTGTTCTCTCTTCAAGCTTTTCTACTCTTTACTTAGATTTTTGAGACTTTCTCCCTCTTTGCTCTGCACTCTTTCAAAAAAAAAATCTTAGCTCTGAGGAAAACATGCAGATGTTTTTTACGTAAGAGGGATCTACTTTCACAGAGTGAAATGATCTTGAAAGATGGAAAGAGGAATGCACAATAGCTTTCAATTCAGAGGAGAGTACTATGATCAAAGGACACAACTAGCCAGATCAGTGCCTGTACCAGAATGCAGGGAAATGAAGTTCAGGTACCCTTGAGATCCTGTACAAATCTGGATGGAAATAGTACAAAGATTTGCTTGTTTCAAGGCAAGAAGAATTATTAAAGGAATAGAATATTAAGAGATCACATAGAAAAAGAGAGTGAAAACAGAGTGAAAAAACATAGAAAAGTCAAATGAAGCTCCATCAAAGTCGAAAGAACAAGGACTCCTAATCTGCTGCCTCACTGAAACTGCAGTGGCAATAAACCTGATCCATTCCACTGGCATTTTCCTTATTACGCAAAACACCCCCCAAATTCTGTATCTGATCTACAGTCACAGTGCAGAATATGGATTTTGGATAAGTATCTATCTCAATATTTACTGCAGTATTATTTACTGAGCATGATGATACGAATGTATACACAAGAAGGGAAAAGAAACTTTACGGGCTAGCAAATATACTCAAAATAAAGTTCTATAATGAAAGATTCCCATCAACAGCCCCTAGCACAATCTGACTCTTAGCCCATTGTCACAAGAATGGGGAGAAGTTTCTCTTTCCTACTAGTCATATTCCACATGTAGGTCTTCACACAACTCTATACTAAACTGGCTTCACACCAACTTGCAGTGCCTTCGGTAGTCCTTATGAATCTGCCATACGGAATTTGGTATTTGGATTATTAAAATTCATGTGGTATGAGACTGACACCACCCTGAAGTTCCTTACATCATTTTTTTTTTAATGAAATGCAAACAATGAGAAAAATTCTTCCATAACATGTGATCCCAATAGCATTTTTCTTAACTTTGCAAGAGAAAACATGCTCACCATGAGCTATCTCTCAGATCACCATCAGCTAATTCCTGCTTATTAATTGCCATGATCTAGCAGGAACCATTCAGCCAGGACAGCTAACAATACTCAGGGGTTTGCCCAAAATTTCTTTCAGCCTAGGGAGAGTGTCTGGAAGAAGTGCAGTTAATACTAAGGGGAGCACACAGCTGCCATGAATGTAAATGAGCAGTTGCTCATCGCCTTCGTACAGCTTTTACTGGGAATGAAATTATACTGAATATCTATATATAAGAAGGGGTATTCCAACACATTTGACTCCCTCTGCTGTGATGCTCCTGGCTGAGTTCAAGGACAGTGTTAGTGTATATATATAGGTATAACTTTGTCTGCACAAGACATTTGTTATCACAGGCCACTGCTCAGAGCCTGCAGCTTTTCAACAGTGCTGGAATGAATTGTATATGAGTGTTTTCTTCATCAGCTGAAGCACCTTTGGCCACAGCACCTTCACTGCTTCAAACAGTCTTGTCTGCTTAAGACAAGCGAGTCAACACTGCCAAACAATTTGGAGACCCCGAAGTTGTGCAGATCCTTCAGCAGCAGAGCTGCAGGGAAAGCAACCATCTGAGGAAGCCACAGAAAAGCAGAAGAATATCTCTTTAGTTGGCACCACTGTCAAGGCAATCAACACCCATCAACACTTAACATACCAATGCATTTAAGAGCAGTGCAACTTCTGTTTCTAGGTAAGGCACCCAATGTCATTTAGGGAAGAGCTGTTTCATGAATCAACAACACACCTTTGCCATATCACATTCCTGTAACATCATATTTGATTTATGTTTGCTTCGTTCTATTACTGCCACAAAAAGGCGTTGTTACATATTTTGGTGCAAAATGGAAATTATAACTATGAGCTTTTAGCAGGTATGTCCTCTCAAACTTCTCATTTATAAGAAAGAAAAAGTGAGAAGAAAAGCATGCAGTTTTTTCCACACACCTCTAAGAAATTACCCATTAAGTAGTTGGCTGTTATCCATCCATACACCCCTTCCTCTGTCCCAGTTATGATCTGTGCACCCCTAAATTCAAAAGGTTGTGCTCTGAAGTAGTTGTGAATGCTTGCAAGGACTTCACTGGCTGCCGTTTCATTTTGCAACCTAAGCAATTCACAAAACATGAGAGACTGAGCATCTGGAAAGGCAATTTCATGTTTATTGTTCACTGACTAGCAATTCAAGAAAAATCCTACAAGCACCTAATAAAAAATAGGCATTGTTTCCCTAAAGGGGAAGCTTATGATAGGGAACGGCCAAGTACCCAGCACTGTTTCAGCAAGCAACGCCCCCACAATGTACAAACTTCACTCTTTTATCATACAAGTTCATGGGTGTTTTGTTTCTTACATGTATTTTTCTTTTTAGTGAACTGAGTGCTTATATGACAGCTGCTGGTTAAAACAGTCTTGGAGCTTTTCTTCCCACTCTGTTTAGCCGCAGAACAAATGCAAATAGCCAGTTTGTGCCAGGGCTAAAGCCACAGACAGATCCCAAAAGCCACACGGCACCACAGTCGTGCTCAGAAAACTCTGAGTTTAGAGTCTAGCTTTAATCTGCCCTTGCTGCCCACACATACACACAAACATTATCTTTTTACATGACACTGAATTTTAAGACAGATATGAAAGAGAAAATTAAACTCTTTCATTCTCCAGAATAAAGCAAGCCTTTCTTTTCAATATGGCATAACAGAGGATTTTTATACAGCCCCGCTTTCCCTATGAAAAAAAAAGTTAATTAAATTAAATTGGCTGGGCTCCATTTCCTTTTGAGATGGAAAACTTCCAATGGATAAAAATGCATCCAGTACATTTTTCACATTCTGTTTTCACAGCCAGCCACGCTCGTACGCATACAGAAGAGTTCAAGTTTCTGCCATACCTCAGTAGTCTCATGCCAGCTGTAGCTCCCAGATAAACAGAAGTGTTTTTATGCAGATGAACTGGTATTCTCTCCTTGACTTTATTCAGACAGTCATCAAAGGGTTTGGCAAGAGCTCCAGGGTTACTCTCATAGCTGGATATACCAGGGCCTAAAAAGAGAACAAGTAGATTGATTTCATTCTGCTTTGCCAACTACAAATTAGCCCAATTAGCAAACAGGTGTTAAGAAAAAGAGATTTCCCCTTTCCCTCCTGTAACTGCAAATAAAGACAGGATGGTTGAAAACTGTGAGCGTTTGAAGAATAAACAATGTAGTGGCTGTCTCAGCTGTGTGAGACAGAGAAGATAGTTGTAAACTGCTTGCCTGTATTTCTGTGTGTACACATATATACCTGTAGTACCACAGCTGGAGTGAGATATCCAGTATAACCATATAACAGCATAATGACAGCAGTGCTATATTCATGAGGAAAATCATGGCAGATGCTGTAGAAAACTGCATGTCTAATGGATGCAAAATTCCTCTATCTGCTGAAGTATAGAAAAAACCCTCCTTCCACAACCTAAGGCAAAAATTTCCTAATCTGGCTTGCCACAACTGTTGTGGACACCATGGCACCTCTACAGCTCACTGCTCTCAACTGAAAAGAAAATAAAGAAGCTTCTTCAAGGAATTGCTGGTGAAATTTCAAGATGTACACAAATGGCTCTTGAAGTCATAGAGGTACAAGTCTAGGCTGATGCATGAGCTACTAAGTACTTCACAGCTTTCCAAATTTCCAAAGTCTTCAAATAAAAGAAATGCTGCATAAGGCATAACTATTTGAACAATTAACCTCAAAGGCCTTCCTCCCTTGCTCAACACATTCTTCTGAAAGACCTTTTATTCCAAGCTATTTAAAAACATATTTTATACTTTCCTTTTAAAAGGAATTATTTCAGGGCACAAGGACTAAGCATTTACAGGGCCTGATTCATTGTAGATCGAATTCTGTCTCAGAAATCATGCACTGAAATGAAGTAAACTAAACTTAGCTACAATTTCCTATCTCTGTTGCAAATTAGACATACACCCTGCTGTAAGAGTAGGAGAAGAACTGATGCTGACAGATACAGAAATAGTCTTAGCAGTTCTTGCTTCCCAGCACTGACAAGGGAACATAATGGGGAAAAAAACAGTGTAGGCTTCCAGGTAACCTCTTTTTGGAGCCTAGAAAGAGATAAGGAACTTCCATTTGAGCTCACCTTTCACATTGCACTTGAAGGTTTGGCTTACTACTCCTGTGTCATTTTCTTTTTCTGCTGGCCATTCATAGACGTAGACTGTAGTCCGAGAGGACCCAGCATCAAAGACTATTCCATACTGGAGAGAAAAAAAATAATAAACGACACAAACAGTGACAACTTAAAGGCCCATATGCAGCTGTACTTCTATACACCATCAAACACTTCAGAAAATGTATGCATAGTATATTTACAAGGGAGATTAATTCTAGTGTTAGGCACTTAGGCATGAATCCAGCAGCCAAGCACAGAATGAAGCTGGCTGCAAAACAAAGAACACACTACTATCTTTGATAATTAATTCAGTGGGGATGGAGAATGCTCATCTCCTTTCAGCATCAGGTTCAAAATCCACACTGACATAGATAACACTGTGTCAGGATCTGATTTTGCAGCCAGTTCCCATTATCCCAGGTACACTCCTTGGATACTGAAGGGTTTGATACCTAAGCACAGGCTTTAGATTCAAGGATGCACAAAGGATCCATAAAGCTACAAGAAAAGAGGTAAAGTACGTAATAGTCCACGGCGAGAATGATGTAACAAGTCTGGTTCTTTTCTAATTGCCCCATAAACCTCTCCCTTTGAGTGGTTTAGGCAGTCCACCTGAGAGTTTGTCACTGAAAACAGGCTGTGCCAGAACGTGAGACAACAAAGAGGGAAAGAGAATCAATATTACCCCACGTTTATTTATGAAATAAATAAGAAATATTTAAGTGACTTGGCCCAGGGCCACTTGGACTGGTTCCTCCGTCCCATTTCACTGCTCACCAGACCAGTCTTTCCCCCTTCCTGTCTTTTATGGCAGCAGAAAACTGCAGCAACTGGGAAGGCAAACTGCATGAAGGGAAGAAAACTGCTATTTTGCTTATCCTCTTTATGATCACTGAAAGTACATGCAGCTGTCCCCCTCTTCCAAAGTCATGTAATTGGCAGGAATCACACAGTGTAGGGTTCATTTATTTTTTTTTTTTTTTTTTTTTTTTTGATTTTGTGTGGTTCCTGTCTTTGAAATTGAACGTGGCAGTAGTTGATCTTCTGGCTTTGGGGGTCTGTAGAAATGCTGAATCCGATGGTGATATGGTTTGGGTACATGGCAGAAATATAATAAC
>NW_015090803.1:1216627-1261689 GCF_001431845.1 Calidris pugnax | reverse complement strand
AGCACCACGTGGTGGGTTTTTTTTTTTTTTTTTTTTTTTTTTTTTTTTACAAAAGACAGATACCGAGGAGCCTGCCAACACTGAAAAATGAGAGCAAAGCAGTAAGAGGCCCTGCAGCAGGCCGATAAATTTCAACCTACTGGTTCCCTGGGGAGCCTCAAGCCTGACCAAAAAAGATCATTGCTTCATGTGGCAAACCATTCAGCTTCCACACCTCATTAGTTCCCAGCTCCACTGTAATCCTACAAACTCCTGGCCCCTAAAGAACTACCAGCAGTACCAGCCTAGTCTGTTTCCTAGATAATGAAAATTTAATTTCTATTTATCAAGACAATATTTACCCTGATCAACTAAAAGCTGAAAAGCTCCACAGATACTATCAAACCACTATGCCACCATGTTCCATTCAAGGAACTACTTTAGCAAAGATACTTTGGGTGGATTCCCCCCCTCCTTGAAAGGGAGATGAGCGCTCTGAAGACACACAATTAAGTAATGGTCAACCTGCTCAAGGGCTATTAATTAAATCTATTCTTGGTCAGATCAAAGTGCCAACCATAAGCTTTTAACTTAGCTACTTTTGGAGCTAACTGTCATGCCCAAGTAGAGCTGGAAGATAATGGAAGCATTTTCACTTCAGCTGTGGGGCTTTTTGACCTACTTCTAGCCTCCTTTGTGAAAGTAACAGGTTTCCATCTCAAAGAGCAGTGGTACACTCTTCTGAACCAATGTGCTCCTCTTTTTCCTATACAGCTTCTTGTTTCCTTTAAAAGAGATGCTGATTTTTGAAAAGGACTCTTGGGCCCATTTCAGGGAAACTCCTGAAGGTCCTCAGAAATTGTGAGACTTCACCCTGTGTGAACTGGCCCATGCAGTCTCATAAATGATAGAAGATGTGGCATTTTAAGAGGGTGAGAGAATTCTACATGCCTTGACTCAGCCTGGTCCCTAAGACAAACTGGTTGAATTAAAATTCTCCAGTGATGTTACATTTCTGTCCAAGTCGTGAGTCAGATCATCTTTGGCTGCCCTCTAAGGACTAGCAACGCCTTCCTGCTTTGAAACGCACCGCGTGGGACTGACAGCACAGGCAAACCCTGATGCTGGGCTAGCAGCTATTAAAGAACAGAAAAACTTTTTCTCCTTCCTTTTCTCTCTACTTCAACTTTCCCACTGGTAAAGGACGGAGGGAAGGGAGAAGGAAAAAAAAGAAGTTACTTAAAGGAAAATGCTTATTTTTGGGTTTACTGTTGCCCAATGTACCTCCAACACTTTAAATTATCTACTATGCCATTGGTGTTTTATCTCCTGTGCCACAAAGGAATGAACCTGGATGCTCTCAATGTGCATCCTGGGAAAGAGCTATTATGCCACAGATAACACCAACTCTAGTTATCCTTTAGTATCCTACCTGTCTTTGGTTTCACGGAGAAGAGTCAGAAGAAGAAGAAGACCATTTACAATGAGTAAGTCTGTTTTCATCATGTTAGTGACACATTTAATCAAATGCTAACTTCAGGACACTTCCATCTCCAGGCTCCATCGTATCACATAAGTACTGGAGGGTTTCACACTGGCAGACCAAGGTCCTCCCCTGTGCTCCTGAAGAATTACTTCTTGCGAGTAGTAATCATTCACTGAGGACTACTTGGGAATCAAACATACCTCCATATCAACTGGGATTTTCTGCATCAGCAGGCTTACAGCCCCCTAAAAAATTCAAAGCCAAGACACCAAGAAGAGGAAGTGCCAGTCTTCCTCCAGAACCAGCCATGAAGCCTTTGTGATTCAGAGGGCAGACCTCCCACCTAAGCCAGCTCCAGATGGTCAAGGTGGGTCCGATGTTTGCCCAAAGACTAAGGTAGACAATTTTATCATTCTGAATGTGGAAATGAATTAATAACAAACACAAGTGATGGGTACGCTGTCTTTTAGAGAGTGGCTTCAGCAGGATTTAAGGCTGCTGCAAGCAGAGATCCAAGGCACAACAAGGGAGTACGCTTGAGGCACTGTCCTCCCATGCAAGATCCCAGACACCCACCCTGCCACACCACAGAAACACATTAAACTGGTATCAAAATACAGTTTTATCTCATTGTCTGAATCATACACCACCAAATGATTCAGACAAAGCCAAAAGGGCTTATAATTCCATGAAGTGTAACGGGACATTAGCCTATCACTATCAGTATGTGAATTATCCAGTTAAATACACAAGCAGAGGGAAAGGTAGAAAGGACTCCAAAGAAGGAACTGACAAGGCTTGCATGGGAAAAAACAGGGAACTCAAAATGCCAGACTGCACAGCTTCCCTAGAAGGCCAATTTCTACAGCCTTGTTCTCAGTTGTGCACATCTCTCATGGAAGAATGCACATACATATTCCAGCAGCACAAGGCAAAGCCTGAACTTCAGAGTATTTCAGTCTGCCTTTTCCAGTTTGCTCTGCCCCTCCTCATGAAGCTACTTTGCTTCTGTTAATACCCAGCAGGTCCCAACATGTAATAAATCATAAAGTGCACACTTACAGCCCAAATGCTTTTGATACACAGGAGCAGTTCCCAAAGATTTCAGCATTAACTTCCTACCTGTACTTGGGGGCAGAACATAAACTCCGGGTATTTCCCACTTCAAAATTATTTTAAAATTACTTCCAACCTCTGGCAAAAATAAAAAAGCAGTGGCATATTCTCCTTGTTTAGCCTTTCAGTCTTGAAGAACACACTGTGTGATAGTCATCAGAGACAGAGAATCAAGGAATGCTTTTCCTGCTTTACCAGTGACTGTGATCTTGACCAACTCTTTTTCTCTCACATTCAGCCTTCCCATGACAAAGATGTGATCAAGCGTTAATTTATGGCTGTAACTCATTTGTATCACCCCATAACAATTAGTATAGAAAGGAACATTATTAAATACAGTTCATAACATTGTTCTCCTTCCTTACATGTTCTAAGACTTACCTTAAGCCCTGGGGAGAGGATCTGTTGCTGATTTATCTGAATCACTGCAATAGCAATAACAAGAATTACGCTTAGAAGAAGAAACGCTTGGGCAACAACACTTGGGGTTCTGGTGAGCATCCTGAAACAAGGAAAAGGGAAACACTTAAGGAATGCGAAAGGACTCAGCGATTCTGTCTTAAGGCCTGAAGCCCTGAATCAGTTGACGCTCCCTATAAAATCTCAGTTTATCAACTAGATTACGCTACGAAAATTTTGTGACGTCCTCAAGAACTGCCTGTTGTTTTGCTACCACTAACTTTTTATTGTCTAGAAGGGGTGCGTCCATATTGTCATGCTAATGAATGCTAGATTTCACCCTCAGGTGCCAACCTGCTCATTTCCAACATGTAGATGCACGCTCATCATCTCCCATTCCCTTAGGAAGCGAGAGCAATGGGCAGGCTGAGGCTAGTGCACACCCAGCCATCCCATGTACACATAGACACAGCCACAGCCACGCACACACAACACTGGCAGCTGCCAACTGCAGCTTGGTGGTTTTGCCACAGATGCAAGGTCAGTGTCTATAATAAATACAGGCTGCTTCAGCAAGAAACAAAGGAGGTTTTAAGAACATTGAAGTTGGCATCTATCTTCTAACTGCTGCTGTGTTCACGAAGTAGCTTTGCATCTGTGCGTGTAAATATTAACATGGAACCTATTATTATCACTGCACTACACGCAAAATATACATTTTAACTCACAGATCTTGCCATGAGAAGGTACTAAATCTGTGTAAATCTAAAGTGTAGCTATGTTTGACAAACCCAAAGATGACCTCTAGAAAGGTCTTCTACAATTCAAATATGTTTTAGGTTTCCTGCAATTTCTGTTTGTCTTTTATTTTTACATGTCTCTGGCCAGACAGCTTTTCACCCCAGAACGCCTTTCAGTACCTCCAAGTACTGACAATCCCCATACCAAAAATTCTTATGCTCCACAGGCGTTGAGGAGGAAAGAGGTGGCTGGCAGGAGATGGCAAACTTAGAAGTTTCAGAGGAACACAAAAAGGAGACTTTTTCCTGTCTCTCATTTGCAGAAACCAGTTATTTTGGCATAGAAATATCAAGTTAGCCTGGCGTGATCTATCCCGATTCCCTGCTCCTAATTCTTCCGTAGTCATGGTGAAGCATTACCAGCACCTGTTCAGGGCTGCCCTACTGTTTCACCAAGGGCCAATGCCAATCTGTGCTAAAGACTGGAGCTAAAAGGTGGTCTACAGTCCATGGCCACAGCACGCCAGGTCAACCCTGCTGTACCTGCAACACATGGTCTTCTTAGCTCCAACCAGAGCCAGAGGGCTGAGGCAGAAAGCAGAAATGCTTCCTCACACAGTTTTCATGTACTAAACCCCAGGGGTTCTTCAGCCTGTGTACCCACCCATCCACGTTCACATCCACGTTCATTCAACATATGTGTTCACATTCAAAAGAGAAGCAAGTTCTTTGCTTTGTTCTGGGACTACCTTCATTTTGAGCTTTGCCCACTGCTGCTGCTTTCCTTGTCTTCTGATTTCTGTTGTGAAATCTAAGTCAGATTGGCTTTTGGAAACTCTTCATTTCAGCCTGACACATCTCACTTCCAAAACGTCACTTTTTTTTTTTTTAAACTCATTAACCCTCTTTTCTGAATCCATATGGGCTCCTTGTTTACTGCCAATCTACTCTTTCAATACCTTCTTTTCTTGGCTTGGTAATAGCTTTATTATTTTAATCAACCAGCTACACTGATGATTTATTTACTGCTGTCCATTGCTTTACTATGCTGTGAGGCATTCAAACATCATGTACACAATGCATAAATGATAGAATGAAATCTTGTTTTTACTACTGAAAAGTATGTTAACACCTAAGATGAATTCTCACTGTAACCTGGGGATGATGTCAGGGCATACTAATTAGAAGCATTTATACAAATAAATTCATTTTTGAAAAGAGAGAGCAGATTTTAACTATACATTTATGAATAATCATCTGGATAAAACACTTGTCTTTAGGGGGAGAAAAATACATCTTTTTCTTTAGCTTTCAAAACTGCACATGGAGTTATCTAGAATTGTAAAGTGACTGAAAGAGAATTGCATTTGCTTGCAACCTAACATATACCAGTCAGTCCTGGATCAAAGCACTAATGTTCAGCACTGGAAAAAATAAGCTATTATCAAAGAAAAAAAAACACTCAGGGCAAATGACTCTTTGAAAAACTATAAAGCATTACTAAATAGCAAAGCAATAACCACTATTATACTATTAACACTTACAAACACCCATGGCGACCGCTGAAATATTTTCTGCTACATCCATTCATAAGTGGGAATTAAAATCTGAGTTTGTTGAATTTCTCCTGTGCTTCCCTGGTATCAGGATTTGTCTTCATTAGAGATGATTTATCTTTTCAAAAATCTTTTTTGACAGGGAGCATATTAGGTAAAGGAGCATCTCTTAAGACATTCCTCACACAAATCTTGTCAATTCAGGACAATTTCATCAGAGAATAATCTGTAAATCCTGAGTTAAGCAACAGCCTCTGTGTCAGAAAGACATCTTACACTCCATGCCCGCTGGAAGTCATCACACAGGTGACACCTTTGCTATCTGAATTGTGCAAGGCACTGCAAGATTTCATGTAACTGGATCAGACAGGGCTGTATTTACTTCTGGCTACCCTTACCTAAGACTGACACACATACCAAGGCAACACCGTCACGCTTGCCCATTCACTGAAATCTGTAGATATATCAGACAGGAGTTCACTGACTCCGTAGTTTGTAAACAGAGCTGTAACGTAACGTTAAGTAACTCTAGCTAACACTGCACGCTTGTTGGCAAAAAGACAAATAAAAGAAAATTTTAATTAAATAAATTAAGTTTTAAGTATCTAAAAGCAGTTGCATTGCGTTATTAAAACACCACCGACCTGAAGCAAGAAACAGCATAAATATGTATTTTCCACACCCCACTCAGTACACTGAGCCACACAGTGGAAGGATCATTTTCTACACCTTACTTCAAGCACAAAGAGTACCTGCCTGCAAAGGAAAATGGACTAAAGTTCATGCCACTGATATTTTAACTAGGTTAATTACACATCTGCATGAATGTCACTGCGTATCACATGTTGAAATCCCTTTTCCCGAGTTACTTGAAACATCAAACCCTCTTCTTTTAGGTACTAACCTGTTTGTTCATAGGGTGGATGGACAAGCACCATAAATATACCTTCTTCACGCTAGAAGCGGAGAGATAGAAATACGTTAGCATTTATCTTAGAAGAGGGCTACAGGTGAATGTTTTTCAAGAAAAAAAAAAAAAGAAAAAAAAAACAAAACCAAAACACCAAAAACCCAACACCCACAGCACTTTAAAACCCACAATGAAAACCCGTGAGGAGGCTTCACAGGCCTTCTGCCGGGGGAGAAATCCAGTAAAAACAAGCACATGGAACCCAAAATTAGCGGCCGAACCTCAGCGCTTTCCCGCCGCTCACCGCCGCCCCGGGTGGGGGAGCTTCACGCAGCGACTGTGATTTGCGAGAAAGCACAAAGTTTTCCCTTCAAAAACCACCCTGCGGAGAAACGGAGCGACTCCCCATCCCACCGACCCCACCAGCTGCCGCGGCATTGCGACTCCCCGGCCCCGGGGACGCCCCAGCCCCACCTACCTCCCTCCGCCGGCCGCGGCCACCGGCTCCCTCCCGGGCGGAGGAGGAACGGGAGAGGGCGCACCCGCGGAGGGGATTTCCTGGAGAGAGTCCCAAATAGATAAACAACGTGCAGGTGACAATGCCGGATGGAGTGATAGGAGCGGGGGAAGAAGATCCGCGGTGACTCGGCGCATCCGAGGCGTTCCCGCAGCCGGGGGTGAGGCTGTGCGGGGCGAGGGGTGCCGGCGGGGGGGAGAGGAGGTCCCTTCCTGTCAGCCCGGGCTCCTGCGCCGCCGGAGGGGCTCCAGCGGGCAGGGTCGGGGGGTTCAGGGGGTGCCGGGGTCAACCACCCGCCTGTGAAAACCCCCGCAACGCGGCGGTGTCCCCGCAGCTCCTTCGCCCCTCCGCCAGCTGTTCCCCTCCTCCCGGAAACGCACATCTGCCCGCCGCTGGTACGGCAGGATGCTGCGGGCTGTCCGCAGGTCCTATTCCACCGGTCCCTTCCAAAGCAAAGACAGAAAGAGGGTTTTGTCAAGAGATGACAGTGGGGGTGAAAGAATGGTGTGGGAGGGTTTTCCTCAGCCCCCAGAGGCCCTCCAGCCTCGGGGCTGCCCTTCCATTCAAGTTCAAGTGGCGTCACTTGGAGTTTGCTGGAGTTCTTGCCCAACCTAGAGCGCTCAACAGACCCAGAAACATACCTAAAAGCAGGTCACCGAGATACTCCTCCCATCACCTGCCCGACCTGCCCAGGATCAGCCTGCAGGGTGGGTCTGCTGGAGACACCAGCGCTGGAATCACAGCAAGACACCTCAGCCACTTTGCCACCATTTGCCCGTTGTTCCAGGATTCAGATGCACATACTGTAAAAAACCAAATGCACCTATTTGATTCCTTTTCTCATCATGATCTTGATGAATCTGTTTTTTTCAATAAAGAAAGGAGAACAAGAAACCAGCTGAAGCCTTGTGAGCCACCTGTAAGCATCCTTCCACCGTCGTCTTGTTTTGGGAGTGGAGGTAATGTCCTATTTTTGATGACAACACCTTATCAAGGCTGCTTTAATGATGATCTTGGTGGATCAGTTCAGCTATTTCTAGCCCATGAAAACAAAGCCTCCCATCCCTCCTGCTGCCCCATGGCATCTTTTTCTTCTCCCATCCAAGTGTATTTGTTTTAATGCACTTAGTCCAACTGACTGTACTGGTCTGCTGGGCTGTGGCAGAATCTGTCTCCAGTGACCATTTCAAAAGACAAGTTGGATGGATTTCTTACCCCGCAGAAAAGCATATTCTTTTTGCTACCATCAAACATAACCATTTTGAAATAAAAAATAAAAATCATCGACACCCACTTCAGCCAGTCGTACAACTAAACCCCCACCAGTGACTAAAATTTAAGCTTGCAAAGAAAGGAAACCCTACCTTCTATATCACCTACTTCTGTAAAAACAGACATCAGAGATTCTTTGTCTTTCTGCACCATTCCCAAGAGCTGGGCTGGTGCACGAGTTCCTTTTTTTGTGCAACATTTATTGCCACGCTGAAGCCACGAAAGTAGCATAAGTGATACGGGCTATAAAATCTTCCAGCTGCTTCAACTTCCAGAACACTGGTCCTGAATCACAGAATATTCACGGTTGGAAGGGACCTTTGAGGTCATTGAGTCCAACCACAAAAGAAAAAGAAAAAAAAACAAAACAAAAACAAAAATACACCACACCCACCCACAAACAGACACAAACCAACAATTTCAGGCACTAGACCATGCCCTGAAGTGCCGTGTCTACATGTTTCTTAAATACGTCCAGGGATGGTGACTCCACCACCTCCCTGGGCAGGCTGGTCCAGTGCCTGACCACCCTCTCAGTAAAGTAATTCTTCCCAATATCTAATCTAATCCTCCTCTGCCACAACTTCAGACCATCAAATGAAGTAGAAGCAAGGTTCCCCTCCAGGCCTGTCCAGCGTCTGTGGCACAGTAACTGGTTTCATTGGTTCCTCTGCTTTAACCCTGGGAACCCATCTTAGATCCACTACTTTGTCTTCTTTTTTTTTTTTTTCCTACCTCTTTGGCTTTTCCCGTTTCCTCCTCAGCTCTAACCTCCCTTTTATAGGTCCCTTTAACCAATCCTCAATCCCTCCCTCACTCCCAAGGCGTAGATTAAACTTGCTGCCATTTTTGCAGCCAGGAGCACAAATCTCCTCTCCATCATTTCCTTTGCTACAGCACCCTTTTCTTCTCCCTCTTCAACTATCCTTGTTTGAATGCATTTAGTGTAATTAACTGTATTGATTTGTTTTGCTCGGACAGGATCTGCCCCCGGTGTCCATTTAAAAATGACAAATGAGCTGGATTGCCAGCGGCCCCAAGGAAAAATTTATTGCTTTTGCTACCATTGAGCACGAATTGTGGAGTTAAAAGACAATAACTGATACTGGCAGATTCATATATGAATACCAGTTGCTATGATCAATAGCAAATCTCTGTAACGAAAATATTATGGACGTGGATAGAGTGTTTGTTACAGACACATTTCTGTGCAGCATTTACACAAGATACACAGCAGATACTACTCCATTTCCCCACCCAGTGACAGCAGCAACATCAGGAGAGGGGACGGGTGATTATACATCTCAGGAGACCACCAAAAGGCATCTGCATTCGATGCTGGAATATTAAGAAGCCTCAAAATATCCTCTGAAGAGAGAGAGAGCAATAGGGTGAAACAGAAAGAAATGTTAATGTAAAAATGGAGGTAAGAGGACACCGGTGGCTGCAATACGGCGAGTCTGGTTTCTTGCATGGTGCTTTGCCAGCTCACAGGAGCAAGATCCGTCTCCCGTTTTGGTGCATCCTTTGCAAGGTCCAGTAAACAGAGGGCTTCTCCTATTCCTCCACAGCTTCCACTGGCTTTTTCACCATTTGTGTTGGCGTCAGCAGGTGACCGTGATGCTTCCATCAATCTGCCTGGGCGCTTTCTTCCCAGGACTTTCCAGCAGTGTTGACAAAACCCCTTCATTCACTAGGTTTCTGCTCCCCAAAGGCCTTCTCCCTTCATGTTCACCTCATTACCTCAGGATGAACTGCAAGAACTGGCAATGCAGACAGAGCTGTCTAAAGAATCTGGGACTCTCTGGGCCAGCAGGAGTCAGGATATTTAACTTAAAGTTTCTAGGCCATTTTTGTGTCCAGCATTTTATTCCAAGAAAGAGCACTTCTTATATTTGTTTCAGCCAACATACATATTATGCACCCAAAGAAGAGCAACAAAGCTGCTGAAGGGTCTGGAGAACAAGTCCTCTGAGGAGCAGCTGAGAGAAGTGGGGTGGTTTAGCCTGGAGAAAAGGTGGCTGAGGGAGACCTTATTGGTTGTAGAGAGATGGACGCAGTCTCTTCTCACAAGTAACAAGTGACAGAACAAGAGGAAACAGCCTCAAGTTGCGCCAGGGGAGGTTTAGGATGGAGTTTAGGAAAAATTTCATCACCAAAAGGGTTGTTAAACATTGGAACAGGCTGCCCAGGGAAGTGGTTGAGTCACCATCCCTGGGGGTATTTCAAAGACCTGTAGATGTGGTGCTGAGGGACATGGTTTAGTGGTGGACTTGGCAGTGTTAATTAACGGCTGGACTCTATAATCTTAAGGGTCTTTTCCAACCCCAATGATTCTATGAATTTATCATTATAGTAGCATACTTTGTTAATTGCCAAATTTAGGAAGATAGCTCCCTAGATTCTCAAGCAAGGAAGTCACAAACCACATCTGAAATGTAGATTTTGAAGAACATCAGATGTGATTCTCCTCAGAGATCAAGAATGCAGGTTTTTGTTTTTTTTACACAGTTGCAAAATGCATTTTTAATAATTTTAAAAGTATCTGCTGCCCTGTAGTTTTCTATCATCACTGACAAAAAAATCCCCTAAGGCAAATTCACAGCTATGGCATAAGAAATTCAGTTTGTCCCTCCTTGTTTTGAATAATAGCTGGATATAGACATTGCCTTTTCTCTTTTGAAGGTTCACTGCTGGCTTCTTTGAAATATCTTAGCTACTTTTTGGTTTGTTTTCATTCCTTTACTGCATCACTAAAGCTAATGATGTGTCTTAGATTCAGTTTCTGAATCTTCTGTCTCATACATACAACTGTGGAAATAACAGTTTTCTTGTCCATGTCTTCTTCTTGTGATGTCTTGAAACAAATCAGAATTTAATTCTGAAGTTGAACCAAAATACTTTCTAATGTATTTATTTCCCTTCCTGAGGCTTAAAGCTTTATACCTTGCATCTCTTGTCCAAAGAATCAAGAGCTGCTTGAATAAATTAAAAACCCCCAGGGACAGCCTTGCTCACATGGTTATGGGCCAGGAAAAGTTGTAGGCACGGGCAAAATAAGCACGTAATTAGGGCAGCAGATTGCTGGGACAGCAGAAAAACACAGCCCTTTGTCTATTTTGCTACGCCCGAGTTTTAGAAAGCCAAACTTGCTGCTGCGGCAGCTGTGCCCCACTGCTGGGAGGAGAGGAGCTTTCCAGGAGCACCAGCGACTGCTCCCATCCTTCTTGCTCCCTGTCCCTCAAGCTGCACACCAAGCTCACAGAGCTTCACAGCACACCTCATTCAAGTTTTTTAGCTATGCCTGCAAACATATGTTATGTCCTTACATATATATTCCATTGTCATAAAACTGACCACAGCAATCTTATAAGCAACTACCATAGCCAAACAAGAAATTCACTGCAGCA
Organism: Calidris pugnax; assembly: GCF_001431845.1. Classification (NCBI taxonomy): domain Eukaryota; kingdom Metazoa; phylum Chordata; class Aves; order Charadriiformes; family Scolopacidae; genus Calidris; species Calidris pugnax. The sequence goes on along the minus strand of NW_015090803.1, from coordinate 1,250,304 downwards.
CCCAAAGAAATAGACCACCTCCAGTGAATGGGGATAAGTTCCAGAAACTACTCCTTGGGACTTAATCCTTTAAAAATTGCTATGTGAAAAATTGCTCAACATGGAATATTTCTGTGAGTTGGCAAGTCTAAATGAATAATGTTTCACTTTTCTTGGTTCAGAAGTAATAGCAGACAAATTGCTAGTTCAGGAGAACCCTATGTTTTCAAAAAAGTATGAAGTAGTCCTCATAGCAATATTTCTATCACCTTTTTGTGCTCTTGTAAGAATGGACCAAATTGGCTGTGTAACTCGAACAATTCCTAGGTAAAATCCTTTCCATTGAAATTCCATGCAGGTCAGTTTATCTCCTTGAATACAAGATCTGTGGATGAACGAAGTTCTATTACAACTCTTTCCAAGTCCACCCGCCAGTATTGTTATTCACTGTTGCTTTGCTTCATTAACTGAGTCAATGTTAGTTCATGATAGTAACGGTAAATAATACACCTGATGTGAAAAATTCATCCAGTTTTGGTATACCTGTGAGTTTTCCTTTTGCTTATTCCTTTTGTCTCCATTTTGGTGCCCTGGATATTTATGACCTGCATAAGAGCATGTCACATACGCTGTTTTAGCGTTGGCTGATGACTTTATAAACCCTCTGGCTTAAGTCAGGCAGGTTTGTGCTTTGAGTCAGCCCTGAGTGTGAGCATGAGTGCCAAAGACAATAAAAACATCTAAGTGACAGAGATCCTGCCTGCAGCTGGAGTCTGTTATAGCAGACCCAAGCATCAGGCCCCATCAACCACAGGATAAGTTGTACACACGCAGCAAAGCCAGACGTATTGAAGGCAGCTGATGTCCAGACCAGCCAGGAGTGCTGTCTCTCTCAAACACAAACACTGCAGTTACTTGCCTGGGTACATCAGTAGTGTGAGCACAAAATAAGAAGGGTGCTAATTTTACACAAACCCTCTGAAAGCTGATGTCAGTCTGCCCAGGTGTTCGTTTCTTCCTCTCTTTCCACAAGTCAGGCCCAACGGTATCCTGTCCCGCCTTCTGTCTTCCAAAGCCAAATTCACCTCTTGGCCTCTCAGCACGACAGTCATCCTGCTCCTTCTCACCTGTCTTCTTCAGCTCCCTCAGTCTTCTTCAGATCTTCCCACTGGTTGTGCTGTTCTGGTGAAATGGTTTTCCCCCTCAAATGACTGACACATATAAGGCCTCTCTCAAAAATGTTTCCAGCTACTGGTGGTGGCAGATATCCCTTTAAATAAACTCAGGACAAAAAAAATCCTCACCTTTAAAAAGCATATGTGTGCCAATCTACTTTGGACCTCTGAAGAGAGACAAATGTTTACATGTTGTAAATCAGCATAGTGAGAATCAATATTTTTTGTTGTTTCCTGAGTAAGTATGAAGATATGAGTGTCCTTGCATCTGTGATGGTCTAAAGACATGGGGAGGGCAAGTCTGTAGATGGAGGCAATATCTTGTACTAGACCTTGTATGAAGATGGGATAGTTGAAAAAGTAGAGAAGCTTTGAGCCCTCCAGACCTTCTTTTGGCCTGAAATAGCAGCAGAAGATTTCAAAGCCAGAGACAAGTTTAGAAAGGATATAGGTTTCCGAAAGCAAAGATAATTCTGTATAAAGTAATAAAGAATAAAGCAGACACTAGGAGGGGGAAGATAGCAGAATACTTGTTTCCTGGGGAAATAAGTTATATGAAAATACAGAGTATCAAGGAGAGGTGGAAGGAAACAATAATGTGCCATGAACCTAACTTTCCTACCAAATGCCTGATTTCAAAAATTTTTGGATGACTGTTTTGTACCAGATGACCAATAGCTAAAGGTCCTAAGAGTCATTGGTTCATTAGAGTCATGACCACCGTGTTTGGTGGTCTACAAACTTTGGCAGCACTGGATAATGGACCAGGATTCAATACACTGAGCCTAAACCCTAGTCAGCTCTGCTGTGACAACAGACAGGGCACTGTCCTCCGATTCCTGCCCAGTTGTGGTCTGTGCTGTGAGCTCTCCAAGGAAGGGATTATCTCTGAAGTGGAAAAGGCATGGAGCCAAGAACAGTGGAGCCCTCATTTGGCCAGGGTACAGGCCAGAACTGTGACAAAAAAAGATTAATCATCATAAACCTGAAATGGGGCTCCATGAAGCCGCACATGCTGGTAGTGCAGCTGACTTTGATTAAGATCCATGAGCACAAAAGCTGACCTCCCTGGGGTCGCCTCACATCAGTGCAAACAATTATCACCCACATAAAACCAAATCACTTATCTACCATTTCAAAGCTATATTATTTGCCAAGAAAAAAATTACCTTTATCTTGTACTGTATATATACAGCTTTTTACATAAACCCGTTTTAAATGTGAGAGGCTGCCAGACAGGTATTTTCTCTTTGACTTCCATCTGCTGAGCAACGTTAACTGTATTTCAGGAATATGCCTATGCTCACTTTAATATTGTATTTTTCAGTTTGCTTCTCTTTCTTCATCTCAGTAATTCAACTCTGCTTTTCCAAGACTAATACAAAAGAACTAACAGACATACAGGATCAGACAGAAGGTGGATGTGTCTTGTCTTTAAACATCAGTAGGAGCAGATGTCTATGAGAAGGCTGTCGGGACTGGGCTCCACACACGCGTAATTCCTCTGAAATACCCTCTCAGCTGCTGCCACCTCAGGCCTTAGAGACTTCTTGAGCCAGATGTCGTATCCATTCTGATAGCCCCTGAAGGACCTCTCTGCCCCTGAATGTATTTGATGGCTTTTGAGCACATGCATGTGCAGCAGCCAAATCCACAAGGTGCCTGTCTGTTTCTTAAAAGCTCAATAGCAGCTCAAACGCCAGAAGCGGTCTGATTTAATCGGCTTGGCTCTCTCAGTAAGTTCCAGAGAGAAACCTTTTTAAATTCTCTGCAACATTGTTATGGTTTGAGACCCACAACTATTTACTGTCATTTACACAGTTATCCTATCATGCAGTGACCCCTCCCCACCTGGAAGGGGGAAAAAAAAGGAAACCAAGTGTTGAAATATAACCAGATTTAACAGAATAAGACTAAATAATTAACATCAATAATCCTAAAGAGCCACTATTGATCCTGATACCAATATAAAATATATAAAGATTATACTCAGCCCCTTCTCTCAGCAGGAAGCTGTGCACTCCCAGCAGTGGACAGCAAAAGTCAGACACCACCAGTGCAACTGCTTCAGGAGGAAGCAAAGGTCTCAGGGGTCCAGCACCAGGGCAAGAAGTTCTCAGGTTCACTGAGAGAGAGAACTTCTCAGCAAACTTTCTAACTTATATTGAATGTGACATTCACAGTATAAAATAATCCTGCTGGCCACTTTGGGTTAAGTGCCCGGGTCTCAAGCCTCCTCATCCCCGCACGTGGCTATGCTCAAAAACACTGACACCTCGAAACCTGCATACCGTAGCTGGCTATAAAGTAAATATTTTCACCAATTTAGCCACTAGAGTCTTCTAAAAATGCAGTTTTCCCAAGCATTAGGAGACACCTTACCGAAAAGTAAAATTACTGGAAGAAAAATTAATCCTATGTGGCTCAAACAAGTACAGACATGCTTAATTCTTTTACAAACTGAGGTATATTTATCAGTGTTGTAACTGTTGGGTTTTTTTTAGGGTATATTTATGCTTGCCTTGCTTATGATTAGGCTGTAAGTTTTAGTGAAGAATGATGAAAAATGAAAATATGACATGGTCTAATGTTACTGATTCAAATTCCTAGGTCTGCATGTGTAAGCTCAAGTAGGACTAGAAAAGCCTGGGCAGTAATAATGGTAATAATAATTATTAAATTTGCTGGCACCCAGCCTTTCATCCTGTTTTGTACCAGGAGGTACAGGTCCATTATGATAACAGTAAAAGAACGCAAACAGACTCTGTAAGATATAATTTAAAATGCTATTTATCATAGATAACTCTATAAGGAGAGAATGGTATAGATAATCTTACATCCTGTTAGCTGGTGGGCACCGCAGGTGGTGCAGCATCAAATGAGCCTCCAACCCATGCACAGCACGTTGGGCAGACACCTTCCACAGAGGTATTCCCCCATTTTGGTCATTGCAGCTACTATAGGATTTTCTTAAAAGAAACAACTCTATTGATCATTTCCACTGCCAAACAGAAAGGATGTTCACATGAGAACTGGCTGCTGCACACCTAGATGATGGCAGGGACACGGCGGAGGCCCACCCATGTTAAGAGGGAGCTGCCTGCAGGCTCCTCCACAGCAATTAACTGCAAAGTTTATCCCGAGGCCAAGGGACCTGTGTAGCACAACACGGGCCTGAAAGCCAGGCTGTGGGTGCAGCAAAGTGCAGCACCAAATAGGCTGGGCAACTGGGGACACCCAGCGTGGGGACAGTGAGACAGGGAATGACCTTTATATTGTGATTCCACAGTGTATTACTACAGCAATAGTGTGCCTTCAGTACGTCACTACTATCACTCTCCCAAATCACAATCACTGTAAAGCGAAATACATCGAAGAAGTCAATTTGATATTAAACATTAAACCCTCCTTGTGGAATATCTGAAGGAGCCTGGTCAGAGAATATTGGACTCTGACAGCATCAGACACAATCTCGGTGTGTGTATATAGGGTCTTTGCTGGGGGTGAAATACCAGCAGTCAAGAGAAGAGCTCAATGGGAGCGTGATGGGGCACAGAGGCTTTTGCTGCCTCTTTCCACAAGCTGAATTTCATCACTTCTAAACTGTCTCGTAACCAGCTTATTGACATGTACCACTTTTACAGCCAGACTTTGGCAGAGCTTTCTGACCCAGACATGAATTTGAAACTTCATGTCTTTTTAGGATCCTGACTGTCAACAGTTGCCTTGGACCTGATTTGTGACCCATGGGCCACCTCCTGCAGGTCCCTCTGACCACTAGCAGACCTTTATATAACTTTGCAAGGCTTTTGGACAATCAAACACATGAGAAAATTAGGTGAATTAGGGGCTTTCAGAGTAAGAATTTAACAGCCAACAAGAGTTAAAGAACAGCCTATACACTCCGGGAAACATAAAGTTCACTTTTGCATTAATTTATATACATTTGCATGACTGCACAGACTTTCAGAACAACCTTACCTTATGAGGAAATGGCATCCATTGCTGCATACAGTCATAAGAAAAATCCATCAGGAGAAGTAACTGTTAGTTCTACCTCATCCTAATTAGAAACCAAAAAATAGAAAATTCAAACACTGAGGCAAACCCACAATGATTTAATTCTGGTCTCTTTCAAAAAAGGAGCTTGCTGCTGTCACTTGGGAGGGGTCAAAAATTGCCAAACATTACACCTACTGCTGTCATGTCTGCCCACAGGGGTTGTTATCATTCTTGCCACTAATCACCAAAAGTGATAGGCTGGAAATTAAGGGACCACTCAAATGAAAAGTGCTCTCCTGAAGTGCCAGGCTCCTCAGTGAGATATGTTGAGACAGACACAGAGGCAGCTTTCAGAAATGAGGCAGTTCTCTATAGCTGGCATTGGGGAAACAAGTGAGAACAGAAGAAGTTCAGCATCCCCAGGGCAAAGAAAAACGTGTTTGTGCTCAGCACATCAGAGAGGAAACCAAAGAATTGTTCTGTGTGAACGTAAGACCTCTGTACTGCTGCCAAGGGCATGGAAACATGGTATTATAAGAAGCAGCTTCCATTAAGCACCTCATATTTCTAAGATAAAAACAACAGAAAATACACAGCAAATTTGTTGCACTCACTTACTTTTTCCCTACTCTTCCAAGTAATGCTCTTCTCATCCCTTTTACATGGAGACATCCCAATACACTTTCCAAGTCAGAAGGGCAATTCTGCCTAGTTCAGAACTGGGTACATTTGACCCACAGTGAAAAGAAAATCTAGGTGGGAAAGAAAATATTGTTTACAGCTTCTGCTAGGGTTGTTTACAGTTGTTCCTGTTTTCCAGAGCAAATACAGCTGACTTCTAGGAACTGACAGCTCACTAACAAACTGGTCTATTGAGACTATAAGAGATATTTATTCTTTTGAGGTCAAATACTCTATTGGCTCAACTCCACTGACTTTAATTGAATTCTGCAGTTATAAATTTTACAAAGGTAAACTTTGCAGAAAAAATTAAAATTCACTCATTCTTTGCAGATTTTTTTCATACGTTGAAGCTAACAATGTGAACTAATTAGTTCATGCAACAAATTCATACATTATTTTTCTTTAGTGGCAGTTAAGGTTGCTTCAAGATATATTCTCTCCTTCTACGGATGGAAATGAGACATAAAGGAAGAGTCTTACGTCTTCTTCACTTCACTTAGAACATAAATAACACACTGGGCCTCTCCATAATTTGAAAATTTAGTTATTGACTAGGAATCCACTGTCTGCAGAGACTTTTTAAAACCTCCCCACTTAAAAGTGTTTTTAAAAATCGATCTGCTGCTAGAAGATGAAAATTTGGCAATGGAATGGGTATTTTTTGATCAAAATTTTCATCCTAAAATAAAAATATCTTTTTCCACTTATTTCAGCACCGAATGACACAGACACAACAGTGAAAATGCAAAAATGGGCTCAGCAAGAGGAGAAACCAAAAATACTCCCCCAGCCCTCTCTTTGCAATAATTTATTGCCTCTTGGTCCCAGCATTTGTTGTAGGAAATGGAGAGCACATTTGTGAATCCCCACAGAAGGAGGCATGAACTGAATCTGTGTCTCTCATGTCATGGAAGACAGCTTTTACCACACCTTATTATTGGCAAGAAGGATAAACACCTGCTATCTGCTTAGCTTTAAAGGGTGTTTTTCCTCTGCTGTTCCCAAAAAGGATCTCAACACCCACTTCCAGGAAAGACGGACAAGCCACTCGCCCTGCCTGGAACAAGGTGTTTCTCCATGACACCAAGTAAGGCTCTTCCCTCCCAGAGGCAATTGGAAATTAAGACTCACTCCTCAGTATTTTCTCCTCCATTATCTGTGGCTGACATTTTTGAGGAGGATATTATGAATTCTGTTTGGAGGCACCTCTCTGCCTCCATGCACAATTTATAGAGCCATGGGGAAAAACTGTTGGCTGCACACTTCACCAGGAGGTGAATGGGTGGCAGAAATCTATATTCTCTGCCGGGGTTGGACCTACACCCTTAATCACCAACTGAGCAAGGACAGGAAAGGCTGGCCACACAGTATGTTCTCTCTGGATACAGGTGGTAAGGAAATAGCTATGGCAAAAACCTCATTTCCTTACCAGGGCTTGTGGTCTAGGCTCTTGGGTTAGACTGGTTTTGCCAGCTAATGGCACCCTGAAAAGCAAGACAACACAACACGGTCTGAGCAAAGAGGAAAAAACACCTATTTTTAAATACGTGAACAAGATTTTGTCTCCTAAAAAATGCTTGCCTCTCGAGCATTTATTCACAGAAGCTTTTTGTGAATGCATTAGTTTTATATCTAGATCTTCAGTAGAAGACTACATGCAATCAGGACAGAGATGTGCCTCTGTGAACACCTGAGAGACCAGTAATTTCATAGTCTTTGGAAAACAGAAAAGACTTAAAATGGTAGCCCTAGCTCCTCCTGTGCTTAAAATACAGTTGAAACTATTCACAACACTGCCTACGTTGTGACTTACCAGGGGATTGAAATGGGGGGAAAAAGAAGGTTAATGCATTCAAGGTAAGAGGTAGGAAGAGAAAACAAGGGTAGGACAGTGAGCCAAGCTAAGAAACACAAAGATTTTGCTTCTTTCCACGTAGTTTCCCTGCTGGTTTTGGAATGTTATTTAGACTAAGGTGTTGGGGTCAGTTTGACAAAAAAAATTCCTTGATACTCTCCAAACATGAAAGATTTGCCACGTCTTGCACTGGTGGGTATTAATTCCTCATGTGAAACATACTCTCTTTTTCTAATACTGAGAAACAGAGAGACCATCGTTCACTTTTGAGCACAATTTCAAGGGAGGGTATTAACAGTTCTGCTTCATGTGCATCTCTGTATTTTCCATTTACTTGCAGAAGATGGGAAAGGAAAAGCATCCTATGCTTTTTTCCCCACTCTAGTTCTCCCTGGGCTTTTTAGATTCTAGTCACCATATCTCTGTCTCCGCATCTATCTGTCTGTCCCTCAGCAGAGGATTCCTCCAGTGTGCCAGCTCACCTGTGGGGATTTAACTTGCATTCTCACTGCAGTCAGGAAAATAAAGTGAGGGATATGCCAGCAGGTACTAAGAAGACAGGGAACAGTATTTGCAAAAGCTCGAGAAAGAAAGCAGATCCTACTTAGCAGCGGTCAACTCGCACAACAGAGCAACTGATCTTATTTAAAGATCTTTTTTGTTTAACCTGCTGGAAAAGCAGGGCAAAGGAAGCCACAGAGGGCAAACAGGAAAAGTTAGGAAACACAACTAGAAGACAGAATGAACTAAAAAAAAAATACCTCCTTGCAATGAGAGGGCTTAATAGAGAATTGTGGCCATCAGCTGTCAGGGAGCTCCTAGTTATTCCTCCTGGAAATAAATTCTGCATCGGACTTGTGGGAAAAATTCTTGATATTAAGCAACAGAGCTCTCCACTACTTCAGACCAGAGGATCTGCTCCCACATGTATCAGAGACCAAGTTTGAGAAATCCTGTGCCCCTCTAGCAAAGAGGCAATTTTCCCTTGCATCAGTCATGTGCTCCACCTAGAACCTTATGTGCTCCTTGGACCTGGGGAGAGCTCCCTGCCACCCCCTGAACTGTCAGTGCACAGCAGCAGTGCTCATGGATCAATGGATCAGTCCCCTTCACTTGTGTTTATTTTTGCAATGTTTCATCTGTACATTTTTGCAATGTCTCAACTGTATTTGTGCGCTCATACCAGCTCTTCAACCTTCTCTTAGCATGAGACTGTATTCAGATATACAAAGCACCCCAGAACATTTCCCACAAGCTTCTGGGAGCCTCTGCTGACCTCATGCCAGTGGCACTTTAAAATATAAAACAACCTACCCCTTCCAGGAAGAAAAAGGAGATTTAAATCAGAGCAGGGGCTGTGATGGGACACAACGTCGCATTAGCACAGACACAATCACTTAAGGTTTGGCAGCTTCTGATGAATACCAAGCTTGGTCCACCTCCCAAGAAAGATATTTTCCAATTGATGTGTATGGGGTTTGGCTAAGGCCCACACTGTGCATGCTGTGGATCATTCCTCTCATTTTAGGCTCTCAAAAGTACTCAACAAATAGGAATGAAGTTAAAAGGGGGAAAAAGGGTCCCAGTTTTGCCCTGTTTTTGCATGGACAAGTTCAATTGGACTTTCAGGGGGTAGATCAACTGCCTGATGTCTTTTAATTTGATGGGTTTTTTTACATTTTTGAGAGTAGTATCATCACTTGCAACATCCATTCTCTCATGCCTGACTGGCTCAGTAATCATAAATACTAAAATTGTTCCATTGACAAGCAATAAAAATACAAAAACCCTGCAATTTCTCTGATCATACACACTTACTGTTAAAATACTGAAAAGACCAAAATCTTCTGTAGAAAAAAAAATAAATCTTACGTTTTCTGTATTGCTGCTGCTCACTGAAATTTCCTTCTGATACCAGTTCAATGGTAACAGAATTGAGCAATATGCTCCACAGGAAAAGATAACAAAGAATCGATCTTTAAGCAATTTCAGGATCATCTTTGAATTTGATATCCAGCTGATTAGTTTATACCATAACGGTTCCTTGGTCCTATTTTAAGCATCTTCAAGAAGAACACTGTAACCCAGTTAAAATGCTTCCTCGTGGGACAGAAATCAATATCCAACAAGGCAGTAATGACCTCTCTCAAATTTTTTTATGCTGACCGCAAGAGCGCTTAAAATATTAATCCCAGGGAATGTTCTGCAAAATTGAAAAGGGTTTAAATAATCCAGCATACATAGTAAAAGGAGCGTCTAACAATTCACCCAGAGAAGAGAAGATTGGGAAGGTTGCCTGTTCCTCCTTCCTTCAGCCAGACTGACTGGGTCGGGGTGGCTGTGCCTATTTGGGACATGGTAACTCTCAACGCTTGTGTGCCATGGAGGACTCCCAGATCCTTTTCCTCAGTAGTACTTCCCAGAAGATCCATCCCTAACCTATATTGGTGCCTGGGGTTCGTCCTCCCCAGGTGCAGGACCTTACATTTGCTCTTGTTGAACCTCATAAGGTTCTTCTCTGCCCAGCTCTCCAGCCTGTCCAGGTCACTCTGGATGGCAGCACAGCCCTCTGGAGTGTTGGCCAGCCCTCCCAGTTTGGTATCATCAGAGAACTTGCTGAGGATACACTCTGTCCCCTCGTCCAGGTCATTGATGAATAAGTTGAACAGGACTGGGCTGAGTATTGACCCGCGGGGGACGCCGCTGGTTACAGGCCTCCAACTTGACCCTGCTCCATTAATGACAACCCTCTGTGTTCTGTCACACAGCCAGGACACAATCCACCTCACCGCCCCCTCATCTAACCCACACTTCCTTAATTTTCTAATGAGGATGTTATGGGAGACAGTGTCAAAAGCCTTGCTGAAGTCAAGGTAGATGACATCTGTTGCTCTCCCCTCATCCAGCCATCTAGTTATAACATCATAGAAGGCTATCAGATTGGTCGAGCATGATTTACCCTTGGTAAATCTGTGTTGACCACTTCCAATAACTTTATCTTCAACGTGTTTGGAGATGACATCCAGAACAAGTCATTCCATTATTTTCCCAGGGACAGAGGTGAGACTAATTGGCCTGTATTAAACTGGATAGTAATTACTTTGCTTGTTTAAATGTGCCCTCTAAAAACTGAGTATCATCATTGTCATCAGGCTTGTGAGTGCTTATAAAATACTTCTCTTTTTTCCTGTTTGTGGTCAGAGGGAGCTCCTGGGGGCTCTGACATTCACATCAATTGCTGCTCAGATCTACTTCTGTCAAGAGCCAGATGTCCCTGGGCAGCAGAGAAGCAGCAAGTGCCAAACATACAGGAACAGAGAAACCCCCAGGAAACCTGAGGAGAAGGAAGCCCAGTGACCAAATAAAATTCTCCTGGTCAGCTGGTCAATCTGGAAACAGCAAGACAAGAATGTCCTCTCCACAAGGAGGCAAGTATGCAAGTCCTGGTATAAAGTCAGCTTGTGGCTTCAACCACCTTGGCCATGCAACTGCAGCTCACATGAGATTATTTGGGTGGCACCCCTGACCTTCACACCCTGTGCCTGGAGCAGGTACCTGAGCAGAGGAAGACCACAGCTTGTCCCTGTCATCCTCCCTACCATCTTTGACCCAACTGATGACCACAGAGCTGGGAGGGCAGAGGGGGAGGATGCCAGCCACTTCCAGTGAGTCACCCTCTCACTCCTCTTGCAGGAAAGGGAGTAATACTGTTTTCACGCTCTCCCCTGCTCATACCCTGGCTTGCACTTCCTCCATGAGCCATCCCACACAAAACCAGCCTTTCCTTAGGTAACACCAGTCTGCAGTCAGTGGGAGTTTGAGTGGAAATGAAGTAACTATCCAGATTTGGGCTATAGCTAAAGGAAAACAACTTCATCCTCATGAGAGTTTGCTTATCACCACATTTTCATATTAGCAAGCTATATAAAGCATAAGAGAAAACATCTCTCTTCAGCTCAGCTCTGGTATCTTTGTGTTCCAACCAAGGACTGCTTGATAAAGACTCAGTATTTTTCCATTAATTAAGATACTTTAATTAGTTGGGACAGCTAATTTATATTAGCTCTAAGAATAGGCATAGCTCTCAATAGAGCAGAGGGCAATGACTGCAGTTAATTCAGAATAATCTGAGGGAAAGCTCTGCTTTAGGAAAGGCATTCAACCAGGTAGACCAAGGTATTGTTGAATGCACAGCTTGTCACTTTAATGCATCAGTTTTGATTTTTTTTATTTCATTTTTTTGCAGAGAGTGCTTGTTGGTCCTTTCTGGAGTTACAGTCCCATTTTTTTTCCCTGTGATGTGATCCCAACTGGATTTTTGCCTGGACAAAAAAGATACTTTTGACAACCCAGTATTACTTTCATACAACATCGGAACTAGGAAGAACACACCAGCTATGTCCTTTCAGTAATGGCATCCTGCATTTCCCCCAGCTCTGAGACCATTAGGCAATTAGCACTTCTTTCCATTACTGCCTGCCTTTCACCACGCTGAGAGGCCAAGCCATGTGAAAAACCAACACACTGATGGCACATACCAGGGTTGGCTCACCCAGCTTGTTAGTGCATGGAACAGGGGTGGAAGACAAGATCAAAGATTCTATAAAGGAGCAGAAGATCCCGAGCTGATGATATAGAAGATCACCTAGAAGATCACATGGGCAAAGAGCCTTTCCAAGGAGGCAAGCTGGACTAGGGGTGCAGAAAACAATCAGATATATTTTCTTTCTTGTTTGCACAAGCACACTTCTATTAACAAAGGAGGGAAATGGGGAAAATGAGGTGCAAATTTTGATCAGTCCTTGTGATTATTCTAGCAATAGCTTTGCATTTTAAACTCCCTGCTGTCTTTACCACTGCAGGAAGAACTTGTTCTGCAGCAGGTAGGGCTGTTTGCAGGTGCAGACAAATCTATAGATTACTGTTCTCTGTACTGACACACACCAGTAGGCTGGCTTGTGGAACCATTTTGACCCTAGATACAAAAAACCAAAGTGTTCACTGAAAAGTGAAATGTTCTAGCTAACCAAAACCTGCCAGAGTCAGGATAGCGTCCTTATCACTGGCACAGATGTGCAGGTAACAGCAGCCTCCAAACCCAAGAAACAGCTATTTTAGATGTAGCAGCAACTTCTCATCCTTATACAAACAGCTGCAGTTGGACATTGTTGGAAAGGTCACAACTTGCTTGCTTTTTCCCCACGCTGACATGAATCCTTCACACCAGACGTGAAGCAGGATCCCAAAACAGCAACTTAGACCTCTTGAGACTACCCTTCTTTTTTCCCAGGAAATACCACTTCGAGCTTAACAAACTCATCACCCTGTCCTAACAGAAGCATAGGTTCTGCAGGACACGCATGTAAAACAGAAGACAGCAGATTAGATTAGATTCTGCAGATGCGCTGATCCCCTTTCCTCCAGGGAGCACATCAGAACAGGGATATAAAAATACACTTGCAAAAGTCTCCATGGGGTTAACCACCCTTCATTCAAATATGGGTACTGCATTCCCTGCTCTCCACCCTGTCAAACATTGTAAATCCCTATCAGCCCTATATGAGGTACCTCACTCACCACTTGAAGAACCCCAAAGAGCTGGCCAGCATCAACGCGAGGCCGACATATTTTCAACAGATTTTTCAGTTCATCAGTTTTCCAAGAAATCTGGATTTCTTTGGTGGTTTCTTTGGTGGTTTGTATGGGGTTTTTTTAGCTCTTGTATTTCAAAAAGGTAATCTGTTGAAAAACCCGATTGCTACTAAATACACCAGGTAGGCCTCTTCAAGCAAACAATGAAACAATTACACAGAAGATACTGAAATAAGGTTTCTGTGATATGCTGGGATTGATTTAAGAGGGTTACAGAAAGCTGGAGCCTGCTGTTCTGTAACAAACAATTTCCCTGAGAAAACTCAGTAAGTGAAACCTAATCACATAATGGAATTGCTCTTGAAATATCACTAGCTCCAGGGTTTGGAAATCAGCAGCCCCCAATGACCTTGCATTTAACATCTTTATTCATGATCTAGGGAAAAAAAAAAAAAAGGTAAACAGCATAAAGGATAAATCAGTAGACAAGGGCCTTCAACTGAAGCAGAGGCCAGCAGTGTCAGGTTTCTTTAGTCAACAGGGAACTCAAATGGAAAGAGATCTGATTAGAGAACTCAAGCAAGATGGTATAGGCTACATCCAAACCCAGTCTGAGGAGTCATTTAAGGGCAGGACAGAATGGAGGGATGTGAAAAGGGAGAGCAAGGCAAACAGAAGCAGATTAAAAATTGAGCTTATTGATGTGATTTGGGGTTATATGAGAAGTACACATGGTGCCCACCTGAATCTAAAAGAACTAGAAGCCCTTTGCTTCTCAAACACCACTGCACTCAAACATCAGCCCAGATCACCAAGGTCAGTGGAAGTGCAAGTTGTGCCTACCCACCCACTTCATATTGAAAAATTAAAGTGGCTACAGCACTCATCACAAGCCATCCCCTGGGACCACTGGTAACACCAATAAGAGGCAAGCAGGAAGGAAAGCCTGCTTCTCTTCATGAAAACCCAAGTGTGCTTGGGGCCACAGAGAGTCTGGTAGCAGCTGTGGCTCCAGAAAGGACTGATTTCTTTCACAAGTCAACATGAGGACCACAAAATGCCAGGACCCTGTTCCCCAAGACACAGAAAACTGTGCCCAGAAGATGAGGAAAACCAGGGAGGCTACATTGTGGAAACCTTAAGCTTGAATTCCGTGGCCAAAACTGCAGGGGTAACTATTACACTTAGAACTTACAACTAGAAAATCTCTGTTCAGTGGTAAATAACACCATAGGGTGCTCATCCCTCCCAGAGGGTACATGGGCTGGAGGAAGAACCAACTTTTCCCATGTATGGCAGAACGAGGAGATGGGGAAAGGTGCCACAGCCTTCCCAAGCAGCAGCTTTCCATCTCCCTCCCTCCCTCCCTGCGTAACAATGCTGATGGAAAACTGAAACTTAGACTGGGGTGAGTGGTACCGACGGTTTTCCACTGTCGGGGGTTTTCCAGCATCCCCCTTACTGGAGAGTGAGGAAAGGCTGCTGTCCCAGATATAGCCCGTAGGAAAATCCTGAGATGGACAAAATGAAAAGTGTCTGTTTTGGCTTCTGCAAATTATGCCCTGCCTTTCAGCCGCCCTGTATTCCCCATGGAGCGAGAGTGGCACCTGGTGGCCACAACCCCCCTCGCACCGGCCACAAACTCATTTTTTTAATTACTATTTCTTGGAATGCTCAGTAAAGTGGAAATGACAGCAGGACCCTGTTCCCCAAGACACAGAAAACTGTGCCCAGAAGATGAGGAAAACCAGGGAGGCTACATTGTGGAAACCTTAAGCTTGAATTCCGTGGCCAAAACTGCAGGGGTAACTATTACACTTAGAACTTACAACTAGAAAATCTCTGTTCAGTGGTAAATAACACCATAGGGTGCTCATCCCTCCCAGAGGGTACATGGGCTGGAGGAAGAACCAACTTTTCCCATGTATGGCAGAACGAGGAGATGGGGAAAGGTGCCACAGCCTTCCCAAGCAGCAGCTTTCCATCTCCCTCCCTCCCTCCCTGCGTAACAATGCTGATGGAAAACTGAAACTTAGACTGGGGTGAGTGGTACCGACGGTTTTCCACTGTCGGGGGTTTTCCAGCATCCCCCTTACTGGAGAGTGAGGAAAGGCTGCTGTCCCAGATATAGCCCGTAGGAAAATCCTGAGATGGACAAAATGAAAAGTGTCTGTTTTGGCTTCTCCTGCAAATTATGCCCTGCCTTTCAGCCGCCCTGTATTCCCCATGGAGCGAGAGTGGCACCTGGTGGCCACAACCCCCCTCGCACCGGCCACAAACTCATTTTTTTCATTACTATTTCTTGGAAATTGGAAATGACAGGGGGGCACTTCTTATAAAGCAGTCCTGATTAACTAGATCAGTGACAACTGCTGGCTCCAATTATTCCTGTAACCCACTATTTTTTGACACCCCTCATCGTGCAAGTAGCGCTTCTTCACAATCTGCCGTTGCAACACGTGCTGCACAAGCTTCCCGACCCACATCATTATGTTCCTGTGAGTGAGAAGGAAGGAACAAGGACCTGTCCTAGCTTGCTGAAAACATTATTATTTTTTTCCTGATTGCTTAAAAAAAATGAAATTCAGGACTTCCTATCCGGGCAGAGACAAAATAAGCCTGTTTCCAATCAGCCACCAAATTCACATCCCTTGAGATGCTCAGGGCCACATGGGCCTTGGAAGAAAATGTTGTTATTCTCCTTCTGTCTATCTCTGAGACATTCTGTGCCTCAGCAGGACACGACTTCTGTAACTCCCTGCACTCTGCAATCCCTGTGAATAATAGATGTGCTCTGACGCAGAACTTCTGCCAGGGGTGCTCCTCACATCACTGACTTGTCTGGCAAACTGAATTTTTGGTGCAGAGGGGCTCTGTCTGAGAGATGAATAGAACAACAAGCACACACAAAGCACTGAACCTGAGATAGCCTGTTTTTAGAGAATTCAGATCTTGCCTCTGAGTGGATTTTGTACGTCTGGAGCATGAGTGCTGCATTAGAGATCTGAAACTGTACCCTTACTTCTGACAAACAAACTCCTACTGCAAGTTTTTCTGCAGCCTTCCCTCTGGCAAGTTTTTTCTCCTGTCCTACTCCAAGGGTTGCATCCCTGATGCAATGGCAGAGGCTGTGGAATAAAGAGGTAAATGAGTGGAGAGAGGCGGTGGACAGAGTGCTCCATCACTGGGAGCAAGTGCTAAGAATATGGTCATTTGAAAACAACAACATAGGAGTGCAAGATGGAAAGAAAAACAGCTTTGCGAGACAAAGACTTCATTTTTTCTTGTTCCTCCTTGAGATCTGCCCGCAGGTGGCAGAGCAGCATTAATATTCTTGCCCCATCTTCTCCAGAGATACAGAGCTTGCTCTCTGGCTGCTCTCTTCCCTTTCTGGTTTGCAATCATATGGCTGGAGCAAGGAAAACAATCCCAACTCCCTAAGCACCACCAAGTCCTGTGCAGATGAACCAGACCAGGTCTTGCCACCAGTTCAGAGATCTGCTTACAAAGAAAAGCAGAGCAATGGTGAGCTACAGTGTGGGCTCAAACTGCTGTTGTCACACCAATGCAATGCTGGGGGTCGACCACTTATTTCTGACAAGCAGGGATTTTTCTGGTGTAGCTTATGTCGTGCTCAAATGAATTTAAAACAAGTGGGGGAAAAAAGTGCCAGTTTTATTCCACAACAAAAACATCCACACAGGCAACGAGCCCAGGGGAAGGACTGAATTAAATTTATCAGTAATTGTTAAAACATCTCTGCCAGGAATCTCTCAGTGGGGACTTGTGCCACGTTTTGCAAGGTCTGTGCTGAACTAGGAGGAGCTGTACAACCAGGGCTTGTTTTAGCATCCGTGTCACATGCTTCTGCCACAACACTAGCCCTGAGCGTGCAAACGGGGAAATGCTACTGCCTTTCTCCATCCCAACACCTCCCACATCAAAGCTGAAGATTAGCAGCACAGAAATGGTCACAGACACGGCAGTGGAAAAGAAGAAGTACCAACCTACTTCATGTGAAGTACACTGCATGGTTCAAATGTAAAGCCATAGGGTTAATACAGGACTGGAAAATAGCACTCAGAACTGAATTTATTTCATAATTTTCCTGTGCTGAAAGAGAACAAAAGGAGGAAGAAAACAAGAGTGCTCCCAGCCTATAGAAGGTAAAAAGAGGGTAAGAAACCCAACTAACATTAAACCATAACAGCGAGCTGCCTAAAGACAGCAGGATATATCCCTTTCATCTGCCAGTCTACATTCAACAGTCATAACATCCACGGGGGAAAAAAAACTCTCAAGTGCTTGACAGCCTGGAGAGACAACCTGCTTAGTGTTTGCTGAGACACAAGTCCCCACCAGAGGAGGAGGGCAATGCAAACTGGTCCTCTGAAAGGAGCAATCGCTTCTGCAGTGGGAGATGCTAGTGGACCCTGAGACAACAGACCACAGAAACATCACACTGACAAAATTCTCTTGACGCAGCAAACTAAGAGATTTCAGTAACAAGGGAAACTATTTTGACAAAATCTCCCGTAACCATTTGCTTTGTATCACTAGAGAATTGTTATCATTCAGAAGAGCTTTACAGTGAGAGAAGCAAAACACTAGGTCATAGGAAAGAAGCCAGATTTTGAATTTACTTACACAAAGATGAGCAGAAATTCAGCATCAAGCTGTTCCCACTGTACACTCAAATACAAGATAAAAAACTGGGTCCCAGCTACAGCCTGTTCTGTACAACCCAGTATTCTTCCTTTGAAAACTGATTTAACATTTGGCAAGACTTTCAAACGAATTTCTGAAGTCACACTCACAAGTACCTATAGGTCTGTGAGCAGAGCAGATACCCTCACAAGCCAAAGTGACTAAGGGCAGCTGCGTGTGCCAGCATCTGTTTGTAAAAACGCTCTGCCATTCTTCATGTGTCCAGATTTCACACACATCATTTTTTTTTAGCTTTTTTTTTTTTTTTTTCCTTAGATAGATCCCGTATGTTTTGCCCCTCCAAGATTTAGAAGGAGCTCAGATGACAAGAAGCCTGTGCCAGTCTGTCTGTACAGACCTGGGCTCCAGGAGGTACAAGCAAAAGCAAGACATAGATACACACTCTCCTCTTTCTAATATCTGATCTGGGGGAGGGATTCACATGGCTGTACTTTGCCATTTCCTCCACTTTGAATAGCACCCATCATGCAGTGACATCTCAGGAGGAGGCAGCAGCCAGGGAGAACTTGGAACTGCCTCAGGAAGGGCCCAATAATCGCTTTGGCATTGGCCAGAGCCAAAAAAAAACCCACAGGAATTTACATGCACAGATCCAGCCACTTTAACAGCTCATCTCTCTTGCACATGCTATTTGCAGAAACATGCAAAAATAAGAATTGCAAAGTGAACAATGGATTATATTCCTCCTGGCAAGCAGAGTTACGAGCCCCATGGGCCAGTGGCTATTCTGTGGGGCAGGGCAGGGCAGGAGGCTGGATTTCTGCAGGACATCATGGTCCCTGTTTTGTAGGGAAGTAACAAACACTGCAACACCATGAGACGCTGTAAAATCATTTGCATTCATTTGCATGAACATGAAATCTCCGCAGACCCGCAGATCTTACACACTGTATTAAGGAGCTACCACCAGCTGTAACCTTCTTGCAGAAAAAAAAAAAGTATCATTTCAATGAAATACTAATTGCAGAGCACATCCTCAGGGAGGAGAGAAAAGCTGTGGGGAGGACTGCGCACGTGGTTCATTTGCATCACTTGCCCTTATTATTCCTCCAGGTTCTCTTTTTTTCCTTCAGTATTAATTAAAGCTCATGCTGTGACAACCATGGGGCGGAGAGAGAGTGATAGGGAGGCACACTGAGTGACTGGCAGACATTTCAGCAGGTTTAATTCATCCCACTACATCTTATTTTTGCCTCATTTCCTTATTGTTTTGCTAAAAACCTAAGTAGTATAGGCTCAAGAATATACTGTATCTAGGGATAAAAGAGTGATGGAAACAAATTCCTGTTTTCTCTGCATAAATAATGCTGTTGATCCCCCTCACAGACAATGCACAAACAGCTGTGTACATGCAGAGCTTTCACCCATGTTCAGGAAGCTCCCACAGAGGAGGACTCCTGACTGCTTACTCTGCACAGGTTTTGTAGTTACATCCAAGGGGAAACAATGCCTCCAAATTGTTTGGGGCTTCAAAGAGGCTAACACAGGTCTCATGTCAGCAAGCAGCTCTGGAGACAGCCTGTGACTTCAGAACTGATTTATTTTCAAAAAAACCCAGGGTAACATTTAACACCTTCCTCTCCAGGAAGTTAATTGTCACCTGAAAGGTTGAGAACTAGCAGAAGCGTGAAATCTAGTAATACCACCAAAGCCCTGCAGGTTTCTACTCAAATTGCAACAGGAAAGGTCCTCTCACCCTCCACATTCTTTTTTCAACTGGAAATTTGGTTTGAAAGCAAGGTCTGTCCATAGTGTACAGTATCTCCTAAGCACATACAGCCACTTCAGTACACTTTGGACGTACACCAGCGGAAAGGCTTGCAAAGCTTTCCCTTCAGACCAGATTTTTCTTCAGTGCTTGCCTCACCGTCAGACTGGACAAACTGCTTCCAATGGCACCAGTGGGACTCAATCTGGGATCTTTTTACGGGTCATACCTGCAGCACGTCTCAGCTTCTGTCCCTTTCCTGGCTCGTGGCAGACGCATTTTTCTTCCACCTCAGGCCTGAGAGTATGAAAACAAAGAGCAATCTAAGCTGTGCCACCTCACAGTGTTAAGGTGAGAAGCTCCAGACAATTCAGAGGCTGATTCCTAACGAGCACCAACACTGGCCGTTGTGGTTTCGGATTAGCAATGAAAACCTAGTTTTTCTGACAACAGGATTCAGAGTTAACATTCCCTCTTTAAAGTACGCTCTGCATGCTCTGCAGACTCAGGAGGCCTCATTTTTATGAGCTGCTCAGTGCTCTGCAGTGGACATTGGCCATCTCACGGCCCACTGGCTCAGAGCACGCAGTGCACATTTAGGCGCTCTATCAATTATAGCTTTAATTAAGGCTTTAATAAAAAAGGGCTTTTAATAAAAGCTGTTGGGAATAGAGGTTTATATTTTCCAGACAGTTTAATGCCAAAGCTTAAGGTGAGGCAGACCCACACTGTCAGTGCTGGCTCTCCCAATTCAACTCTCGTGTCTATCACCCTCATGAACAGTTGAGAGGCTCAATGTGCTGTTTCTAAACTGCCATGGGCTGTGCTGGGGAAGAAATGGGCTTCAGAAGTGCAAATTGATTGACTCAGTTCAATTAAAAATTAATCTAAACACCAAAAATCTAAGTTTTGCTTCAATAGCTTTTGAATTAGCATTACGCTGTCTCTAGAATAGGCCAAACCAGCTTACATCACACACACCAAAACCACACTCCTGGAAACACTGGCTACCGCTACTTGGTCATAGAACAGGCTTGGTATTTAGTACAGACTATGAAAAATGGAAAGCTCAACACGTTTTAATTTGAAAATGCCTTTTTGAGTGATTAAATACTTGAAATTGCAAGTGCCAGTGTTTTAAATTAATTCTTGTCCCGTAAGTTTAACCACAATTTTGCTAAGGAAGGCTTTCATGTGCACAAACCCAGCTGAGATCAGGGAGTCAGTCTCCTCGTTTGTCAACCATCTGACTTTGAAAAGGACACGAGCTTAAGGGATTTTCC
The DNA here is from genome assembly GCF_001431845.1 of Calidris pugnax. Classification (NCBI taxonomy): domain Eukaryota; kingdom Metazoa; phylum Chordata; class Aves; order Charadriiformes; family Scolopacidae; genus Calidris; species Calidris pugnax. The sequence continues at coordinate 1,229,298 of NW_015090803.1, read as the reverse complement.
CTTGTTAAAAAATATACATACTTTTTGAATGAAAAATCATCAAAACAGTTGTTGAAATTCTGGGTGTTGAGAAAAAAATGGCAATTCTTGTGCAGAATGTCCAAAGTTTCAATAATGTAAAAGGTGTTACAAAAGGCTGGTTGGGGATTTTTTTTTTTTTTGGAAGAAGGTCATTTTGAGATTGAAAAAGTAACAATTGCTGTATGCTTCATTCCAATTCCTACATAAGATTTTTTCTGTTCAGAAAGAAACACCAAGTTCAGCTCACAAGGGACACGTCACAGCAAACCCAAACAGGCAGTTCAGCACACACCAACGCCTGGAAAACCTGCTCTCTGGCACGCTTGGTCCCTGGGGCTGGCTGATTTTGGGGTACATGAAGCTGTGAGCTTTAGTCAAAAGCCAGGGGTCCTCTGGAAGCCTCTCCCATGGGTTCCCCACCATCTCACAGCTACCTCCGCCTGTTTTCTTGAAAGTAGAAGAAACTTAAATTACGTCTGAAAGCTCTTATTTTCTGTCACCTCTGGCTGAAATGAGCCAACAGTCCAGAAGCTGCTGGTCGAGGAGAGAGATACACTTTTCCTTGTGAACTTTGCATTTGCTTAGGGAAAGGGGACTAAAAGCATATATACCACAAGTAATTTTCAGCTACCCACTGTCCAAAGGAGGAAGACTGAGGAACTCTTGCTATATAATCCTATGACCCATGTAAGAAGTGAAAACGGTGTTTCCCTCCTGCCCTAAAATATTTATTCCTACGTAAGAAAAAAAAACAACCTCTAAAAATAGAAAACTGTTAGTTGTGAAGGAACAAAACCACATTTATCACTTCATGTGCTATGAATTTGCTCACACCTGTGTTAGAAAAACCAAAGCAGGCATTCAAATAGAGTGGTGCACACACCCTTGAAGGAAGGAGATGGGTCAGCTCTCCTGCTCCCTACTTTCCTCTCGATATTCCTGGGAGAGGATGTGCCCACAGACCAGGCACTGCACTGCCAGGGATCCTGTCCCAAATCCTGCACGAGCTGCCCCTGCTCAGGAAGCTGATGTGGGCTGAGGGCTACTGTAAAAGCATTAATGAATGGTTCCTCACCATTAATTGTTAAGCTATTGTTATATTACAGCAAAACAGCCATGGAAGGCTGTAATTGCATACATATGTATGTGTGTATATTGCTTCAGTGGCTTACGTTCAGGTGCAGCTAGTGATAAGGCCTCTTCCCACCTCATTCCAGCACCGCTTATGTCAGGGAAAGAGAGGAACTGTCTCTGTGCGTGGGTCTGCAGTCCTGCCTGCCCACCACCCAGCACCTTCTCGCCTTTTGCTCCTCCCAGCTGGGACCAGCGGTACTATTTACTATGAGGGTGGTGAGGCACTGGCACAGGTCGCCCAGAGAAGCTGTGGCTGCCCCATCCCTGGAGGTGTTCAAGGCCAGGCTGGATGTGGCCTTGAGCAACCCGCTCTGGTGGGAGGTGTCCCTGTCCATGGCAGGGGGTTGGAACTGGATGACGTGCCGTTTGCGGGCAGGCGTTCCCCGCCGCTGCGTGCGGAAGCCGGTGAGAAGCCCCGCCCCGGCCGCCGCCAGCGGGAGGGGGGGGCGTTAAAGGAGCGGGTGCGGGGCCGATGGAGCCGTGCGGGGACGGCTGGTTCCTGTACTACGCCTACGGCAGCAACCTGCTGCGGGAGCGCCTGCTGCTGCGCAACCCCTCGGCGTCGCTCTGCGCCCTGGCACGCCTGCAGGTGCGTGGCGCTGCCGCGGGGGGGGAGCGGGGGCCCTATAGTGGAGCCACGCGTGGGCCCGGCCCTGCCGGTAGCGCGGTTTAGGCGGGGGGGGGCGGATCTCGTCATCCCTGACGTCATGGCGTGACGCGATCGGGGCTGCCCACCCCCCAAAAAAAAGGGTTTGAGGGTTTGCCTTAGTCCCATGGGGGGGGGGGGGGGGGGGGGGGGACTGACATTTCAGGGGCGAGTTCCTGGCAGTTTTAAAAGGATGATGCTTCATTTTAAGAAAAAAATAAATAAATAGAAGTGGTAACTCCTCATTGTTCTCTGCCAGGCTGGTTACCAGTGAGGAGCCCTCCCCGTGCTGCCTGTCGGGAGGGGTGCGAGCTGTCACCCCGTGGCACCTCCCCAGCCCCAGCAGTTCCCCCCTGTCCAGGGTTATTAAATGGTAGCCTGTCCACGTGGCTTTAACGTCAGCTTGGAAGTACCAGCTCATGGTCATTAAGCTGCTGATGTACAGATGTGCACAGCTGGGAGGAGCCTTGGAGGAGCACAGCATTGACTGATAGCACTTAAGGATGACCTGAAAGTTCTCTTGGGGTAATAACTGGCAGGAAACGATCTATGTTGGAGCGTATGAAGTTCCAAAAAACTGTTATTAATAAACTCCCTATAGTCAGATAACTTGGTGTCTCCTGGGACAATCAGCCTGGCAACTGATGGCCGCTCCTGTAAAGTGTGAGGCACTTACAGGTACTGCTGAGAAGTCAAACCTGCCAAGAGCCCAGCACCTGGCAGGATATGGCTTCAAGCTGGAGGGGAACAGATTTAGACTAGAGATTAGGAGAGGGTTCTTCACTGTGAGGGTGGTGGAGCACTGGAACAGGGTGCCCAGGGAGGTGGTTGAGGCCCCCTCCCTCAAGATATTCAAGGAGAGGCTCAACGAGGCCCTGGGCAACCTGGTCTATGTGGGGGTTTCCCCGCTGACTGGGGGGGTGTCGGACTAGATGACCTTTGGAGGTCCCTTCCGGCCTGGGAAATTCTACGATTCTATGATCATACCTTGGAGGTGAGGAGAAAAGCAGTAGTGTCACGCACTTACCTTTGGCTAAAAGCAAGCCCTGTGCTTCAGCTCTCCGTTTGGGTTTCAGATGGGTTTTCAGGGTACACAGAAAACACCTCTTGCCAGGCTGCAGGTTAAGCTGGAAGCCAGGCAGTAGCTTTTCTAGGTGGCCTTCGATCCGTTGCTGTGCTCCCTGCTGACACTGGGCAGCTGCGCTCCCTGGCTTCACGCTGGAAAATCACCCATGCTTGGGAGCACGCAGAGGTTGGAGCTGACTGCTGTTGCTTGCTCTACAGTAGGAAAAAAAAAAAAAAAAAAGATAAATAGCCTGTAAACAGAGTACTTTGGGTGCTAAACTGGAATATGAAATTGACTTCCCTCTGTTTTGTTAATCCTCAGTCAAAAGCTGTGAGAAATGGGATGCGTAACAGGCACAGAAAGAGCATTACACTGGCACGTAGAAGGGCCAAAGACCAAGCTCTTGACCCAAGAAAGTGTCAAGTGTGTTTGTTCTCTCTTCCCTGACTGGAGCTAACTGTGCTATAGAAATAGCCTATAAGATACAAGGTCTCTGTTGCCCTTTTTGGGTGGTACCTGATGTTTTTATACACCTCCTTGCAGGTATTCAGTGCAGGTCAGGTCCAAGGAAATGTAAGTGGAAGAATAAAATAAAAATTGGTGTTGTTTGTTTTTTTTTCCTAGGCTGCTGTGAGGGTACTTGGCTCTATGGGAGTATTTCTTTTGGGCTACCCTGCAAACACTTGTCCACAGCTATGGCTTCAGGCTTCTACTTGACCAGACCATTTATTTCTGTGCCTATTACTGGGGGCTTCAGTATCTGCAGGGTCCAGCCAGAGACCTCCTCACGCAGTGATCCAGACATTGCAAAGTGGTTTTGCAGCAGCTTGTCAACTGGTTGTCTGGTTTACTTAAGACACACACTGGTGTGTCTTAAGCAAACTTTTTTTTTTTCTTAGTGAAAGTAGTTTAATGGGGAAGGAAGGTGACTCTATTGATGGATTAAACCGTTTGGCTTTGCCAGACTGCTGATGATCACTTACACACACACACAAAATAAATTTGATTAGTGTTCTGATCCGTGCTGTTCTTCTGTGGGTAAGTCTTCAACTGCTCAACTTCTGCAACTTTTTCCCCATGTCTGTTAGGACATATGACAAGAGGGTAACAGGTCTCAGAAAATTAATATTAATCTGAAATATATGTATATATATTTCAAATCAAAACTATCTAACGGCTTAAAGAGGGGGATCATGAGAAATAAGCAAAGCTGTGGGGTTGTATAGGTTTGGGTTTTATTTTTGTTGCTGTTTTTAATCCTTTTTGCCTTTGCCAGATTTTGTTGTTGTGGTTAAGCAGGTAGTCTTTCCTAAAGTTTGTGTTTTTTTCTTTCCCTTCTCTACTGCTAGGGAAGGATCCATAAATTGGCTAAAAAGTAGGAGAGGAAACTGTTTGGAGTCAGATGGGAAATTACTGTGGAAAAATGCAAGAACCCATTATTCTGTTTTGGCTAGAAAGTAATTGTTGATATTACTTATAAGAAAAAGAGAGATTTGATTTCTAAAAAAATGTTTCGACTTACAAAAACCTATATAAGCTCACTCAAGGAGGCATACATCTTGACTTAAAAATACCCCAGAATGTTCCAGTTGAGTGATGAGGTGGCACAGAACACTGGAAAATACATGGGATGATATTTTATAATTGGGCAATTAGTGCATGAAGACAAGACCCAAAGCTCACCATCTTGGAGGTTTCTTTACCCTGCCATTTTCCTGGATCCTGCACGGTAGCATTTAATTTTTAGCAGCACCAAAAGCTGCAGAGGAATGGGCACCAGGTAGGCACATCTTTTGAGGAACGAGAAGAAGGCAGTACTCAGTTCCCTCTTTCATGGCCCACCTCAGCTGAGGGACCTTCATATTGTCCAAAGAGAAGCACATCCACAATCCTGTCACTACTGCCTTGGACAACAGTCAAGCTGACATTTCTTCAGCACTGCTGTATTTACTGCAGAATTGGGTACCTGTGCTCCTCTAGAAGGGCTACCTCCACTTTATTCTCACTGCCAGAAATTGTTAGCTAATGTTTAGGCCAGCCTACTAAGAGGTTTGGATGGTGATCCAGGTCCCTGCAGACCAAGACTTTTACCAACAGTGCTCTCTGACAGACCTTTCTTCCTTTCATCCCGAGGCTCCTGTTTCTCATGGAGAGGTGGAAAAGACTGACTTCAGCCCCTCGTAAGAGGGGAGCTGGATAAGATCCCACCAGATCCCTCCTTCTGTGACTCCACTACTTGTGGACTCTCCCTTTAGCCGCCCCTTTCATACCAAGAACAGCCAACAGCCCTTATCTTAAGTGGAAACTGATTCTTTGCATTGGTTTCATTTGCAGGATTTTAAGCTGGAGTTTGGCCATCATCAAGGCAGGACAAGTTCTGTCTGGCATGGAGGTACAGCGACCATTGTTCAGAGCCCTGGAGACGAAGTATGGGGAATAGTGTGGAGAATGGACACTAGCAATTTAAGTTCACTGGATAAGTAGGTGACTTAACTTTTGCTGTCTTCTATTACTTTAGAGAGCAATTGAAAAGCCGTAGTTAATTTCTGGTAAAGAGCTGTGTGGAAGCTTTGGTGTTGGAACCAAGAAGATGCTTTGGAATTTAATATGTGAATTTCACTTCACAATATGTGTATTGACTTCTAACACATTTGTGATTAAAATGGCTTTGTTCTCAAGCTAAAGCAACTTAGGGGTATTTTAACAGGGTGTGGAGCTTGATTTGGAGTTGAGGCTCCTTTTTTTTAATCCCTGTCCTCATTAAGTCCTGTCCCTTAAATGACTGTAAATTCTGTATTTGTCCTGTGGCACTTTTCCCATTGCTTTAGGGAGAGTTTCCTTTGAGACTGACGTCAATTTCTGTCTCTATACATCTGTAGACTCCAGTTGTACTGGAAAAGGAAGGGATGAGGACAAGACTTTGCAGAAGACAACAAGAACTTTAATTCAGGCAAAGGGACTTTTTGAGGAGGTTACTTTGCATGTCTTCAAATTTTTGTGAACTTGAGGTAGATCCAAGCAGGGAGCTGGGGTGGTTTTATTTCTCCCTTTAAATGGGAGAGGCTGCCTGCACCGTTACAGTGCACAGTGCAGAATGGTTTGCCTGTGCTTGATAATTAAGACAAGTTTAAGGCAACCTGAGCAAGTCCTTCCCAGGCTGAAGTCTGGAGGACCCACTTGGGTAAACATATTGAGGAGTAGCATAACTTCTAGCAGGGCCTAAGGGAGGACTTAGAACTTAATCTCCAAAACTTTGGCTGGTGTCATGTGCTTATTGCAGCTCTTGGGATGCGCCTGCACACCATGGTGCTTCTGGTACACAAAGACTGTTTGTTCAGAGCCGTTCATTCAATTCATGTCAATTAATTCCAGTAGAAATCTGAGCTAGTGAGGCTAAGGAAGCAGGGCATATTAAACCCATTGAAAGCGTTAAATTAATACAGTTCTCCTGCCTCTGGTACTGTTGCAGTTTTGGTTGTGGCTGCACCATGCTGTGTAGACATCTCCTTATAACCTTGCCCATGAAGCCTGGAAGGTCTAACTTGCCAACTTGCGTACAGTGAATCTGAAATGTACCAGAAGCTGTTGCCCAAGTTCTGTTAGCCCATCATGGGAATGGGACTCAGCACTCTCATGTCCTGATTGGGAGTGTTAGTCCCATGCGGGAGGGCGTCTAGCTGGTATGGTCCTGGTTGGGAGAGCTTCCCACATCCCTGCTTTATGATCTCCTGAGTTGCCCCTTTATTGCTTACACAAGCATTTACCTCCTGCACCCCTTTCTGCTGACCTTTACCATGCTTTCCTAAAGTGTAAGCTTCACAAGTATAAAGATCCTGCCTGACAGCATCTGCTTTGATAGTAGCACTGTGTCTCCCCCCACAACGGGGACAGTATTTTGTATTTTGGCTTCTAGAAATGTTGTTTACATACTGTAGAATTGGAGATCCCTGGCATCTGTTTCTCTGGGGATAAACTTTAATGCTGGCTAAGACGCTAGAGACTTGAGTGCTATAACATCACCAAAAACTGCAGGATGGACACTAGCTTTAAAGATTGCTTTTTCCCAGCTGCCTCATCGATGCCATGAAGGTGACCTGGAAATGGAGGGAAATAGGATGTGTTCTTGGGTTTTACAGTGACAGTTGATGGCATTCTTCTAAGAATTGCTATTAACCAACTCAAGTGAGCTTGCCTGTGTTTCTGCTGAAATTCTTGGGATTCTTTGGCTGTGCGCAAGCAGATGCATTTTTAAGTTCTCAACCAAGTTATTTCCTGGAATTGCCATGTATCAAGAAAAAAAATATTTCACTATTTGCCCCACCCCCCTCCTTGTCTTTCCTCCCAGTCTGGATAAAGAAATCTGTGCTTTGTTATCTAGAAGCAGAGGAAGGAATGTATAATTGATGCAGTTTCATGGTCAGATTTTTTTTTTGTCTTCTGTACTTCACAAATCTATAAGGTACAGACTACATCATGACATTTCCTCATATATCCTAACAATGGATGTTACTTAACTGTAATGCTTTTCTTGCTTTCTCACACCCTTGTGACTTATTTTACAGTCTGTTGGCCTTGAATCTGCAGTTGGCTGCCAGTTTCTACTTGCACTTAACCTAGTTACTCACATTATATGTCCTGTGTTATGTATGTGAAGTAACTTGAAATGGTAGTCTTTGCAAGAAAGATAAATTGTCAAGATGATGTTTTGATAAGCAGTGTTAGAACCCATGTTACCACTCTTATCTAAAGCGTATCTGAAGTTAATTGTGCTATAAAGCCTGTCTTGTATTGCTTAAGCTTTTAATTTACTTCTTACTGTTTCTTCAGACTTTTATCAGTGGCTGAATGCTAATGGTTAAAGACAACAAGTAGTCTCATTTTTGAGTTTGGTTTTGTTTTCCTAAGACAGCATGATTTTGCTAACAAAAAAATTAACAAAATGGGTTTTGCCCTGATCTAGCTCATTGTCGCTGTACACGTCTTACGCAAATTAAAGGGTGTCTGGGATTATTCATTGGAATGTGCATCGAAAAATTTGTTTGAATTTCCCCTTATTCAAACACAACACAATGGGCAAGATAAAGCTTTGCAATTGTTTCATTATCTGAGCGGAAGGTAATGAACGATATGTGCCTGGCTCGTTAATTCTGGTAATCTTGGTTATGTTTCTCTTGTAGATTACCAGATTTGCACAGTAATAAATTCACAAGGAATATTCTCTCTCAAACTTTGCAAGTTAATCACTAGTCGTCTTTCTTACAGAGCTGATACGATAAAATGTTGCTGCTTCTTTAGAAAGCTATTTTTGGATATGAAACAACTTAGCAAAAAAAGTACTGGAATATGTTTTGCTCTGTTTGCTTTTCTTTAAGCCTGTTAACAGTGCAGACCAGTGTCCTGCCTTGAATTCTGTTATAATAAATGCATATGTTTAATTGCACAGTTTGTTTCAAAGATGCAGCAGTTACTTGGCATGAAAGGAATGTATGCTCCTTTACAGGCAAGAGGGAGTTGAAGATGGCATTTATGTCCCAATAGAAGTCAATGTCCACACTGAAGCTGGAAAGGTACTGACCTGTCGAAGCTACCAGATGAAGGACTATGTCTGTGGTCCTCCTTCTCCTCAATATAAAAAGGTAGGTGTTGCACTGTAATTTTAGAGAGAACGCACAGAAATATATAATGAAGTACTTCTGTCCTATTTAATAAGTACTTTATTTACAGTGAACAGAAGACATGAGTAACTCTAATGTAAAGGTGTAACATAATCCTTGTGCAATGTAATAGTGTAATGATACTCACAGAAGATTTCTAGCTCTTAAAGGCCTACTAAATCAGTTTTATTTTTTTGCTTAGTTATGCCTTACATGAAGCCTCTTTTTAACTCGTGAATTAGTTATGATTGACCCAAGGATTCCTGAAGGTTGTTATTTACATGTATGCAGCAACTGTCTGTTTGAAAAATTAATGTACTCCATTAAAAGGACAGAGGGAGGCTTCTGTTGGGAGAATACACCACCTGGCTTGTAGTCTCAAGGACACGGATTATCCCTGTTGTCTTATGAAATATCTTACTGCCATTTAATAGAGGAGTCCACCTGCCTCCTTTTATCAGGTGCATCATGAGCATACCACAGGACTGCCAGCAACACTGCAGAGCGCTGCAGGGTTCCCACTGCGAGGGGAACATGGCTGGTGAGGCAGAGGTGTTACAACACTGTTCTGCAACACACTGACTCTGGAGAGACCCATGATGCAGTCACGCAGCAGGCCTGACCTGCTTAGCTTGTGAGGTCTGATGCAGGCCTAGCCTCAGGTGGCATGACTGCATGTCTGGAATTGTGCAGTTATTACCAACTGCAGATAGGCATCACTGTGACACGCTGACTTTTTTTCTACTGAAAGCAAAGAAACAAGGCTCGAGCTTGTTAAATCCCAAGTGTGCAGCCTTCTCTTAACCGAGGAACTTGCTCCCATGAAGCAGCTTCCAGGAGCATAGCTCAGGCCAGCTGCTGCAAGACTTCTGAAGAGAGAGCTTGCTTAGAAAGCAGGCTCTGCTACTTCACAAACCTCCTCTCTGTCTTCATGCTTCCCGTCAAGACAGATCTTTAGGGCTTTTCAAGCAGCTAATACATAGTCTGCTGCTGCCTGTCAGTTCTCGCTAGCACACTGTAAGAGCAGACGTCCAATATTGGCAATTTTATCTAGTTAAACATTCCCTCCTCCTGTTGTCAGGGTCAGTTGTTAGTTCTCTGCTTCCCTCCTGTCCCCAGCTTTTATTCGTTTAAGTTAACCAGGCAGGAGAGCTAAAAATTTGGTACAGTGCGTCTGTACACAGTGATCTCCATCCACCTACTGTTGTGTACTTCTTGTGGCAAAGTTCATCCTTTCTAGACACCTCATCCTTGAATTTCTTGGCCGTTGATTGCATGAAAGAGTATATACAATAGTGTCAGCTTTTTAAGTCTGCATTTTTTTATCAGAACTTGTTGGTGTCTCTTTCAAGCCTTGGCTCCTACAGCCTTCTCATTTCCCCTGTCACTTACTTTCTCTTGCACCAATACTTAAGTTTATTTTTTATGTAGAAGGAAGCTGCAGTAGGAAACAAAGGAATCTGTGCTTTTTTGCTAAGCTAAGTATCTGTTTCTGTTACTCTGTAAGCTGTCTACTACAACCATGCTGTTGTGCTCTGAATTTGAACGGTTTAATTTTAAAGATAACTTCAATAATATGTGCAGTTTCTCACTGAGATGTGATACTAAGGCTGGCTAAAAGCATAAAAAGCAGTTCTCTTCCTCCCTGGAAGAAAGAATGGAATAATTGAATAACAGCTTAATTGTGCAGTCTTGTGCACATTGCTAGCATTTCAGAATCTTAAGAGTATGCCTTGGTAGTTACAAACCTTTTCAGAGTAATTCTGTTTATGCTATCAAGGTCTTCGGTAGTCTTCTAGAAGCCTTGGACTATCTTTAAGTACAAATGGCATTATTTGGGTTTAATTCTCATGTTAACTTAAGTGCTTCTTCCTATATGAGTAAATGTTTGGAGGGGTCTGTCCTTCCTAACAATATTATTGAAGGTTCTTTTTTTCCCCTTTTGATTTTAGGTTATCTGCATGGGTGCAGAACAGAATGGCTTGCCAACTGACTATCAGAAGAAATTAGAAGCTATTGAAACTAATAATTATGCAGGACCAGTGCCAATCATGGAAGAGATTGAAGCTGCTATTAAAGCAAAGAAAATAAAATCTGCATAGAATACCTCTGCACTTGTTTGGCCATTCACCTTGATTTAGATACCTCTCCTCACCTTGCTGATCAGCAGTTTCTTTATTTATCAAGAAAAGATGAGTTTGCTGTGCACCTACAGTAAGCCATTAGACATAATTTGCAGTCTGAAGACATGCTGACATTGGTAACTTCTTCACTTTGTATGTATAGCTTGAATACATACTGAAGTTTTTGCAGATTTAGAAATTATCTTTCTGTAATTGTCATGCAGTGCTGCATGCAAATTTGTGTTTTGTGTCCTGTTTCCTGACCTTTTCGAAGGAAAAAGGCCGTCTTGATGGGTATTAGCATCTGTTGCCTTCTGAGGAATATAGGCCCTTCTGAGGGTCAGGCCTTTTGTTCTTAAACATTGTGTACACAGTTATCAAGAATTTCAAAGATTTGGTTTTGATGCAAAGAAGAATCAAAACCCTAAACCAAGACTTAACTTTTCCCTTTGCTGCTTCTCTTAATGGTTTAAAGCCCAACCTATCTGAAGCTGTGAAGTTCCTCTTTCTGTTTTCTGTTTTTATAGTTAACAGAGAAAGAAAAGTAATACTTTTTCCTAACTATCTCCATGTTTTCAAGTTAGTCCAAAAGGCAACCCAGGTCTGAGGACAACATTCAGCAAAGGATCGCATTCAAACCATAATGGCCACCTCCTTTCTATGTCTAGTAATCATCATAGCTGAACTGGTTATATAGCCAACAGTTTTTTAAATAATTTGGTTTAGTTAGAAAATTCCCAAGTTTTTTAAGCAGCAAGCCAGTCAAAAAGGTTGTTTATCTAGGCCTTGGTCACATGTCCCATGAAATCAGAAAGTTTCCTGTGAATCCTAGTGCATTTGTTTCATGGTTTGGTTTATCTATTAAACCCCAAACAGACTTGACCTCTTACCCCCCCAGCTTTGACAATCTCCTGTAAAACTGGAAGCTCATGTAAGGTTTACAGTACTTATTTTTACGGTATTTGGCAACCTCCATAGTTAGTCTGTGGGGGACAAAGAAAAATTGACAACCTGAAAGATTTCAACAACTGAACTTATCTTCTGTACTGTGTACTTTTTTGTTTCTCATGATGTACAGAAGGGTGTAAAATATAATCAGTGTCACTGTGTGACTGCTTAGATAAACAAATGACAAATTAACAGACTTACCATGTCTTTTCTGCATAAAATTTTTCTGTAGACTTCTGCCAGGGATGTATAGGTGCTGTCCTGATGTCCTATGCCCGTATCCAGAGCCGGGCACGGTGACTGCAGTGAAACACGGTACTTTCTCTATTAGCACTGTCTAATCTGAAACAGAGTAAATAAAACTGTGATTACCAAACCTCTCCTCTGTCTGTTCAATTCATGCTTCAAGAAATACCGGCATTGCTTATCCAAGCAAAAGCTGGCAATGTGGAAACATAGCTGGGACTTCTATGGGCTACATGCATTTTTAATGGCTGTAATTTTGGTACGGGAGGGCAAAACTCTGCATCAACATGCTCCTTGACACCAGCACCACTTATTTTGCTTTATACTTACCGGGGCTTTTGAACTTTTAAAGAGGTATTTTGCTGTTGCCAGAGGAAAATGGAAAATAACGCCCTGACAGCCTCCTAGGAGGGAGCTGACAGGAGGTACTTGATGCCTCCTGTTGAGGAAAATGGCGGGTGCTCCTGAGGGCCGGGGGAAAACCTCCCCTGCCGAGGCAAGACCCCCGGCCCCTGTCAGGAAAGGAGGCCTTCCGCCATGCCGGTGTAGGGAGAGAAAGGCGGTGTTGGTGAAGGAGAAGGAGGCTTTCGGCCATGCCCGCGTGGGGAGGAGAGCCCGTCTGTGGGGCGGGAGCTCCTTGCCGGGGGTGGGGGGAAGCACCCGTGGGCCGGCCGCCGCCCCGCTCCTCCCCTCGCCTCCGTCCCTTCAGCCGCCGCGGTGAGTGCAGGGGAAGGGCCAGGGGCGGAGGAGGGTCGCTGGGCCGCTGCCCGCCTCACTCGCCACCCGCAAGCGGTGGCTGCCCGCGTCGGGGGCGGCCGCCATGTTGTGAGGGG
>NW_015090803.1:1180658-1216152 GCF_001431845.1 Calidris pugnax | reverse complement strand
GCGGGAAAGGGGTGTCGGCGCCTGGCGAGGGCTGGGAGTCAGAAGTTTCTGCTTTTAGTAAAGTTTCTGTACTACCGGGGGAAGGGGCAGCGCCTCGCCGGCTCCCGCCTCTCGGTGAACTTCTGGCGCTCCCGCAACTGAAAGAATTTGGGGGCTTTTTGGTGTTTCTTCAGCCGGGGCCCCGCCCGCCTGCGGGGGGGGTGTTGGCGGCCTTAGGCAGAGGGCGAGGAGTGGGGGCCCCGGAGGCTCTCCGTGAGGGAAACGGCGCCTTCTTTCAAAATGCGGCAACGCCGCCAAGAATAAATACCGTCTCACATGCCGGACAGTGGTGGCCTTACCCTGAGGGCCGTTGGGGAAGGGTGACGAGGTCCCGAAGGGCGGAGAAGGTGGGAGGGAAGCATCTGCCTCCATCTGCCCTCCGTCCGCCCCACCAGCCATGAGGCCCTGGCCCGCCTCGCCTGTCCCATGGGCGGTGGATAAAACAGCGGGGAAAAAAAGCGCTATTTACTTGCCGTAAACCTGACTGAAGGTCCATATCCATCCAGGAGTCGTTTAGGCCTCAGTGCTTCGCTCGCTTAACATGAAAGAAAATAGAGGGAGGCAGGAGCGTTTTGCCCGGGCAGAGTTGGTGCCCCATGGCGGTGGGGAGGCCATGGCATGGCATGGCATGGTGCGAGGGGTGGTCTTCCTCCAGGCCAGTGTGCTGGTGGCACCAGCAGTTAATCTTCTGCCTCACCTTGGTAGGTGGGCAGGCCTGGCACAGGACCCCATTTGGATGGATGGATGGATGGGCAGGCACAACTCAGGGGTGGTGGTAGCTAATGAGGTTTGCTGCCAAGGACCAGCACAAAGCTTGGGAGGTGGAATTAGGAGAGCTGAGAATCTGCAATTCCATCAATGGCAACTTTGTAGAACTCACTTACTATGTGAAAATAGTAAATTATAGTAGAAAAACAGTTCTGTTCTTTAGATACAACAGTAAATTGTTCCCCTCCTCCATCTCTAAAATAAAAAAAGAAAAACAACAAACCCAGGATCTCTCTGATAGAAGAAAATGTCTTTGCTTTTTAGTAGTGGTTCTTATTTATTAAATGTTTTCTTGAAAGGAGTTATCAGGAAGCCACATAAAATCTTTTTGACAGGGATTTGTTAATTAATCCAAACATCAAATGTAGAGCTCCATTTGTTTGAAGTAAGTTATTTGGGAAACGAGGCAGCAAAACCTGTGAGGGATATGCGTATTTCTGTAAAAGCCTGTGCCTTTTAAACAAAAACTTGTCAGTTTACCAGGCGGAGGCAGAAATAATTTCTTCTGTGTTCTTTTATACCTCCACGGTGACCCTGGAGCAATGCAAAATCACGAGTTGTAATTGATTTACACTAGTCTGATGTTAATGGATGGCTCCTGGGGCATTTATTGACATATGTAGCATTGGTGATGATAGTTACACAGAGATTGTAAACTGGGTTATGATGGATGTGTTTTAACTCACAGATACAGAATATCATTGAAGGTCAGTACAGAGACAATGTACGAGCTCTACCAATGCACCGTTTGTGCCATAAAAATAAAAGGCTATTTTTGTAGTATCTCTGTGATGCAAATGTTGCATCAGTTCTTAGCAAAACATGCAGACTTTTATGAGTATGTGTCCATGTGCTTTTAATCTCTACACATTTTTTATTGTTCTTGAACTATGTAAAATAGTTTAAGTTCTTTTAAAAGTGGGAGCTGCTATGTGGAAATATGTTCTTACTTGTTTGTTACAGTCAAAGACTTACTGCTGTGGCACACGTGACATAAGATGTGGAAAATCAGTCTCTTTTCTGTCTCTCCAAGTAATAGCAAAAAATTTAGTTTAGACTGGCCTGACTGAGTATAGATTACCATTATTAATGAAAAAACATGTCAAAGTCTCCAGTTCTCTTGCTGTAATGACTCTGCAGTGGGGTGGCTGGCACTGTAAAATAGCTTTTCTCAGGAAACAAAAAATTGGAGACCCAAAGTGCACAGATTTTCATATGAAATGGAGCACTATTTTCACACAGCCACCTCTCGAATAGTAATTGCATTTTGCATAGTACAGACAGAGGCTATGCCGACATGGGCTCCACTAGCCCTCGGCTGGCACTGAGGTTTGTGTGCATGCTTCACTGTTGTCCTGCCAGAGCTGGCTACTAGGTCCTGTGAAAATTCAGCTGCTGGTACCTAGGACTTTTTTTCACAGGCAATTTAGAGGAACAGTTTTTGTCTCCATACAAAAAACTCTATACTTGGGTACTTGGGTGAACTTGTAGTTCGAATACTTGGGTGAACTCTGTAGCTTAACCAAAAGTGGAAATGGTTTTTAGCTATTCTTTAAGATCCTTTGGCCCCTTTATGTACAGTATTTACACTTGGTAAGACCTTGTTGTGATAAACCAGCACATTCTTCACTGCTAGAGGACTTCCAGTACTGGAAGTTGAACAGGCAGTTCTGTTAGAAGAAAAGCAAGGAGATCTTAGTGAAAAGAGGATATGAGAAGGGCAGGGCTGGGAAAGATATAAATGTGTATATGGTTGCACAATGCTGAGAGTAGAGGGAAGTCGGAAGAACCACTAGATAAAAGTGCCAGTGCCTTCGTGCGGAGGCCATCAGTGCTGTTGCAGCTTATTGACATGGATTATACAAAACCATGCTGTAAGCACTGATACTTTTACTGTACCCCTTACTATGACAAATTTCATTTCCCTTTTTAATTTCCCTCCTTACCTCTGGCCTGATCCTTATCGTGCTGCTTCTTTGTTATTCTCAGTTATGCAGGCTTATGATGTGCATCTCTTGCCAGACTTGCTGTTTCTTCTCACAGCCCTTCAGTCCCCGTTGACACTTCATTTGGCCAAGGCCCGGTCTTCTGTCTCTTCTTTGCCTGTACAACTGATGGGTGAGCACTCTGCTCTCTGGTTCATTTTAATTCCTGGTAGTCTGGTTTCTGTTGTCTTCACTTGACCAAAGCTGCTGTCCTCCAAACGGCTAACTGAATTTCCTCTCCAACATCATTGGCAGCCTTTTGAGTAAGTCATGTTATTTTTTATTTTTCCTCTCAGGAACAGGAAGCCCGTTCTGTTCCCAGATAGGAAGCTTTTCCCCACAAGCATCTCTCCTGTTGTCTCCCATACTAGATTCCTGCATTGCCCAGGTATCTCTCATCTCTCTCCATTCCTAGTTAGGTGTTCTGCTGTTTCATCTACTGTATCAGGCTTGAAAAACCTTTCCTCTTCTCCCCATGTACATACCTTTCTGTGTATAAACCTCAATGCTAACGTTCATTTCTCTAAATAAATATGTTCACAAACTGTTGCTGTTAGAACAGGTAAAATCTCTTTATCATAACTTAGTGTTTTACAAAGGATTGTAAGATCCTCAAGGTGGCTTTCAGGAAAATAATTTTATTTATTAATCTTTTTAGAAATGAGGCGGTAGTTCTCAACAGTGCATGGCTTTAGACCTTGGTCAGTGCACAGAGGTGTCTCACATTAATGTATGTCTCAGTCTTTTCTAACAGCATTTCCATGACTGATGCCACATGGGTCCCAAGAATTGCACTGGAATGGAATCCTGCATCTGGAGTGCCCAAGATAAGGCAAAGAACACTATATACACTCTAGCAAGCAATTGCTTTCAACGCATATTTACGAGCTGCATAAACATTTACCTTTAAACATACCAGATGTGTAACCTAGCATTGTAAAACTAACAGATTCTTGTAAAAAGAGACTTAGTACTTTGTAACCCTATCATCCCTCACTGAAAGACTCATCTTAAAGCACAGTGGGAGCTGGGACTCTTTCCAGAAAGAGAGGTGGTGGACTTGCAGATAAGTTGGAGACCTCATGATGTCAACATATTGGCCTAGTGTTAAAAATAAGAACAACTGCCGCCAGCAAAACAGAATCATGTATGTCAGAATCTTAAGCACAGTGTGTTTCTCTGAGAGAACAAGCACCTTTCTCATGCTGATCAGAACTTTTAGGTGGGGTTGCAGCTAGAACTGCTACTGTAGAAATTTTTTGTTTACTTTAGTCTGAGTAGGACTTCAAGTTTCTTCATATAGCTGATACACTTTGCTACAAACTACAGGTGGCAGGAAGTCTTTCTGTTCCAGCACAGTTTAAAGTGTTCAGCTGCTCATCTGATGTGACATTTTCTTAGCCTATGGATAGTAGAAATTTCCATTTTTTCATATTAAAAGAGATTGATGGAAATTACTGTTTTCTCCAGTACTGGTTGGTGTGTGGTTTTTGCCTTAAAGTTAATATTGGCACTGAAAATATCACTGAGTACGTCATCATGCATAGAATTCATATTGCCAGCGCTGACTTCCCTCCTCAGTGTTTTTGCTCTTTCTCCTTTTCTCCCCTGATGCTTACCCTTACTTCATATGCTTTTTCAATTGCTCACTTATTTCTCCACTCTCTTGCAGATCACCCTCTGTGAAAGGGAACATGCTGTCTCCTGCAGTATGTGTATGCACACCCCTTCCAGCAGCAACCAGGCTCTGTACTGACTTGCACTTGGGTGCAGGGTAGGCATCTTTGAGACATCCTGATCCTTCCATATTTTCCATGTACCTGTCCTTTTGCTATATTTCTTCTTTCTCTTCTTATCCTCTTTGTAGATGGATCTGAAAGAGTGAAGAAAATACTGATGTTTGTTTTGTACACAGGACAGCACTTTGGCTCATCGTTATAGTTTTGTGGATGTTTGTCTCAGTTCTTCAAACAAAGTTGGAAGAAAGAAAATGAATTAGGATAACCAAATGTCCTAGAATAACCGAAGCAAGCAGGGAACATTGGGTAGATGCAGTATCTTGAAAGAAAAGGGTTAATGTTTCTATTACATATGTTTTAAGGTGACTCTATCTCTTTAACTAAAAGCTTGCAAAAACTTTAGAGTTAATGATGTTTTCAATATTGTTTGGTCTTCATGATAGACTTCATTTATGGAACGAGCTTTCTTGAACAAAGAGATGTGCCAATGTGGCTTCTAGGAAGCTGAGTGACTCAGAAGTCAGCCTCTTCATCTGGTGGGTCATGTGAGTGGCATGATGAAAGGTTGGTTTGTCTGAGTAGATGCACTCACTCACTCATGTGGTAGGAAAGTCAGATCACTTGCTTGCATTCCCTTTGGTTGAAAGAGTTTTGCAGTTTGGAAGCTGGCTGTGATCCAGAACAGTCGTGCTGGGGATTCGTCTGGTCTCAGCCTTCAGAGGGCTCAAGCTTTAATGCAGTTACCCACATCTCTTAGGAGGACCAAGTCAGGACCTATTGGTCTCCTGACATCAGAGGAGCTAAGCTGGTTTGCCCTGTGGTTGTAAGTGTAGATAGTTACTATCACTAAAATGCAGTAGGATAAATCATGCCTTCCTCCAGTGCCAAGCAGGAGAAGCTACACTGATGCAGAGCCGCAGCTTCTGGTATGGAAAACCCATAGAAATTAGTTTGTTTCAGTAGCAGGTCACCTAGAAGAATCTGTGAGCTGGCAGGGCTCAGTTATAGCTTGTCAGGGAAGTGCTGAGGAGCATTTGGACAGTTTGCCAGCGCTGTAAACATGTTGGGAAATTGTGAGAGTTATGTAGCAGCAGAGCTGGCACCTTTACAGAATTGTTGAAGAAGAGCTTTGTGTTTTGTTTTTATTAGTATGACTGTAATCCAAATTTAAGAACATTCTTCCAAATATGACCTGCTGAAGCAACAGTACATTTTACCTGTTACTACAGGATGCCAGTAATTTGTGTTGATTGTGCAAATTCTCATTGTCTATGTGGAGGTGATTCAGTTGTGATCTTGCAAAAAATCTGCTTTTTGCATGGGAAATCATACGTGCAAGGTTCATAACTAAATAGTACCTAAATTAACTTTTCGTTGAATTGTAATTACAATATAACTTCATGCCTGCTATGTGGTATATTAACTGCAATTTAAAAAAAAACACCTTTAGTAATACAATAGCGAGCAGTCTAATCCTGATTCCTACTGCCTTATGCCTTGTAAATAAAAATGGGAATAAATGGCCATCTAAAAAGAGCTCTCAAGAGCTGGTATAAAGAATGAGGGCATACACAGCATATATATTTGTAGACAAGAAGAGAGCATTCATGCTAAAGAGTACAGTTTCTAAGCATCTCTACAGCAATGAGAGGGTTTCCTGAGCCCGTAACTGTCTGAGTTAATGATCACGTTGTGTACATACAGAGGCTGAGGTCAGGTGTTCAAACCTAAGTGTTTGCACAGGCCTTTAAATTGATATCTTCGTTACAAGCTGTGTTGTGTGCAATCTCTTTCCTTTATGAAGATGGAGTTGGGTTGGATGCCCAATCCAGTAATGAATATGGATTGTCATGCCATCTTCCAGGCCTCGTGCATCATAGGAGGAAAGAGTCTGTGAATTCAGTTATTCTGTGCAATTCCTGCTCACAGAGAGGTCCAGATTTTTTGTGTGAATTACTAGAGATGGGATGCTGTATATTTACAAACACTTATTTCAGTCCTTTCTGTAACATTTTTATTTTTCAGATTCTGAAAAACTGTAATTTTTTGAGTTTTATGGTTACTTACCTGAATTTGATAAGCTTAACCAAATGAAACCAACGCAATATGTTCCCTGTTATATAGGCAGGCTGAACCAATAGCTTTAGGAGATGTGCCCCTAAGTGGTGTACTAACTCTGAAATCTCCAGCAGCGTTTTCACTGTCAGCATCATCTTACTCTTGGCTTTCTTAACAGAAGCATCTGATGGGTGGTTTTCCCACAGTCTTGCTACCACCTCTCAACCCTGGAGCCCTGAAGCTGAGCACTTTTTCCTAGTTCACCTAAAACTGTCTCAGAGTTCACAAGGCCTCGCTTACAAGGACAATTATCTTATTGGCAACACTTTCTACAGGGTCTGCTGTTGAAACAAAGAAAAAGCAGAGTGGATCGCTACTATAAATTAATTCCTCCTACAAAATTAATTGCTGTGAAATATAATTTTATTCCGTTTATTTCCTTGTCCAGATATGTTTGGACAGATGCCCTGCTTTGTCTCTTGAAACATGAAAAGCTAATAAAAAATATTAAATTATGCACTAAGAACAGGCAGTTAATAAAGCAGATGCCAGTGGTGTTGGTTGAGGCAAGCTACAGGAAAGTACTGGTACAGAAGGGAGACTGCCTGCTGCAGATTATTTTTTTTTTCCAAAATTCGAACAAATAAATGGAAGTACCTGAGAAAGAAACTTAAAAAGTTAGCCATGACATTCTGCAGAGGTTGGAAGTATTCTTTGGTGGTTAATTGGGGGATGTACCTGCATATGATAAGGTTTAAATTGAGATTCTATACAATTACTTTTTACAGGTTCGGTATGTGAAGAACAGATTGCCTGTTTCCTCAAAGTTAACTCCAAGCTGACTTCTCACTGCAAATGGACAGCTTGTCAAAGATGAGGCTAGGGGGAGCAGCTTCTTACTGTCTCAACTATGG
Organism: Calidris pugnax; assembly: GCF_001431845.1. Classification (NCBI taxonomy): domain Eukaryota; kingdom Metazoa; phylum Chordata; class Aves; order Charadriiformes; family Scolopacidae; genus Calidris; species Calidris pugnax. The sequence goes on along the minus strand of NW_015090803.1, from coordinate 1,208,649 downwards.
AAGGCCAACTTTGTGCTAAGGAAATTTCTGTGGAAAAACCTCCAGGAGCAAGTCTTCCATCCTTCATCGCTTTGCTGAAGGTGTACCGAGAACTTCTGGTCAGTAGAATCCGCAACACGCAGTGTTTGATTGACAACTTGATTAAGAATGACTACTTCTCCACTGAAGATGCAGAGATTGTTGTCCAATTTCCAACTCAAGCAGATAAGGTATTCTTTTTATTTCCCTAGCCAGCGTAAACTCTTTGTTACTTTTAATTTATCACTGGGGTTTATGGGCTTTATCTGGCAATTTTATGTCTAGTGTCTCTTCTAATCTTTGTTGTTTTGGAATTTTCCTACCCTGTTCCTTCTGGACAAGTGTCTCCTGCACATCTCTTTCCAGCATGGCTGGCACTGCTTGTAATGACCCTTGGCAGCTATAAGAACAATCAGGGTGATAATTGCTGGTCTGTCCTCCCCAGCTGCAGCTTTGTCCTCTGATAAGAGGTGACCACAGTGGCCCTTAGAGTGCAGCTTGCTACACTAAAGCCTGGGCTATTGTGCAGAATCTTGCAAGGAAAATCTACTTCAGGATGCTGTGGGACAGATGATCCTGCTTTAGAGGAGGAGAGACAGAAATTAAATACCAATTTGGAAGTTAATGATTGTGTGTTGTCCATGTGCACACCTTCCCTTCTCTTTAAAGGCCTATATAGACTGTAAATGGAAAATTGCTATATCCTAACACATTTGGGGTTTTGATTCCTCTGTGGACATCAGTAGCAAAAAATATTTCCTGGTCTTTTGATAGGATGAAATTGTCACACGTACACAGTTATCTCTGCATCATGACTTAAAACATGACCTATTTCCAGTCATGCAGCTTCAGAATAGCGTCGCAGTTAGAGGCAGGCAAACCATAAAAAAATCAGGGATTTTGGACTTCACTAACAGTGCAGATTTTCATAAAATAGTAATTCTTGCTGGCAAGTTGAAATGGTAACACAGTGCTCGCTCTGTGGGTCAAAGCTGAATAAATGCATGCCCTATGATCATCTCTATTAGTTATTGTCCAGCATAATATACATGAGCTGAGGGGGAGGCTGTGCATCGGGAGCCTAAGCAGAGACAGGGAGCAGACCACAATAGTAAGTGAACTGAACTCTGTGGGAGCTATTCTGGAAGGCATAAAATTGCTTTTTAGAGCATAAAAAATGTCAAAAAATAACCATGCTTTTGCTGTGCTGTACGTACCTCACACCGCTTTAAGCTCACTACAGTCTCTAGAAACCTTTGTCTGGTTTAGAACTGAGTTCTTCATTCATTTTCAGCAAGAGAAGAATTCAGACATTCAAAATGGGCCCCCAAATGATCACTCTGTTTTGCAGAGGGTTTTGTACTAGGGTTGCCCTGTACTGGTTGCACAGAGATCAGATTCTGCCTTGCCTTTAGAGGTAGCACTTAGTCTTGAACTGCTCCAGCCACTGCCTGGTAGCCATTATTTTTAGGAACAGTTTCAGGCAAGGAGTCCATTGTACAGAGGAAGCCTGCAGAATTGAGTTGCTGTGTTAAAAAGAAGAGTTGTAGGGTTTTGGATCTGTATTAAGATCCAGAGAGAGATTCTACCTACTCAACTCTGCATCTGGCTGGAGCCTGAGATAAATCTAAATGTGACTGGAATATTTACAAACCAGAGAGTAAATTTAGGGCACTGAGAACCCACCCCTTTCTTTTTTGTTTTAACCGTCATGGGATTTAAAATATACTATCTAGCCAGGCTGAGGAAATCCTTTGGGCTCCCTATTTTTTTTCTGGTTAGCGTACATTTTAACTACAAGTTCAGACCTTAACTTGCAGATCAAACTTTCTTGCAACATACAAATACAAAGTCAGTTTTGTGGTGGTTCAAATTCAGAGCTAGATTTTGGATTCAAATTTTTGAAGCACCAGTTTTGATTTTGGTGCCCGGTTCTAGTGCAAAAAAGATCCTAAAGCAGTCTCCAAGTGTAACTGTGGGAAAATGCTGTGCCTCAGTGACCTTTCACATGATGCTTTTTCAGGTTCGCAAAATTCTAGACTTGGTTCAGAGCAAGGGAGAAGAAGTCTCAGAATATTTCATCCGTGTCCTGCAGAAAGTCACTGATGCTTACTACGAACTTCAGCCTTGGCTGGATGAAATAGGTTACGAGCCTTCAGAGAATATCTGTAGTAAACCTGTAGTCAATACAGATCCAGGTAAGGTCGTGCATCTCTATTCCTTTCCTTAGAACTACCCTGCTACATAGGAAGCTCGAACCAGGTGATGGAGGAGTAAGAGAGTCTGGGCAGGCACAGCCAGGGAAAATAAATGTGCGCATGCTGTGCTTGATAGCAGTGGTAGCCAGATAATTAAAAGGCACACTGTGTAACGCAAGAGTCATGTTGATATATTACATCCTGTTGTGCTGACGTCAAGCTCTTTCTCTGTTTTGTTTGTGGATACGTAGCATAATGGCGTAACCGCTTTGGGCCAGCCGTTGTATTCTCTAGCCTTCTGCTACAATTTATTAGCCACGCTGTGGTATTTGGCAATGGAATATCCAGTATTTCATGATGAGGACAGTCAGGCAATGAGGCAGGTTGCCCAGAGAGACACTACAGCCTCCATACTTGGAGGTTTTCAAGATCCAACTAGATAAAGCCTTGAGTAGCCTCACCTGATCTCAAAAATGACCCTGTTCTGAGAGAGGTTGGACTAAAGACCTTCTAAAGAGTAAATTTAGGGCACTGAGAACCCACCCCTTTCTTTTTTGTTTTAACCGTCATGGGATTTAAAATATACTATCTAGCCAGGCTGAGGAAATCCTTTGGGCTCCCTATTTTTTTTCTGGTTAGCGTACATTTTAACTACAAGTTCAGACCTTAACTTGCAGATCAAACTTTCTTGCAACATACAAATACAAAGTCAGTTTTGTGGTGGTTCAAATTCAGAGCTAGATTTTGGATTCAAATTTTTGAAGCACCAGTTTTGATTTTGGTGCCCGGTTCTAGTGCAAAAAAGATCCTAAAGCAGTCTCCAAGTGTAACTGTGGGAAAATGCTGTGCCTCAGTGACCTTTCACATGATGCTTTTTCAGGTTCGCAAAATTCTAGACTTGGTTCAGAGCAAGGGAGAAGAAGTCTCAGAATATTTCATCCGTGTCCTGCAGAAAGTCACTGATGCTTACTACGAACTTCAGCCTTGGCTGGATGAAATAGGTTACGAGCCTTCAGAGAATATCTGTAGTAAACCTGTAGTCAATACAGATCCAGGTAAGGTCGTGCATCTCTATTCCTTTCCTTAGAACTACCCTGCTACATAGGAAGCTCGAACCAGGTGATGGAGGAGTAAGAGAGTCTGGGCAGGCACAGCCAGGGAAAATAAATGTGCGCATGCTGTGCTTGATAGCAGTGGTAGCCAGATAATTAAAAGGCACACTGTGTAACGCAAGAGTCATGTTGATATATTACATCCTGTTGTGCTGACGTCAAGCTCTTTCTCTGTTTTGTTTGTGGATACGTAGCATAATGGCGTAACCGCTTTGGGCCAGCCGTTGTATTCTCTAGCCTTCTGCTACAATTTATTAGCCACGCTGTGGTATTTGGCAATGGAATATCCAGTATTTCATGATGAGGACAGTCAGGCAATGAGGCAGGTTGCCCAGAGAGACACTACAGCCTCCATACTTGGAGGTTTTCAAGATCCAACTAGATAAAGCCTTGAGTAGCCTCACCTGATCTCAAAAATGACCCTGTTCTGAGAGAGGTTGGACTAAAGACCTTCTAAAGTCCCTTCCAACCTGAATTATTCTGTGATCCTAAATGATGAGTTGTACCAGAAGTCAAAGTATTGCAGAAATAAATGTTTCCCTCTTGAAGGGTTTTTTCATACTATACAAATACAAGAATTACTTTGCCCCCGTCTGAAGATAAGTTTCTGTTGCAATAAAAACACAAGCCAACATTGCACAATAACTGAGACCTTAAAAGAACCATTTGAGGTGCCTAGCATTCTAGGCATTAAAATGTCTTCTATTTACGATAATAAAAATTACTGAACAAGTTAGGAAAGAGTAACAACCTACCTGATAGAAATTGCAGGTAGAATATAAATATAGTGAAAAGGCAGATGCCAAAGCTAATCAGTGACCACCAAGCCCTGCCTTTGCTGAGAGTAAAACAGTCTTTAATGAAAGTCTGGGGCTTGGCTTTGAGGCTCAGATGAAAGACAGCAGCCCCTTAAAGCAATGCAATGTCAGTCCCTGCTTTTGGGAAATGGTAGCTCACATGTTACCTCTTTCATTAGCACTTGAATTTCCCAGAGAGTGATGATGGCATCACAAATAAATATAAGTAATCTGCCAAAGAAGCATTTTTACATAAGAATTTTTTTAGTTTATTACCTTTTCTTAGTTCCCAAATAGCTGGGTTACTGTATACATTTATACTTTTTAATAAATAGTCTTTTTAATAATAGTTCACTGTCCTTTTAGTTAGCAGGTATTGCCAGAAGCTCCGATATGAACTGGGACGGGACTCCAAGTTTGTCGTGTCCTACGCTCAGAGGGAAGAGATGCTGCTTGAAGAAATCTACTCTAACAGTATTATGGAGCTGGTCAGTTTTAACAATGAGAGTCTAGGCAAAGTGTCTCAATTAGAAGCCCTTTTTGATGATGCAGTTGGGGTAATTAATGAAGATGGAGAGACTATTTATGTCTTTGGTGATGCAGGAATTGGAAAATCCATCTTGCTGCAAAAGATACAAAGTCTTTGGGCCAGAAAAGAATTGGACATAGGGGCCAAATTTTTCTTCCGTTTCCGATGTAGGATGTTTAGTTGCTTTAAGGAAGATGAAGCCGTATGTTTGAAAGACCTACTCTTCAAATACAATTGCTACCCAGACCAGGACCCCGCAGAGGTGTTCCATCACATCTTGCAATTCCCTCATACAGTTCTTTTTACATTTGACGGCTTCGATGAGATCTATTCCAACTTTGATCTCAGTAGTGTTCCTGAGATGTGCTCGCCCAATGAAGCCATCCACCCCCTGGTGCTGCTGGTAAGTCTTCTCAGAGGAAAGCTTCTTAAGGGATCCAAGAAAATTCTTACAGCAAGGACAGGAACCGAGATCCAAAGAAACATCATTAGAAAGAAAGTGTTGCTCCGTGGTTTCTCCAGCAATAACCTGAAGGAGTACACTGCCATGTTTTTCAAAGATGAGGGGCAACGAACACTGGTGTTGAACCAGTTGGAAGCCAACCCCAATCTCTGCAGTTTATGTTCAGTGCCTTTATTTTGTTGGATTATCTTTAAGTGCTATGAACACTTCCATTCCATGTCTGACAGCCACGAGCTTCCAGACTGTTCTGTTACATTGACAGATGTATTTTTGCTCATGATTGAAGTCCATCTGAACCGATCTCTGAAAACAAGTTTGCTGAAGAATAACACCAGGAGCCAGGCCGAGATGCTCAAATCAAGAAAGGAAACTCTTCTAGCTTTGGGTAAAATGGCATACAAAGGGATGGGGAACTCTTTCTTTATCTTTGAGCAGGAGGAGGTCTCATCAGCGAACATCTCTGAAGAAGATTTGCAATTGGGCTTTCTCAGGACAGTTAAAGGTTATAGTGGCTGTGACAATCAGTCCACTTACGAGTTCTTGCACTTAACCCTTCAGTCTTTTTTCACAGCTTTGTTCCTGGTTATTGAAGAGAAAGTTGGCACCAAGGAGTTACTTCAGTTTTTCAATGAATGTTCTTCCACTGAGATTGCCCAGCCTACTTGCCTTCGTATTCCTTGGTTGAAAAAACAACTAGCAGGGGAGGATCCCTTCCGAAATAATGAACACTTTCACTTTACCAACCTGTTTCTCTGTGGCCTGCTTTCTAGATCCAAGCAGAAGCTTTTCAGACATTTAGTTTTGCCTGCAGTCATTAAAAGGAAAAGAAAGGCGCTCGTCACGTACCTCGGGGAGAGCATGAAATCCCATCTGAAAGGCCTCACTCGGGCAAGGCTTCCAAACTACAATCAGATCCAGGTCCGGCCCAACTTTGTTTGGATGCTGAGGTGCCTTTATGAGACCCAGAGTGAGAAAGTGGGGAAACTGGCTGCCAAACGCATGCACGCCAATTACATCAAGCTCACCTACTGCAATGCCTACTCTGCTGACTGCAGTGCCATTTCCTTTGTCATGCACCACTTTCAAAAGCGCCTGGCTCTGGATTTGGACAACAACAATATCAATGACTATGGAGTAAAACAGCTGCTACCTTGTTTCAGCAAGCTTGCAGTGATCAGGTAGGAGTCTGTGCAAGCAGAGCCTTGCTTATCCTTGGTTTATTCCACAAACTGCTGGGCTGGAGGAATTTATCTTGAAAGCGGAGAAAGATAAGGATACTGCTGCTGGAAATTAGTTTCAGATCTTCTGAAATCTTTGTCCAGCCAGTCACAGGAGCAGAGACAGGCTGTGAATTTGGAAACCCGAATGGAAAAGGTGATAAGAAGTCCTTAGAAGCCAGGACTGTTTAAACCTGCAGGTTTAGTTAGCTCAGTCTCAGACTCTGTGGTCTTGAAAGAGGATTGTTATGGTAGAAAGCGCTTAAGGGAAAAGAAAGGAAACAAAAGCGTTTCCTCCATTATCTGAAGACTGGCTGAGCCTATCTGTGCCCTTGGTCAGATGGGATAAGAGAGGATCTACTATAACCCTTGATCAAAAGCTCTGGATTTCTTGCTTTTACATCCTGCCAAGATGTCTGGCTTTCACAGAACAAAAGCTAACACATAGTACTCCATGAAAGGATGTAGTTGAAGATTTTAGATGTGGTATTTCCCTGAGGTGATGTGAAGGGAGGACGTGTATGTGATCAGGGAGAACTAACTCCACCCCTAACATCACAGGCCAGATTGTTCCACCTCCAGTCCTTTAAGTTGTACTATGTAGCTATACCTCATTTGTCCAAACGTTAAGGTGCAGAAAACCAGGAACTTCAAATATGTCTTTTTTAAAGCTCCTTCAGCCTCATGAGAATTTTTTTTTATAAATGGATTTATTCCTTCAGGTTGGCTGTGCTCTGCCTTTTTTTACGCCAGGACTAAATCAAAGCAAGTGACACTTGTTTTTTCCACTTAGTTGCAAATCAACTGACCTTCCAAGAGAAAGCAATAAAGAAACTTGGGGGTGAAATGCCTAAGTACATAAGACAAAACAAAGAAGAAAAGGAAACACTTTGATTCTTTATCCCTATCATATGATCATGCCATGTATGTGTTAAGCATGCCAGTGTGATCTTAATATCATCCCCAGCACCAAACCAGTCTGTTAGGTTGCCTTTTTGTCTGTATGGCTCTTCTGATGTTAGGACTTTGATTTCTAATGACCAATTTCTGCAGGGCAGGAAATGTTTCTAACAGCATTAACTGTCCCTTTCATAGAAGCAGGCTGTTCTGAGCTGCAGAAATTGGCTCTGATTTCTCCTGTGTGCTAGTCCATTCCAAAGTGACCAAGTTACTAATGAGCAAGAGCCAGGGAGGCTGTTGGTGATAAGGGACTCTCAACTGTGAATGTTCAGCTTCAGAGTTTGTGTAGAAACCAAAGCTGGTCAAAATGTTTTCATGCAGACAGCTTTATCCAGAAAATGGGCTTGATCAGTGTTGGAATGCTTCATGAGAACCTGTCCATTTGGGCATGGTGAAAAAGCTTGAGAAGTTTAATAAATAAATAACAAAAAAAAAGATGATGACCAAAAAGCCAACCCCACAAACAACCGTAAAAAGAAGTATTTTTATTCTGTGAATGACTGATGTTGATTTGTTTCATGTCTAGTGGGGACAATAAAATTAGAAACATCTAGCACACTCATGGGACTGAAGTTGTATTTCCTGGCCAGGGCTTTTCACAACCTTTGTTCAGTGGAGCCTGAATGTGTTGTGACTTCTGAGATGCCTGGCTTTCACTAGGTACTCGGAGAGAAGGTTGCAATAATAGTAGTTTGGAAAGCTTGCTTTTGCTAGGGTGTCAACCAGAATTTCTTCCTGCCATCACAGTAAGCGCAGGAGGAGGATGAGGTGTTTGTGCCTGGTTTCTGACACATTTTATTGGTTTCAGTTCTTTGGACAGCTTCCAGAGCATTATCTTGGAGATTTTGGGCTTTTGTTTTCTATTGTTTTTGAAATGGACCACATGAAATTGAGCTCACATTTGCCTTAATGGCTTTTAATATGTGACCTGTTAAAATATCAGAGGAAAATGCATAGACCTCCAGTCATTCGTTAACTCATGGGCGATGAACACTTGTAATCTGTATTGATTCAGACTTTCTTTTCCTTCACTTCATTCCAGGCTCAGTGTAAATCAGGTCACAGATCACGGAGTGAGGATCTTGTATGAAGAACTCTCCAAGTACCAAATTGTGACTTTCTTGGGGTAGGTACCAATTGGGAGCAAAAAGATTAGGTATTTACACTAGAAGATAAAACAACGATCCTGACAGTACTGACACAGCACAGGTGGGGTGGAAACCACAGTTACCCCCTCATTTACTGAACAGAAGCAAAGCAGCATTTTGTGTCAGAAATGAATCAGCTGCCACCCTGTCACAGTTCACTGGGAAGGGACCACAGCCTTCTCCCCCAGGGCAGTGCCTCGCAGGGTGGCCCCTACTGACACCAAGCCTCCTCTTTTCTCTGCTGTAAAATGATTTATTTTAACTATGCAAAGCAGATGCAGCTTGAGAGAGACTAGTATCAGAAACATACAATTTCAAGCGTTACATTCATGCTACCAATTTCTTTAAGACTTTAATTAGTTCTTAACCGAGTTGAAGCTGGAAGGCATGTTAGCTCTGACTTCCTGCTCTTGGTTAAGTAGCTACAGAAAAATGACTTTTTGAGAAGTGAACATGAATACCAAGAATCACCTCCTTCCTCCGGTGCCCTAATGTAAGTACATCTGCTCAGGTATCTGATCTTCTGTAATATTTGCAAGGGGATTTGATGACTTTTAAAAGATCAGAAAGATGTTCTTCTGGTGTTTTCTCATCTGACTTCTCTTCTGGCAATATTATTTCTGTAATAACTCAGGAATAAAGAGAAGCTTTATTTGCTCTGGGAGACCATATATTAAAAAAATCATATCAGTATTTTCCTATGATTTACAGTCTGGTCTCTCTGTATTTTATATCTAGCCCTTCACGATATGAATTGTGTATCAAAATAGAAATATTACAAGCAACTGTGAATGTGCACAAAGCCGTGCAAATAAGACAGATGTGATGTGTGCATTATAAAACATTCAGGTTGTAAATATTAAAGTAACAGCAGGAATAACCTATTTTTACCAATGTTATTTTTCTTTAAGCTTATACAACAATCAAATCACTGATGTCGGAGCTAAATATGTGGCAAAACTAATTGAAGAGTGTTCGAGCCTTGAATACGTTAAGTATGTGGGATTTTTTTTCCTTTCTACAGTATCCTAATTAAGGTACAGCAACTTGAAATGGGAGGGAGCATGGAAAAAAGAGAAAAAAACGTGTTTCAAATCAAATATAACTTAGGTTGCAATTGTGTATTATTTTACAATAGTCTAGCAGCGAATGGCAGCAGGTGAAACTCTTAAACCCATAGTCTTTGCTGGGATATAGCAGTAAGCAAAAGGAGAGCATGAGACCTGTTCTTTACCTAAATCCAGTCTGAGCATCTGAGTGAGGCTGAAGCGGCGCATGACCTGTGCTGCTGCTTGCAATAGGTAAATTCACTTGGATTTAGAACCAAGCTTCTTTACAGGCCATTGGAGTTGGGCTGTCCTGATGTCATACCTCAATTCTGGAATTCCCCAAATTCACTTGGTGTGTTGTTCCCTTTAATTCCTGGAACTTCCCTAGATAAGAGTGCCTGGCCATGCATGACACTGATTTGACATAAAGGTAGATCATTAACTGCTGGTTTCATTGTGACCACAGCAGAAAATAGAGGCAACTACAGCCATGGCAGCTGCTGGTATGAATGTAGCAACCAGCAGCCAGGGACTTGGGTTCTGATCCTCCTTCTACCACTAACTTGCTCTGAAACACCACACTAGCCACATCCTTCCCACTTAAAATATTTGTAGTTTTGAAACCCAAAAGCACTCTGGTTCGTTCACTGTTTTGACACAGTGCTTTGCTCATTGAATCTAACTTTTACAACAAAGCCTGTTGGAAGATGGTTGCTTTCAGGCTGCATAGTAAACCCACAGATTATTTTGATATAGAGTGCATATTCACATGCCTGAAGTCAGTCAAACAAGCCAGTTTTACTTATGTAAATGTAGTGGGTTGGAGGGGGTAGTGGGGTGGTTTTGATTTGTTCTTTACGTCTTTGTATATGCAATTGAGACTGATCTCTTCCTTGAACCCCAGCCATTTGACATCCCCATGTAGGCCAAAAAAAGAAAAGGTCTTCTGTAGAGGGCTAGCCAGAGACACTCCCTGCTGCACTGACCTATGCCACTGCCTATAGCCTGTGCTCAGAACAGAAAGACTTGAAATTCTTACAATCTGTGCTTATCAGCTGCAATCTCGTCTGGAGTCACACAGCCAAGAAATACTGTGTTCCCTGTGGCATCATGAAACATGCTGCATGTAATTCAGGTACTCTGTAGCAGCTGCTGCTATTATGAACTATATTAAAACTAGGCAGGGGTCCTTGTCTTGAGGATCAGTTCCTAAAGTTTGTTTCTGACATACTGAGCACCAAAATCAAGACATTGTAGTAATACTTTCAATTTGGAGGGCTGACATGCAAAATACGTAACAGACAACATAAAATTATGTCTTTTAATCAAAGGTAAAACGCCTGTGGTATTTTTTCCTCTAGGTTAATATTTGATAACTGTAGCTAGCCTCCAGAGTTAATTAGCCTTAAATACTTGTATTGCTTTCTGAGCTGGTGTTTTAATAGCTGTACTGTTGTAAGTGATATACCTCATCAATTCATGTATTTTGTGCAGAATAGGAGCAAACAAAATAACGAGTGAAGGAGGGAAGTGCCTTGCCCAGGCCATCCAGAAGAGCAAGACAATGTTTGAAATTGGGTAAGTTCAGTGCTAAGGAGCAGAGCTCAGGGCCTGGTCCTGTCAAGGCATCTGTAAATCTTTTAGGATTCCTTCTTTTATTCTTACCTTCTTTCATAGAATCATTTAGGTTGGAAAAGACCCTTGGGATCATCGAGTCCAACCATCAGCCCTACTCTACAAAGTTCTCCCCTTCTGCCATTTCTCCCCTTCTGCCATTTCTCCCCACAGTGGCACTAGAACAAATTGGTGCAGAAGCACAGCCACACTTCCCACTCAGGGTGAAAAGGAGGGCTGCTATATTGTTCTCCAGTTCACACAGTGTTCAGTTTGGGGTTTTTTTCCCTGTTCTGACAGAACTTTAAGGGAAAGACAATCTAAAAAGAGGACAGTATGTAAAGATAACCACTTTCCTTATGGCAACACAGCTGTTCCAGAGATATTTGGTCAGTTTTAAAAGTCTGGGTGGACTTATTACTATTGGCAGTGTACCTAGTTATTGAGTGTCATTGTTATAATTGTCAAACTTCCTGCATCGAGTCCTGATAAAGTTGTGAGCTTAGAGAATAAGAAGGAATTCCCATCATCCTTCTCAATAGTCTGTCCCAAACTGGAGAGTCTGCTATTGTTGGAGAGAGGTCTGAATATACTGTAGACCTTTAATCCCTGTCCTCTTTCTCGAGAGAGATGCTAGACTTGAGGGGTTGGTTGGTTGGTTGGTTTTGTTTTTTTTTCCCCTCTGGCAAATCCCAGTTCTCTTTTCACTCTACAGGAGAACATTTTTCTCAGATACTAATACTGAAATGCAAGGAATTTAAACTTCTGTTTGGCCATTATGAATATCACAATAACCCTAAAATATGAAAATCAGATTTGAACAGTCAGACTTTTGGCCTTTTAAGTTTGTTATTCTACAGCATTTCACAGGTATAGTCAGCGGCATGCATGCATACTTCCAGTGTTACATAGCTGGGGCTGTTGTGCTGTACTTGCTGTAATTTCAGTTAAGGACTCCTATTTTCTCCTGTGGAGGAGGATAATCACTCCAAATGGATTTAGGATAGCCTGGACAGAAATGTTTAAACAGATACATTCAGCATTTACATAACAAACTGCATTGGGACTGAAGGACAAGGAAATTCTAGGGAACTTACTGGAAGTGGATGTGTCTAGATACCACAAAGCTCAATTGATTTTAAAAGAGCTGCCAACTAATTACCCATCAAGCTGAGTGTGGCTCTGAGTCATCAAGCCATGATCCTTGTAAAAAAAACTTTATACCTCAGCAGAGGTGCTTTCAAGCCTCATGATATATAGGATGAATTTTCAAAGAGGTTGGTCTGCATAGAAAAGATTTGCCCAGATACTGCTATTAAATGTTGATCAAATCTCTGCAGCACGTTACCTTCTCTTAACCCTTTGTGTCACCGAGGGTTGCTTTGCCATTGGAAATACAAAGGTGTGGAAGAGCCCAGGGTCATACTGTCCCTGTGAGGGTTTCATTTTTCTCTTGGCAGCTGGAGAGGATGTATCACTCGGGTATAACGCTGAAGGAACTGTAACTGTTTTGCCAGACTATTCTGAAGGAGAGGGGCAGGTTGTAAACCAGTTCACTTCAGAAAGCCACCCCTTCGGGTGTGGGTCCCTGGGCAGTTGTGCATCTGGGGAGTCTTTCCCAAGACCTGTACTTTGCACTTTTGCACTAAAGGCTTAGTCTGTGCCCAACAGGAAAACTGCAGCAGGGATTTGGGGAGGAAATGCTGAGCAGGGAAATGATAGGATTTAGGACTCGGTGTGTTTCTCACAGCAGCTCACTGTACAGGATCACAAGAATCCTTTAACCCATCTGGGTACAGGGCTGTGGAGGGTTTTGCCCAGCGCAGCAAGGTGATCCCAAAAGCACCCCTGCTGCAGCAGGCGTCTCCTAGAGCTGCTTCTGTGCTGTGGCCTCAGGGTACTGGTGGGTCAGCAGAGGCTGGTGGTGTGGTGTGCTGGGAGGGGAACGTGCCTGGCTCAGTGGGGAGGGTACCTGCCAGGTTTCTTGCAAGTCTGGAAGATCGTGAAGGAATCGGGGGCAAGGGAGGGAAGAGAAAAAGGGAGAATGTAATGCTGAGTAGGGCAGCACATCTGATATCTCCTGGTTTCCTCTCTTCATCAGGATGTGGGGTAATCAAGTTGGAGACGAAGGAGCAAAGGCGTTTGCAGAGGCCCTGAGGAACCACCCCAGGTTAACAAACGTGAGGTAAAACACCAGCAGAGCCAGGCAGCTTGGGGTAACGCCGGCGTTCCCACCGCGCTTTGAAGCCATGAGTCCTCCCACCCAGTGTTAGCCTGGAACACCAGCTGGTATTGCAGCCTTCGCTGGGGAACCAACGGGCTCCTGGTGCAAGCAAGAGGCCAGATTGAATCAAAAAGCCCTGTGCAGCCACGAAGCAAGTTAAAAATATTGCAGGGCTGGCATCTTTTCCTCTATCTGCGCCTCCTCCCCTCATGCTGCACAGAGTTACTGGCATTTGTGAAAGCACATGGTCAGTGGGTACCATTTTGATCCGGGAGCACTAGCAGAAGGATGCACCAGCTGTCACAGAATCAGGCTCCCAGTGAGCTCAGTATTAACAGTTTCTGTTGCAAAGGTACAGCAGCTTTTACCAAAGTAATTTTTAGGCGATAAACTGTTTGGATAGGAACTGGGGTGCTCTCAAATTCAGGCTCATCCTGTACTCCATTGGAGCCATGACACCACACATTTCGGTGCTAATGAGATGTAGTTCTCAGTGGAGTTCAGTGATTCATCTCACACTCGCCTTCTGGAAGCCCTAGCATGGGTGAAGCTGGTAGCACAGCTGGAGAGAAGCCCAGCAGTGTAAAACAGCCCATCCCTTGCCAGGCTTTCAGATGCTGGCTAGGGATGTAAAGATGGGTATTGTGGCTGGTGCTGCTGTTTTTGAGTCCCTCCACACAGCTGTAGCACTGGGTCCATTTTCACTCGCCTTCTGGAAGCCCTAGCATGGGTGAAGCTGGTAGCACAGCTGGAGAGAAGCCCAGCAGTGTAAAACAGCCCATCCCTTGCCAGGCTTTCAGATGCTGGCTAGGGATGTAAAGATGGGTATTGTGGCTGCTGCTGCTGTTTTCGAGTCCCTCCACACAGCTGTAGCACTGGGTTCCTTTGGATTTGTCTCCCAGTGCCACTGGCCTCCACCGTGAGGGAGCAGACAAGGCTCCTTGGTTTCCCCACAAGGTGGCACATGACACTAGTTTCTTTAGAAACACAGTACTCGGGGAGTTTGGAGATCTCTGGAGAGCTTATTCCTGCCACTTCAGATCCAGGGATTTCAGAGTTGGTGTCTTGTCCTCCTTTCTGCCAGCAGATAGCTGAGCTTAAAAATTAAAAGCTGAACAGGTGCAGTGACCTAGATATACTTAAACTTAAAAGCTATCTGAAATAGCCATCTTCCCATAATTGCAGAATCCATCCAGACACATCAGACTTGAAAGAAAACATTTTGAACCTGAATCAGAGCTGAGGCATTCTCAGATGGCAACAAATATGCTGATGAATGTGTTTGCAAAAATAAGGAGGAGTAACTGTGCTGGCTGGAGCCAGGTTTTGCTAGCACCTGCGTAGGGTGAACCTGCTGCTCTGCAGTGTTCTTGCACTTGGGTTCATTTCTTCTGCTGGTTAATCTTGCTTGATGATTTGAATTCATAGTAAGCACCACTGGTAGCTTTATGTGAAGATGAGGGGAAGACAGTCCCTGCTACATCAGTTTACTTTAGCATATTCCCCAATTTTAGGCCCAGTGATGATGAACAAAGAATATTTAATTTCAGCTGAAGCTTGCAGGGACTTCTGCTAATACGTATTTGTGCCATTGCCTTGATCTCTCTTTCTACTTTTTTTGACACCTGGTGCTATATTCAGGGTCTGGCCGCTTGCAGGGACTTCTGCTAATACGTATTTGCGCCATTGCCCCACTTGATCTCTCTTTCTACTTTTTTTTCACACCTGGTGCTATATTCAGGGTCTGGCGTGGCTTTTGAGGTGGGAAATGCTTTTTGAACTCTCAAAGTCTGGAGCATAACTTTAACTGGATGATTTTGCCAATGTCTATTCAAAGAATGAAGGGCAGACTAAGAAATGTTTGTGGTTTGTAATGGAAAGCACACATTTACAAGCTCATCTCCCCATACACAACAGAAGGTGTTGTGTTTGGAAGAAGAATGAGATATTCAGGCATCTGAAGGACTTTAAAGGACAAAGTACAATTTGTACAGGGATTTGGGATGACAAATGCATGTGAAAACCTGTGTACTGCCAAGCACAACTCTTTGTCCTTGTTAAAAGCCATGAGTCTCAGAATCACTGGGTGCAGCTCTGCTGTTTGTCCCAAGAGTACAACTGACTGACAGCAAACCTTATGGCCTGTATGATAGACCTGTGCTCAGGCTGTGGCCTGTGAACTGTTCTTACTTGTAAAAGTCATAAGGACTTACTGGTTTGCAAATTATGTGAGCCTTCAAAACACCCAAATACCAGGGTATTCACTAGTATTTGGCCGGGGAATGGGCAAGTGATGCTGGCTGTTTCTTACACGTTTGTGTCTTTACTTCACAGCCTCGCATTCAATGGCATCACGACAGAGGGAGGCAAAAGTATTGCTGAAGCTATGCAACACAACAACTCTGTGAAAATATTCTGGTAATTGACAGTGTGGTCTACTTCTCCTGATATTCTTTCTTCAGGGAAAGCTGCAGCCTAATTTCATTTCCTCCAATCTTATCACTTCCTCCAACTCTTCTTCCTCTTCTCTCCCTCCCCTCATCCCCTGTGCAAGATATCTTCACTACCAGCAAGCTATAAGATGTTCTCCCTTTGGAAGAATGTGGTCATGAGTAACAGATCACCAGCAAGAGTCCCTTAGGAGTCCTTGCTTAGGACTCCAATATCCCAGTGTCATACTTCTCACTGCTCCCTCCATCTTGCTTTTCCCATCTTCTCACACTTCAATCGTCTGAAGTCAAGTTCTTTGTCCTCACTTTTTGCACCTATTCAGTGCTGTCTCTACCTCTGCTTTTTTCCACCACACCTCATCCATCTTTTAGACACTAAAACATCATGAGAAAGTATCATTACAAAATTGCTATGAGAAATAAAGATCTGATACTCTTGTCTCTCTTACCTCCAGGGCTTTTCTTCAGTCTCTCTTTGTGTCCGGCCTTTAGAAATTGCTCAGGGCAGAAACAGCACCATCCCCCTTTGGCTGTCTAAAGCTAAGTCACAGACAAGCTGGAAAAAAGGGGGCTGAAAAATAATGATAGCATCCTAAGTGAATGTTTTCTCTCCCACTTAGGCTGACTAAAAATGAGCTGGATGATGAGGCAGCAATGAGTTTTGCAGAGATGCTGAAGGTCAACAAGAAACTGGTGCATTTATGGTGAGTTACATTCCACAGAGGCACAGGCTCTTTGGCAGTCACTGCATTAAAGCTTCACCTTCCAAGTCTATGTAGGTCACAGTAAGCTTTCTGTGCATGGTCTGGATGCAGCTGACTGGTTGTAGACAGTTCTAATGGAAAGTTAATAAAGCTGCTGTCTAGCATTTTGAACCTGCTTTCATACAGGGAAGAGTTTAAGCTGGTCATGAGTCCTGGTAACTTTTGAACTACTAATTGATTTCATCCCTCCTTGGGGAAAAAGTACTGGTCCCAAACACAAAAGTTTCAAAAAAATATTACAAGCAGACAGCTAGAATAGAATAACCTTATTATGATTCTTACTATTTATCATCATGCTGTGCAAGTAGCAAGCTCAACTCTTACTCTTCAACCGAGAACCTACATGACAGCTACTAAAAAACACGTCCCATTTGCCTGATGTTTTCTTCTAGGGCTAGCACTTCCACTCATGCAAGACACTCACCTGTAAGGCATAAATCCCCAGGAAACCAGCGATTATTTCTAGCAAGCGCAGAGAGACTTGTTAAACTTCTAAGAAAACACAGCATTGGCTGTTCTAATCCAGAGGTTCACAAGAATTTATCCATGGGCAGGGTTGGTCAGAAACAAATAGCCATCCATTCATTCCAAGTGATCAAGAGAACATAATAAATGGAGTCCCTTTGCAAGCTTTACAAAGACTTCACCTACCACACTGTAGCGTTCCCTGTGTTCATCCTCGTTCCCACCTCTTAGGAAGCGTCCTGGTTGTCAGAGGTGCCAAGTACTTGTAGCTTCTTTTGAAAGCAGTAGAAGCTCTGGTGCCCATCACCCTGAAAACAAAAAGGGAGAGGGAGGGTTTGATTTCTTTGTGCACAGCTGCAGATACGCTTCACTGGCTCTTTGGTTTGAATTCATAATGCACCTTACCCCATCAGAAGCAGGCGTAGTAATCTAGATAGATGTCTTTACCATGACTCACTGTTGTCTAAGGGTTTCAGCCAGTAGACAAATGTATATCCTACTTTGTTGGTTATACCAGTGGATACCTCCAAAATGTAGTGGTATAGATATATACCACTACATAGTGGTATAAATACCACTATGTATAGTATAGATAATTGAACTTGAGGCAGAATTAAAGTGTTTTTCCAGCACCTGAAAGAATCTACTGGATCCCTCTGCATTTTAATTAATTTACCAAGCGTAGAAAGTCCTTCAACAGGACTCTTTCCTCCCCTCCCTCCCTAAGAGGTAGTTCAGTTCATTCCACCTTTCAGCTTCATCCTGAATCCTGTGGGATTCATGCAGCCACTCACTGGAATGTTACAGCTGTGGGGCACACCATGGTAGGCTGAAAGGTAAGCATTGAATTAGGCTAGGCTGATGCGTATTTTTATGCTCCTGCAGATGAGGGGACTTTGTTAACTTTTAGCTATAGGTATGGTCTACAGTGGTTAATAAGAATTACCAACTGCTTCATCAGTTGTGCTACTTGAGGATCTTTTGCATCATTTTTTTCCCTCAGCTCAGGTGAGACACGTTATAGCTGCCAAGGTGGCTTCACTGGGACTCGCACCTGCTCATTCTAGAGTCAAATTCAATGCCATATTTTTCAAAGGTCTTGCTGGTCTGATAAACAATACAAGAGGATTTGGCAACCTCTAGATCATACCTGCTAAAACACTAAGCCTCCACAGGTTCTGTACTCAGAATTTTCTGTACATCACTTAAAAATGTCTCGCAGTGTTCTTAGTAAGAAAACAACGCTAAGAGGTTTGTCTGTCTCAGAGAGTCCAGATATCACAGTCCCATACTGGTAGTAAACAGTTCTGAGCAGAAATCTGTCAGCTGTGTTACTAAGCTCAGTATCTCCAGAATGCAACCACATGCAAGATTAAAAATAAAAGACTGACACTGCTCTGTTTCTGAGAGGGCATGTGGGGCATTTGACCAATACCATGTATCATCCTCACAGATGGAAATCACAACCATCTTCTTGTGGCAAACACAAGGCTTTGCTCCTTGACATCAAGCTGAGCGTAGGTGGTGCACGCGCTGTAAATTAGTTTGACATGAAGTGCTTTCTTTTCAGGCTTATCCAGAATAAAATTACAGCCAAAGGGGTGAAGTACCTCAGCGAAGCTCTCAAGGAGAACACAGCTATTAAAGAAGTCTGGTAAAGATCCCTTCCTCAAAGGCTCACTTTGTAAACTTTCTTTCCCTTTAAAATGCTTCTGGCGTTACTACTTTCCAGCCTAAAAAATTCAGAGCAAGTTTATGTGAGGCAGGGGTTGCAGTTCCAGCTGTGGGTTTCAAATAGGTAAAAAGCCTCTGTCATTGAAACACTTTCCCATGTGTTACAAACGTCAAGCACTTATGTTTGCTCATGTCTGTCTGTACCACTGATTCACAGAACGTGTGTGTTTGCAGAATTTGGGCCTAAATTTATAGACCAAATCTTGCTTGTGCCTATTTATTTTTAATAAACTTCTGAACACGTTCATGCTTTTCAGGGGCTAAATCCCAACAAGCAGGACATGGTTACATTTAATTAGCATTACTAATTTGGTTCATAGAATTTGTGCTTGGATTTTCTTTGGGCAGTGCTCCAAACATGCTGAAAGTGCTAAGCTACAAGAAGATTAACTTTTTGTAAGATTTGCTTGTTTCACATGAGGTAGGCATCGCATAGTCACACATGTGCATCGTGAGGCACAAAGCCAAATACCACATTCCTTCCTTTACCTCAGGGAGCTCAGGAGTCAATAGGACCGTGCTGGTTTTAGCGCTGCTGCTGCTTTATTATTGAACATGGAATTTATTTTTAAATATATGTATTTGTTTTAGTGAAAGGACACTGAATTATTGCTTAGAAAGACGATGACTCACTGTCTGACTCGTGGGTTCCCTGGAGATGTGGAAGAGGTGCTTTTTTTTCAAAAGCCACTGTCAGCTTTGGTCTACAGATGAGGCATCAAATCCCACTCAAATCATTCTGAATCTTCAGACCAAAATCTGCCTTTTGATTCTTGCCTGAATTTTCAGAGGTGTTCATTAACCCCAATAATTTCATAAGTCTAAATGGCTTCATAGATTTCAACGTTTCTGAAAGCTGCACTTACCAGGCTGCCTGTTTTCAGGGGTGTAAATATCAAGGTATGTTATGGAGCCAGACTTGGACATTTTGCCGTAAGTCATTCCGCATCAATAGTGCCTGAGTATTTAGCAGAGTTTTCTTCCCATGTTGCCATAGAAGACGTAAAATGCTCTGAAGAGTATTCAAATTTCTTTAAGCCAGCCCACTGCCTGGTAAGAACCTTTGTCAGGTATGTGCTGCTTGCTGAAATGCACACAGCTGCGTATCCAACACGGATTTTAGTTTGGTGAAGTTTAGGTGTTAGTTCAGTTTTTCCCAGCTGCGTGCCCTTGAGAAGCACGTCACTCCCACGGCGTTGCAAAGCTGGGATCTCTGCTCCAAAAGCTTGGAAAAATAGAAGATGGGCAACAGTCACTGCCTGACTTTCACATCCCTCTTATTTTTCCCCTCCAGTCTGAACGGGAACCTGATAAGCCAAGAAGAGGCCAAAGCTTTTGAAAATGAAGAAAGGATCATTTGCTTTTGAATGAGGACTTCCCCATTTTGACAAGCTTCGTGTTACAAAGGTTGCTCCTACCCTTGGACTGCAGAGTTTATAGAGGTGTAAATCTGCAGTGCTCACGGCAGGAGAGAGAGAGATCCGTCTGAACGCGCCGTGGTCCCTCAGCTCCATCCCTTACCCCCACTGTTACTCTGAATCCTTTTGGTGAGTGGGAAGCTGCCTGGGTAAATAACTCGTGTTTGTTTGGTGCTTTGAAGATGAAATGCAAAGTGTTAACAGACTGAACCCACCGGCAGGTGGATGCATTTTGATAACTGAGTTTAGATATCTTCTGTACACTGATGTAAATAATCTCTTAACTTATTTATATGCATAAATAGACATATATATGCAAGAAAAGGTGCCAGATGCACAAACTCCACAAGCTCACGGTATTATCTGCCTCGTAACTGAAAATCAACATCTGCAGCTTTACTGGAAACATAATCAATCTATAATAGTTGCACGGTACCAACATTTTCAACATGAATTACCTTTCTCCTGCCTAGAAATTCGGCCCTTATTTCTCCACTGACTGCAGGCAGCATTGTAGACACTGCTTTTTGCTTTTCTTTTTTGAGAAATGGATACATCAGGCTCAGATTACTTTCAATATTTTTTTCCATATTGGAGGCAATACATTTTCTTTTCTAGGACCAGAAGCCCTTACTGCCGTCAGTGTAAAAGCATAAAACTGGCAGTAAAACCACTTTTGCTTAAAATTTCCTGAGGGCTGCGTAGAAACTGCTACCTCCTGTTTTCACAGTGTTTGTTCTGGGGAGGGGGTCTGGAGCTAAATGTGAAATATTAATTAGCAGGCTGTTCATTGCCTTGGCTCTTGGCCTAGACACCGTGCTGATGCCAATACACCAGTATTAAGTTGCTGGGATTCACTGGGGGGAAAAGGGCAATTGAAAATCAATTGCGTCAAGTAGAAATCCCTTCTCCCAGAAACATGTAAGCACAGGGAAGGATTGAGATTTGCTTGGAAAGCTTTTATTCTATGCTTTAATTAGTGGAAAGAGCAAGGCAAGGGGCAGGTAGTAATGATAAGGACCAGCAAGAAAACGTTTTTCCCCCAAAATAATTAATATTTAGGGAGTGTAACTTTAGACGCCCTTAAAAGAAACCAGTTTGCAAAGGAGTGGGGTATTTGATTATATTTTTTGTGTGCAAATTAGTCATGCTTTATAAAGGTAAACTAAAAATCTACCCCACACTGTGTACAAGGAACCTAAAATGGAAAACCATGATCCATTTTCCTTCCTTCTCCCGTGTTACCACCCCCCACCCCACAACTTTGAGAAACGATTCTCCAGTTGCTGACTAACCCACAAAACCTTAGTAGGCTGGAAGAAGAATCTCATTAAAATGCCAAACCGATGAACCCTCACCTTCTCATCTCCCCAATCTGCCCCATAAAGCAAAATGTGAAAAAAGGGCTTGCTTTATAGGTCAGTTTTTCCATTTCCTGTGTGGTAGCAGACCTTTCCCAGTCCCCAACTCTGTCTGCTCCCCTCGGCTCCCTATACACATTTTAAAACACTCGTAAAGCTTTTCACGTAACCCGCAGTTAAAAAAAAAAAAAAAAAAAAAAAAAAAAAAAAAAAAAAAAAACTTAATAATATTTTTCCTAGAACTTTTTTTTTTTTTTTTTTTTTTTTTTTTTTCACTGCAACCCAGAGAAAAAAAAAAAAAAAAAAAAAAAAAAAAAAAAGAGGAAAAGCAACTTAATGTTCATTATTTTTCAGGGGCTTTTCCTCCCTGTCCATGGTATCAGCACTGATTTTTCACAGGGAGGGAGATGAGGCTTTTAGACCGTGCCAGAGGAAAGTCTGGTAGCTTGAATGATTTCTGCACCTGAGCCGTTTGTTTACTGAAGCAAAAGGGCACGCGGTTACAAATGAGCAGGATTTCAATTGTAAAAACATCTGCCAAAGCAAGGCCTTTAAAGACTTCTCAGCCACTTTAACAAATCACACCCACGCACCTTGTCAAAATGTTGTTCCTCTTTTGCCAGCCTGCCCTCACCAGGGGGAGGAGATGCTGGGGCAGGAAGGGCCTTCACCAGAGGTGTCATCTGCCTGGGCTGGAGGGAAGTGTGCTCCCAGTTTGCCTCTAATCACTGAATTATTTGCTCATTTACCAAGTAGAAAATATAGTTCAAAATAGAAGATATAGGAGCGTCTGCGGGGCTCCAGCAGCTAAACATGGTCCCAGAGTAAGTGGTGGCAGGATCATGCCCAGCTTCACCTTGGGCAGAGTTTTTGCACTGATGAGGGTGCCAGTGACCGTGCCACTCACAGCCACTCATTCCAGAGGTGATTTTGGGCTGCGAGCGCTCGTTTGGCTTGGGCTTTGACAAAACTGAGGGGTTTCACAGCATCCTGCTCCCAACTCATGCAGGGCAGAGGGTTTGCTTCACCCAGGACATCATAGCTTCGGGAATCTGGTGCTGGGGAGAGGGGTTGCTGCTCTGGGAGCAGCCGGAGTTCCCTTGTTCATTGAAAGTGTTCCAGGCTGCAGTTCTTTCTTCATAATCTTACTGGACTGTTGGTGGAGCGCATCAGAGCGACACATGCTTGCAGCAAGAGCCTTGTTTACTGTAATTCAGAGGCAACTGTAACTTCTTTAAGGTTTGTTTGTAATCTGCTAAGACTTTCTCTGTGTGCGGTGGTATGTTTTTTCCACTTGTCCCCTGTGATAATAAACAGCTTTGTAAGGAACTTGAACAGATGAGTGCTTTGGCTTTGCTGAAGACTTGTCAAGTAGACACTTGGCCAGATCAAGATGGGATGGTGACAGCCCAAGTCATCCTGGCTGCAGACAAGAGAGAGGAGCTGCCACAGCTGGAGAAGGGCGTTCACAGTTGCCACTGGGACCACGAGGGACCTTTCCATCCCCAGCTGCCAACCCAGCTGTGGGCAGCGAGGGAAATGGTGATGGTGACTCGGGGACACTCTGCTGCCGTGCTGTGCCCCTGCAGGAGCTCTCTGCGCTTCCACCCTCTGCTGGGGACAAAGCCTTCCTGGCTTGAGGTGCAACACTTGCATTTGGCTGGTGCAAACTGTGCTTGCTGGTCCTGCCAGAGAATACAGTGGTCTTCGAGAGAGCCCTGTCCTGTTCTGGCCACACGCTGCCAGCTCTTCAGGAAAGGATGCTTTTCTGAGCCTGGTGTAGCGCTGCTAACGGTGTCAGCCCCGCGTCCAGCCCTCAGCCCCAGTTCCAGACTGGCAGGGTGGTGCAAGGCTGCACAGCTTTTCCTCTTCAGCCGCAGGCAGCGCAGGACCCCGGTCCCCCCATCCCACGCTGATGCTGAAGGGCAGCGAGAGGCCTATCCCCGCTGCCCCGCGGCTCCGCTCCCTTCCCTCACCTCGGTTTTGGGGGGGAGAAGAGGAGCCTGTTGCAAAATTGTCTAAAGGGCCACCCTGGGGAGCAAAGGTGCCCTGGTCAAAGTCAGCGATGGACGGGTGCGCTGGGAGGAAGGAGAGGTCACTGCTGAGGCCGCTGGCTTTTCAGCTGATGGAACAAACAATCTTAGCAGCAAGAAGCTGCAGCTGCGCACGGAGGGCTTGGCTGTTGCTTCAGTAGGTAGAAAGAAAATAGAATCAGGCCCCGCTGACACACAGCCCCCCCGCCAGCCCAGCGGGACCCGCAGGGAAGGGACAGACACCTTCCTCAGACAGCACCCTTCTTGGTCAGTCACCATTTTGCACAGCACCAGCAAGCCCAGACTTGAGCACCTTTGCTGAGAAAAGTCCTGCCTTTCCCCAGTCCCGGCCCCCATCACAGGCAGCTGGCCCACGAGGTGGCCACTGGTGGCACAGCTGATGGGCCACTTCCACCCCTGCAGCGAGCCGCTGTGCCTGAGAGCAGACCGGCCCCGGGGCAGAACCGTCCCCTTTGCTCCCAGAGGGAAGAGAGTCGGAGCTTTGGAGCTCCAGAGCTCCAGCTCTAACAAACCCTGTGCAAACAACTAAATTATGCCCAACCACTCGCGTCCGGGGATTCATCCCATACACCGAAGGCAGCAACTTAATTAACTGCTTAAAGCCTCGCCAGCCAGGAGACTCAGACCTCCCGGGCTGGAGCAAATGAAGCTGTCAAGATTTCATGCTCCCTTTACCTGCCAGACTCTTTAATCCTGAGTTTAGCAGATGTTAATCCTGGCCCGGGTGACTCGTGAAGAGGAAAGCTGCTCCTTTAGAAGTCATCCGGGTCCCATGAGGCAGGGAGTGGGTGAGGAGTCCCCACCCAGGGCACAGGGGACACAGCCCCATGGTGGTCATTCTCCTTGGTGACAAAGCCTGCCCTGGACTGCACAGAGGCTTTGAGTTCTCCTTTTCCTTCTGGTTGAAGCCGGCTTAAAGAAGCAACTAGGAGGGGAAGGGGGGGAAAAAAAGTCTTTGTTAAAATTTAAACCCGTCTTCAGACAAAGAAACGCGTAACCAGGGCAAAAACAAAAAGGAGGGCAGGAGCTTGACCCAAAACATGACTCAAAAGTTAACGGGCCAAATCCAGAGAGGGCACCAGGCACCTGCAGCTTCCACCCGGCTCAGCTGAGGACCCGTCCCCGAGCTTTTAATATCTGCTTCCTCTTCGATCTTACGCTCTTGCCTTTACGAGGAGTGACTCATCTTGCGTCAACTGAGGATAGGCTTGATACAATTATTTATTTATGTCAAACCCTCCTCCCTGCCCCCACGCATCCCTGATCTCATCCCCCTCAGAAAACAGATGCTTTATTAAACAAGGGCTGGAAAACTCCACCTCACTCGGCTTTTGCTGAGGCTCCTTGTTGTCCAGTGGCCGGCTGGCGAGGAGATGGCAGGCACGGGCTGTGCAGGACCCCACAAGTAATGTCCTCTATGGACTTGTTTGGCCTTTTGGACGTGGGCATCCCTCTCCCTGCAGGGTGGGATGGAGCTGGGCACCTCCTCAGCTGAACAAATACACCAGGGGATGGTCACAGAGACCAGCAGGCTCCAGCCTGAGCTCCCCGGGCATGGACATTGCTCGGGTCTTGTAGCCTCAGAAGGAGCACGAGAGCTTCCAGCACAGGGCACTCAAATGGGGGGAGAAATGCCCCCATTTAGCTCCAGCTGCTGCCGGGGACTCTCCCCTCCCTCCCTGCTCTCCCTGCCACAGGCTATATGTTTTGCTCCCCTTCCTGTACCCAACAGCAGCAGTGGCAGCAGGGCCAGAGGCACACACACACACGTGCAGCATCACCTGGTCCACCCACCAGGGCAAGCAGAAGCAGCATGTCCCACGTCCCAGATGTGGGCAGGAAGGCAGGACAGGATGATACCAACAGAGGCCACTAATTTAAATTCCACACATGAAATCCTGTACCTACTGAACTGGAATGGTTTCCAGCAGATTTTCCTGATTCGAAGCCAAACGCAGCTCTAACTAGTTATCAATTGCTTCCATAATGTGGCTTGAGACTGAGGAGAAAAATACAGGAATTACTGGCAGCGAAGGAATTCAGGCTTCCCAGAAAGCAGGGGGGAGAAATTACACTAGCAGGAGATACAAACACGTTTCTTAGTAATTACGTTCAACTGTCTCTTGGTGCAGACTTTAATAATTCATGCATTTAAACTATTGTCTCCCACAGAGAGAATTG
Organism: Calidris pugnax; assembly: GCF_001431845.1. Taxonomy (NCBI): domain Eukaryota; kingdom Metazoa; phylum Chordata; class Aves; order Charadriiformes; family Scolopacidae; genus Calidris; species Calidris pugnax. Next base: position 1,182,893 of record NW_015090803.1, on the reverse strand, counting down.
GGAGGGTCGCAACTGTCACTTTAACAAGGGGTTCAGCTACCCCTAGCCACACCAGGGCCCTTCTCTCAAAAGTGGAGCAAGCCAGGATGGACACCCAGCCCCGGAGGAACCTGTGCCACAAATCCTTGCATCCCATCCCACCAGCAGCTCTTACCAGCCTGCTGTCAGAGTGGGAGCAGCACCCCAACACGAGAAGAGGGGTTCCTTGCCTGGAGAGTGAATTCATTTCATTTCCCCCACCCACTGGGGAAATGCACTGTGGTTTCTCTCAGGATGCCTGCAGCTCCCCAAGTAGTGTAGGGGACAGGGTGTAGAAGCACCCATCCTCTCCAGTGCAGGTGGCGTGGAGGTGACCCCATGGATTCGTTACCTGCAGCCGCTGTCGCCAGGCTCTGGCCTTGCCAGGGAACTCAACTGGAGAAGAATTTAATGCCCTCGGTGGCTCCGGGCAGAAATTCCCTCCTGCAAGCAACACGTCGCTGTAGGAGCTTGTTGTAGTAGCCTCCTCCCAGCTGTTTAGGGACAGACAGGAGAGTGCTGGTGACCATCAGGGACAAGGAAATCGACATGCTGTGCTACGGGTACACTGGCAGGGAATTAAAGAGGAAACCATATATGAAGTGTTTGGGTAGAGGAAACTGAAGGAACAAGCAGTGTATTAAGCCAGCTCCATGCTTTGATGGAGCTTCCCAGTCCCTAGGATAGGAGGAAGGGCCATTCCCCACCCCCTTCCCCTCCTCTTTTTTTGTTTTATAAACCACTCATGAGTTTCCCACCTCCAGACCTGGCAGCTCTAATTTATGCCGACCTTGAAGGCCATCACGTCTGCTGAAGATCACCAGAGGACACATCAACCAGAGACACCTCACCTCCAGCCGCCCTGGCAAAACAGCAGCCACATCAGCTGCGCTCTGTGGAGACCGTCCTTGGCCAGGCAGATAAAAGCCTGTGGACGGGGGTCCGAGAGGGGCCAGAGGTGGCCCAGAGGAGCCGTGCTCCTCCCTACCTGCAGGATGGGGACAGGCGGGACACCGAGTGGCTTTTCTAGCTGTGACTATCACTTGTCCTTCCTCTGCTTCAGCTTGGCCTGCAGCACGGGCATAAAGCAGCTCTTGCCCCATAGCAATGCCTCTTTCACTAATACTTAAAAAAAAAAAAAAATTGAAAAGAAATAATCACCTGGAAGTGTGAAGAAAACTGTGCTTCAAAAGATTTATTACATATATTTGTACATATTTTACATGAATGGAATGTTAAACATACAACCTAAAAATCAATAAAAAAATATTTTCATTCATGATTATGTACTGGCAAACCACTGAAAAGAGTACCTTAGAACAACTGAAGTCAACTTGCAATCATACTGCTCAATTAAAAAAAAAAAAAACAACAAACATTTTACATTTAGACATTGCAAATTACATTCCGATTTCTGCTCCGGGTAATGAAGGAAGACATCTTTGTCCATTACCACTGCACGTACGGGTGGCATCTCAGAAGCCAGCAGGGAGTTCCCTCTGACTCGTGGTGGGCAGGGTTAGCTCTGTGGGACGAGGCATAGGAAAAAGGGGAATGCACACTCTGCTCCCTATACCCTGCAGGCACCTGCCAAGGGGTAGGAAAGAGCCAGAATGAGATTCGCCATCAAGTGATAAGGTCAATGCTGGATCACCCCTCGTACAGCCTGACACTGCAGCTTTTAAAATGAAGTAGTTCCTTAAAACATCCCCTCTACAGCTAAGCCACCTCCCTTCTTCCTTGAAAGTGACGGCGCTTTGGCAATATCAGCTTGGAGAGAATTCTTGACTGCACGACAACAGATCCTTCAGCTTCATCTTAACATGCACAGGAAAAGCGCAGAATCACACTTTGATGTCTCTTCCTGTTAGCGTTTCACACCTTAAGAGCTTGTGACCAGTCATGTTGAGAAGTGTTTACTATGAAATATAACAAATTAGCAATAAAAGGGACAGATTTGAGAGAAAACAAAGAGGAACGGGATTCAGCAACAGATTATGTACTCGCAACGTCGGGTTACTTACACTTGAATCTCTGCCAGAATCAAGCAAATCCTACTTATCGTTGCAAAATCTTTGCCAAAGCACACCCAAGGGCAAAAGTCTCTCCAAACAAATATACATAGATTAAAAGCTGCCAGAAAGATCAGCTAGTGGGCTTGCTGCCTCCTGCTTCTTGTACACTGGAAATTTATTAGATCAAAGGCAGAACCGAGTC